>NC_080704.1:129465461-129765461 GCF_030445035.2 Dasypus novemcinctus
CCCTGTGGGAATTGCAAACCCTGCTAGAGGAAAGGGTGGGGCCACAGCCACCCACCAAGGAAGATTTCATAGGCTGGTTGTGCCTCCCTGAGCCCCCTAGAAACACCCACTTGGGAGGCAGACACCCACTCCTCCTAAGACAAACAATGGCGGGCCCTTTGGCCTAAGGATTTAGGATCAGATCACACAGTCATTTAGCATTTCTTTGAATTTTATTGAAAATTGACATGGACATTAGAAAGGTAACAAGCAAAACAATGCTGGTTCTGGGATGTTTCTCCTGGCGAATGAAGGCCCCAGAGGGGCAGTGACTGGTCACACCTTTGAGCAAAAAGAACATAGGAGAAGAAAGGAAAAACAAACACAAATTCTGGAAAACATGCAAAGAGGCTCTCTCAAGAGACACTGGACAGTGGGAGTGGTGACAAAGGGAGGGATATATGGGGATGAGCACACTCACATGGCATTTGACTCAAGCTCAACCAATGAATTCAAGGCAGATGTAACAACATCAAAGCTCTCCCTCCAGATCCCAGGTTGAACAGAAACCTTTCTCAAAATCCCCACTGGCCTTGGCAGGGTGAATGGAGTAATTGTGCTCTTAATAAGCATAGCCCCCCTTCCCCTTGTCTCTCCCTTCTCCACCTGAGTGGTAGATAGTAAGATCCATCTTTCCCCCTTGCTGGGGTCTGAAGGTCTGTGAATGCTGAAGAAGATACAAATGTCACTTGGCTTTCTCTTCCATATTCAGATATGTTTAATAGTGGCCACAGACAGTCAACCCATTGAACCAGAGAATTGTTGAAAAAGAAAAACATAAAACCTCAAACAAAAACCTGTGAACAGCACTTCCACACCCACATCTGGGGTCTCCTGCCCCAGGCACTTACACTTGGGTGAGTCATCCTGTAGTTTTCTCTCTGAGGTTATATTTGGTCCGTCCTCCAGCTCTGTTGGTCCTTTTCCTGCCTTGTTAGGTTAGGGACAAGACACTTCCATTTAAAATACCATGTATGTCAGAAGAGACCTTCTTGCCTGGACACAGGGACACATGAACACTTGTTGACTTTGTGTGTGTGTGTGTGCGCGTGTGCACGCAATCTGAGGGGAGAGGGAATTGGTTGGTTTCTGGTTTGAGGCAATATGGAACCCTAACTCTTCTATAATGGCAGTCTTCTCCTTTAGACATAGTGCAGCTGCTGAAGACAAGATTAAAAAAAGCTGGAGAGGGAGAGAGAAAGAGAAAGAAAACATGAAATTAGCTAAAGAGAAAGGACACTCAAAGTAAGGCAGGGGGATGGGAGCGGGCAGTGAGAAGTAGCACAGGTTATACTTCAAGAAGACAGGTTGGAAAAGGGGACATGGAAGGACCGTCACTAGTGGGAAATCTGTGGAGAAAGTTTTAAGAACACCACACACCGGTTTAAAGCTTCTTGTTTTAATTAAAAAACAAACGCATATTAACAGCCACATGTAAATGCCAAATGACTAAAACAAACAAGAAACAAAAACAATAAAAAAGTGATCTGCACTGCAGCCAGGGGCAAACAAATTTCTTGGTTTAAGAGAAATGAGGAGTGGAGGGTCTTTTCAGAAAGTCATTCCATTCCAGACCCAGAAAACAAAGGCCCAGACCATTTCTAATGACTGGTTATGTGTCACCAGAAGTAATCAGAGAACTTAGGGTATCCCCCCCCCCCCCAATAGTAACAATCAGTGTAGGAGGGAAAAAACCTTTCAGTCTACAGTGAGAAAAGGGACCCAATAAAATAAGCATTTTAATTCTTTTAATAGCCTGGATGGACTCTCTAGAGGCCTGATTTTCACTCCCAAGTTAAGAGTTTTGTTTATCAAATTTTTTCTGATTACAAGAATTCCCCAGGACATGCCCCGGGTCCGCATTCCAGACTTTCAGGAAAGCTGGCTGGCTGGCTCACACTCGCCCCAGTGATTCCAATCAGTAGCAGAAGCACTCAGTTAGGGACCTAGCTTGGAATCTTCTGCTTGGCCCACCACCCCACCCACCCCATCCTCTGATGCTCTTCTATGAGAAAAAACTCTGAAGAGCCCACTAATACTATTATTCGGTTTTTTTGAACATCGAAAGACCTTGTCTCCAGGAACGTATTTGAACAGACTGAATCCCTTTGTGAAATGGGTTGGCAGTTAGGAGATATGGAATTTGGCCTGGCTTCTGCCACGAAATAGAAGTGGGACTTTGAGCAAGCCTCTTAATTTCTCCAGGCCTCAATTTCCTCTTACAGAAAAAGTGGATTATGTCTGTCTTACTGACCAAAACTTTCCCCCTTAATATAAAATTCCTGCTTTAGGTTAATCTCTGAAGGTCTCTCAAAGGCTATGTGGCTCTAACATTTTTACTAAAGTACCCAGGGCTCCTCAAGCAGTTAATCTGTGAAGAAAACAAATGCTAATGTAAGGGGGTGTGTCTCCTATTGTAATGTAAATAATTATCCTGGGGATAAAGATCAATTGGTTTGTTTAAGTTTTCAATCCTTCTTCACAAGCAGCTCTGGAACTGAATGTAAAAACATCAAAGCTGCAAATAAGCTGCCTTTCCCAGCAAGACCTCACAGCCCTAATTCAGCATCTCTCTGAGCTTCTTCTCTCCAAGCATAGGGTCTCCCATAGTGCTCCACTGTGACTTGGATGCTCTCCACATGCTAGTTTACACTCTGGCAGCATCAGTTTAACACTTGCCGCCGGCCACTAACCAATCAGTGAATCGAGATGAGAGCATCTTTCCTAATTCACTCAAACCAAACCAAACACCCCATGTCAACATGGCACTTTTGCTTTGCCAACAAGAAAAGAGAAAGTGTGTGCAAACATTGCCTCTTCACTTTGTTCACCTTTTGCTTCCTATTATTCCTATCATTGAAGAGAGAACTCACCCTCTCCCCACTCCAAAATCTCAATACTTCAAGAAAATTTGATATAGCCTTGTTTGACTTTATGTTTTGAAAGTAAGTGGTAAAAAACAACAACAACAACTCAAGAAAAGTATTAAAAAGAGGAAGGTGGTCATGGTCACGGCCTGTGTGCCTGGGAGGCAGGAAAAGTTGCGGAACTCAGAAGAGGTGAGGGACTTGAAGTAATAGCACATGGTGGAGGTGGGGGGGCCCAGCTGCCTGGCACCCCAAGGAAAGCTGTCAGTTAAAATAGGAACCTTGGCTTAAAGGGCTAAATGGAGTCCAGTCCAGCTGTAGCGGGGAATACTATTCAGTACACAGCCATGGGTTACTGTAAAGGAAGGGCAGAGAGACCGCAGATTAGCCACAGATCATTGCCAGATCACCTCCAGCTCTCACTTTGTCACTGGCCCAACAACCCAATACCAAAGTGACAATGAAATGCACCCTACTTCAAAAGGGAGTCCCAAAGCCACGATGGGACAAGACCCGTTGTGAAAATCAGGGCTGGCATAGACTTAAAATATCAAATGCTTAGACTGGAGATAGTTAAGGGTCTTCCAAGGCATAATGGCTCTTTTCTCTCTAGCTGACAGTCTTACCTCTTCTTGTTGGGGGACCCCGTGCAAAACGCATATTAAATATCACCATCGCATTTGCCAAATAGAAAAACAGGAAGGACACATCAGTGTCAACTCAAAAATACTGACACCTTGACCTCTCAGTTTGCCTGTTTATGGAATCGGATTATTATACCTGCTATTGACCCACTCTTCTTGGGGTGTTATGGACACCCAATGGGAAATGACAGAGGAGATGCCAAAATACTTCAGAAGAATCCAATAAGACATTAGACTAGTAATAATATTCAGGTTTATTCTCCCTTCTGTATCTGTGGAAGTATCCAGAGTTACAGAGAGGAGACGTGTATGCTATTTTCCCAAGCAGCTGAGTTTTAGGAGAAGGGCTTTGGGTAAGCAAATTTGTCCTGGACTTTTAACCAATCTTGAGGGCAATCACTTTGAGTGAATCAAAACTGGAAAGGGCTGGGCAAATGGACCAGAAGGCAAAGGTACCAGAGGATCTCCTTTTGGAGCCCTCTGAGAAGGCTCCTGTGTGGGTGGGGAAAGACCAGTGCCTAGTGTGTAGGAGACAAGGTGGGGTGAGCCCTGCTGACCAGTGCTTACCCAGCCACGGTAGAGGCCAATGCCTTGGGGAGACAAGTACCAATCAGAGTTCCAAGAGGAAAGCTGGTGGTGAATAGTAGCAAATGGGACACCTTAACCTGTTATAGTCCAGGAAAGGTGTGAAGGGGTGGGGACGGCAGCTAGAGGTGCTGCAAGGGGGACTGGGATGCCAGCTACATCTCCGAGCCACATAACCACTGGCTTCTTGACCAGAGGTCGGGCAGCATCCTCAGAATCAGGCTTCCATAAACCTCAGCAGGAAGAAAAGGGAGGGCATGGATTGTATGCCCTCCCCGAGACATGTTAAAGGGAAATTAGAGAAGGGGAGGCCCAGCTCTGTCATGCAGGGAAAGAATAGCTACAGGCAGCCCAAACTGAGAATGAAAAGAGAAGTTGGGTTAGTGAATGGATGGATTAATATACCAAAAATTAAAATAAAAAAAAAAAGGAGAAGGTCAGAAGGAAACTGTTGAAGTCATGGTGACTTATAGAATATACCTATGTTAGGGGGTCTTAGGGTGTTCCTGCACTAGCTCCTAGGAACACGCATTCTCTCTCAGGCACCCATGCATACCCCTGAGCGGCAGACAAAATGGCATTAGCTAGCAAAACTAGTAGTAGTAACCCCAGCAATGCTTTTTCTCTCTTCTTAATTATTAGGTCCTGATTAATCCGCCCCCCCCCCCACCCAATACCCCTCAGGCAGGAAGACCTTCAGCCAATCTCCAGATAGCCTCAGGCCACGGAATAAAAGTGCCAGGCTCCCAGCCTCAGCCTTTCCTTGTCCCATAGGGAAGGCGCAGGGGGTTGAGATTTCACCTCAGGTAACCTTTGAAGCAGCTCTGACTTCCTTGTCTGCTAACTTCCTAGTCAGCTAAGTGGTACCCCAGGGGAAAGACCTGTGTGAGAAGCATCCGGGCATAGTTGCTGGGCTCTGCCTTTGGTCCACTGGCAGTTACCTGAACACCTAAGCTATGGAAACACGTTATGGGTTGTGTTCACCTAGCACTTTGGATTTTATCCCATGTAAACTTCAACCTTGTGACATAAATAGGGCAAATGGTCTTGAGCCCCATTTGACATAGGAGGAAACTGAGAAACACAGAGGTTGATGGACTTTCCTGTGGTCACAAAAGAAGTTGGCGTCAAGGCCAGGGTCAGAACCTAAATCCCTTGGCTGTTTAATCAATATTCTTTCCATCATGCCACAGTGTCCCTGAGAAATCCAGGGCTGTGGATCTTAGCCCCTGCGTATTAGCTGAAGAATACATTTATCCCGTTAAATAAAGACTATTTAGATATTGGGGGGGAGATAGTTAAAAGTACATACATAACGCCTTCATATGTTTGTACAGTCACTTTCCCAAAGTGAATAAACCCATACCTCCCACACATATGCATACATCCATACACTTTGGGGACACACACACACAAACACACACAATCAGATGAACAGCAACTTATAGCAGGAATTGGGAATCCTGCGTTATTGTTCCAGTTCTGCCACTAACTCACTGTGTGATCTTTGGTGAGTCCCTCCCTTAAATTCCCTGATCCTCCATTCACTCATCTTAAAAACTGAAGATAATTTCTTCCTTCTCTACTTCACAGGATAAAAGATATCATCTGGGAAAACACTCTGAGAAGCAATAAAATGCAATACGAATGTTCACCTCTTGTTTTATTCTTTTTCTACTGCCTAGGGGAAAGAGTAGCCTAACACTGCAATAGCCTCTGTCCTGGGCTTCACGGAAAGGCTGACATATTTTGCTATGTGCATATTGTGTCTGTGTATTCTGTGAACACCCCCACAGTCCAATACTCATGATATATAATATTTCCAACTGTGCGTGGGTCTCATTGGAACTTCTCTTAACCACTGCAGACAACTACACATAGTCCCTCAAGCAATTTCAAAATCCATGAGGAACAGTAAGCTTCCCTCTGCCTACACTCTAGGTGGCTTTTGTGATCCAAGCCTAGACTTAGGGCTTTGAGGATGGGACGGGTTGCCTTGGCTGCTTTCAGGTCCCAGGGAGCCAAGACCTCCTTCTCCTCGTTGGTCTGGAACTGCTTTTGTGGTCTACCATGGAGAAGCCTGCTAGGAAAAGTCATCCTACTCAAGGTTGGGGTTGGCTGTTCCAGCTATTTACCACTGGCCTCCCACTTGCAGAATCTGGTTTTAATTATAGTTCCCAGAATTCATTTTAGTAATGGCCACTAACAATGATTTGCTCAGGGAAACCTGAGTGGAATTGTATCAGGCCATGCGCAACAAAACCCAAAAGAACAGATATCTAACATATTTAGAAGAAAAATATATAGGTTATATTTTTCCAGCTCTCCTCATTGAAAATGGAGGGAGAAAGAAAATAAGCACGAACCGAGCTCCTACTGTGTGTCAGACACTTAGCTAGCCACTGGAGCCTATAGTAGTGAACAAGACCCGCTAGGAATTTACAGTCTTCCTAAACGGAAATCTGTTGTTGTAATTTAAGTCAACTAGCAGGGGCTCCAAGATTTTTTTTTCTAAGCTAGACTATAAATCCTTTGATTGCTTTTACAGGATTGTTTCAGTTGACCCAGTTTCATGGGCCTTATGTTTCAGAAGCCTCTATGGACTTCCTGTTTGGAATTGGCTTTAGAGTAAGATGTTTTGCCCTAAAGCCCCCAGTGCAAGAGCTGTAGCAACTGGTTTGGCAATTAACAGCAGGCTTTTCTCCATTTAAATCCTAAACTACATTGGTGAGAGGGGATAAGTTTCTTAATATTTTATATTCCCTGATCTAAACAAACCAAATGTAAAAAGACACTGATGAGACAACTGGGAAATTGTATGCTATCAAGGAATTATATTTATTTTGTAGGTGTGATGATGATGGCATTGTGGTTATTTTTTTATGTGGTTATTTTTTAAAAGAGACAAAGTAAAGCATTTACAGGTGAAAGGCTATGCATTTTGTTTTATAATAATTCAGCAGGCTGGGGTAATAAATGTAACAGGACTAACCATATGTTGACGGTTGCTGAGGGGATGGGTCGTGGGTACATGGGATTTCATTGTTCTACCCTGTCTTCTTTGGTGCATATTTGAAGGTTTCCACAGTAAAGTTTAAAAAAATAATAATAAACCTAATTAATTAAATACTCCCCATCTACTACCTGAGTCTTTGTAGATTAGTAGAAGGTACTTATTTGTCTTTTCAGTCTCCCTATAAGCTGCTGGAGACCACAGACTGTTCTGTTCACTGCTATAGACCCAACACCTATCCCTCAGGAATCCTTACCAAAGGTTTTCATGAACCTGGTACTTGTAGAATTAAATGTAAGGAATTCTCTATAATACCTAAGGATGGCTTCATTTTCTTCTGCTTTTACTCTTTTTTTTTATGCGGGTGGGGCGCATAACCAAAGGAATGTTGAGAACCTAAAAACCCATCAGATAAGAAACAGAGGGAAATGGAGAAGCAAGTTTCCATTGTCTCTGAACCATCCCACACTTGGGGGTCAATGCTGACTGTGGCACTGCAGGGCAGGGCTTGTGAACTCAGCAGTATCCCTCATCACGCCAGTTTAGACAATTTTGGAAGTAATAATGATTGGGGGCCTCTTTAAGAAAAAATTACCAAAATTGAAACCTCAAATCTTGATCACAGGTTCTACCTATGCCACCCAGCTGTTCTGGCAGCAAAAATCTGTGAACTCCCCCCTTTTAATCAGACCAGCAAGCATTCTAATACATGTACACTTGAAACCACATCAGGCTACTTCTCAATGTTGTAGGTTGCAAGAGGAAACCAGCTGTACCAATGAAGCAGCTTGTTTTATGATTAGAAATGTGGGGAGTGGGAGTGGGGTTTGGGAAGTTGTGTTCTAGAAGTCACCACCAGTTCTATTTAGAGTTAATAAAGCTTACCAGGGCCCTGGGTCTCATGCAGCATGCAGCAAACAGCAGAGTTAACTGTAAAACAGTAAGAACTGATGAAGATGGAGTGAACACAAGGTGAAACAAAATATTATGAGTTGGTAAAAACAATGAGGAGTCAGAGGTCAAAGGAACAGAGCAGGAGGAGTGGAGAGGGGAAATGCTGGTACTCTTTCAGTCTCTTTAAGGGCAACCAAAGGAAATTCTGAATATGTAACTCTATTAGATCTAACCACCATCTCTCCAGAAGAAAGGATACTACCCCTGCTTCAACTCTCAAAACCCATCACCATCACCATCACAATGGGGGCAAAGTGGCACAAGTCTAATGGTGGGTCTTCCAGAAGTTAATCAGTTGTTCATGGAATTATGCGAGAAGCCCACAGCTAGGGCCACTTATACATCTGGAAGCAAGGGAGATGAATCTCTTTTGTGAGACTCTTGTGGCTGATGTGAGATGCCACATGCCAGCAAGGTTTTTAGCCATCTCAACGAGTAAGAAAGGAGCAGTCAGCAACTCCAAATATTCCGGGAGACTGGAGAGAGAGGCCTCCCTACACAGGATCTTCTACCTGGGTGTCAGGTAGAAGGCAAGTAGGGGAAAGCCTGGAACTCTGTAGGAACATTCGCTGAAATATCTGAGTAGAGAATATTTATAGTTTAGTGTCACTGAGGTCAGAACAAACTAATCTCTTAATTCCCTCAAGTAGGCTGTTAAAGTGCCCCAGGGATTGAGTTAACAAATATCACAGTGCTATGAAGGCAGCAGGTTAGAACTGGAAGACAAATTTAGATTTTTCTGATCTTAAAATAGGAATCCATTCCTGCAGGTGTAACTAATAACCATGACAGATAGCTTAATATATGGTATGTCCTAAGAGACATTTTTTTTGGCTAGTTGAACTTTATCCACTAGATAATACCCCAAAAGTTAATCAATGAATTTGACATATAGTGTTATGATACAGTAACAAAAGTCTCTGGATTAATTGGTGAAAATGTTCAAATGATGCCTTTGAATAAAGAGTAATTGGATGGCAAAACTGAGGCCCTTCAAATATAAAATATTTCACTGTTGCACCAGTCACTGTTGTATTCCTAAGTGATAAGCCAGGCACAAAGGAAAGGAAGAGATTTCTTCCTCCTGCCAAATAATCAGGGAACGAGTGGCTGCAAATAGAAGGCCATGGACATCTTTCAGCACCTTGGGCCCCTTTAATAAGGACACTGCTAAACATTCCATCTGGGGGTTCCTCAAGTTGCATTGCATGAACAAATAAAGAGCACAAGGGAACGGCTGGCTATTTTTTTGGTGCTGGAAAGGTCCTTTGGAATTGCTGTTCCCTTCTCTGGTTCTGGGATGAGGAATGGGTAACTCTAGAAAGCAAAGACTGAGGTTTGGTAAGGATGTTTGACCCCCATGGTAACCAGGAGCCCATGCTCTCCTGCCTTACCAAATGGCTGGGGATGTGGGTTGGTTTTAAAATCATCCCCCTGAGAGTGGATGTAGCTCAGGTGGTTGAGCGCCTGCTTCCCATATACGAGGACCTGGGTTTGATCCCTGGTACCTCTTTAAAAAAAAATCATCCCCCAAATTGAGGATGGGATTTATGGAGTAAACTGGCATCTGAGCCTCCCCACCAACTTCTCAGTAAGCAGCCAGGAGGAAGGAATGGCAAAGGGCTGGGAAATCAGGACTGGACTGCAATCTCCAGCAGCCACAGTTACGCTCTCTTGCCTGCAGCCTAGTGAGAACTGAGGCAGGTGACATTCGGACTACAGACATGGAGAGGTGAACCATCTCAGATAGAGAATGATCAAGGAGGTCTGTGAGCCAGATCAACTCCAACCTCTCTAGGAGGGAGAGAGGGTGCCCAGAGGCTTGGGCTAAAAGCTCTCTCTTCCTTCTGCTACCCTCTATCTGCCTTTATTTTGTTCTTTCTCTCATAACTATGCACCTTTCATTGTCTCCACCCTTCTACTCTCTCATTCCTGATTTTTCCTCTTCATTACCCTCTCTACCTCCTACCCGGAATTTGCTGGCCTTTGCTAAGAGGGCCTTGACAGAGGGGCTGGGCCTCTGGGGCCAGACCTATCACCCACTCTCAGCTCCGCAAACCCAGGGACTTCGAAGGACACCCTGGGTGCACTGAGTCAAGTTATAGGTCACTAATCTAATCTAACTGTCCACAGCTCACTTCTGGTTCCCAGCCTCCTGCCCTGAAGGAATGATCAGGAGGAGAAAAAAGCCATTACCCAGACCAGTGTAGACTTACTTTTTCTTCTCTTTGTCTCTTTTCAGAGTCTGTGACCCTCCAGCTTGGGACCCTTGGGACTGGAGCAGTTCAGCTGCTGTCTTTCTCTGTTTGAAAGCACTCACTTCATCATCTAGAGATTTCTTCTTATCCTCCAGCTTCTTCTTCTCGTCCTGGTGAAGTTTCTTCAGACGGTCAAACTTCTCATGCAGCTGGCAGGAAAGCACAGGGAATTTTGGGTAAAATCCTCTGCCCCCATCTCACTCTGTGAGCAGCCCCCAGCCCAGCCCAGGCCAGGCCAGGATGAGTGGGGACTGGCAGGGTTGCAACCCTGCAGGATCCCAGGACCCTGGAGGACATTTCTGCCAAGGACTACCAAGAAGGCACCGAAAGCTGCCATGCTGTGGTTACCTCTCTCCTCCTGCAGTTTTACCTCAAAATCTCTGCTACTGAATATGGTCAGGGAACCCACATTCTGCTTCATCACACATTTTGTTTAAGAGTCCCCATAGCAGGAAGCAGACTTGGTCCAATTGATAGGGAGTCCATCTACCACACGGGAGGTCCGCGGTTCAAACCCCGGGCCTCCTTGACCCATGTGGAGCTGGCCCATGCGCAGTGCTGATGCGCGCAAGGAGTGCGGCCCCACGCGCAAGGAGTGCGCCCGTAAGGAGAGCCGCCCAGTGTGAAAGAATGCAGCCTGCCCAGGAATGGCGCTGCACACAGGGAGAGCTGACACAACAAGCTGACGCAACAAAAAGAAACAGATTCCTGGTGCCACTGACAAGGATAGAAGCAGTCACAGAAGAACACAAAGCGAATGGACACAGAGAGCAGACAACTGGCGGGGGAAGGGGAGAGAAATAAAAAAATTAAAAAATAAATCTTTAAAAAAAGAAAGAGTCCCCATAGCTACCACACATAGCTAATGACCTTATCAATTATAATAAGTTAACATTAGTTGAGGGCTTATCATAGGCAGGCTGGCTTTTATAAGCACTTTATAGGTGTTAAGTCATTTAATCTTCACAACAATCCTATGAAGTGGTTTCTGTTCTTATCTCCATTTTATGAGGAAACAGGGAAAGAGAGGTTAAGGGATTTGCCCAAGGTCAAACAGCTAGGAAGTGACAAATTCAATCTTTAGAGGATTGTATAGCAGAACCTCCCCACCGGAAGGGGGCCCCTTCCTTTTCTTATCCCCCGCCATGAGGTGGGATCACTGTGAGTCACAGGGAAAACTTGAGCCATGCCAAAGTTGGTCAAAGAAGAAAAAAAAAGAAAAACTTAAAAAAAAAAAAAAAAAAAAGGCCCGTCAAAGAAAATGCTTGACCTGGACATGGAAGGAGATAAAAAGATTTTGTAGAGAGACTATAAGCTTCATGTCAATGTTGAATTGCTTGAACGTGATAACTGTATTTATGATGGTTACATATGTGAATATCCTTGTCCTTAGAAAATGTATAAAGCAGTATGAAGTGTTCAAGGAGCATGATGTATACAAACTCCTCTCAAATGTTTAGAAGATAGATGATAGATAAAGAGAGGGAGGGAGGGAGGGAGGGAAGAAGGAAGGAAGGAAGGAAGGGCAAGTGTGGCAAATGTTAAAATTGATGTATTTGGTATTTGGGAAGGGAGTATGTTGGAGTTCTCCGTGTGGGGTTTGTACTATTTTTGCAACTGTCCTGTAAGTTTGAAATGCTTTCTGTAGCAGTTTGATATGGTTATGAATTCCAAAAATAGATACTGGATTATGTTTGTGATCTGGTCTGTAACTGGGTGTGACTGAGTTATGATTGGGGCTTTGATTGGGCCATGTCGTTAGGGTGCTGAGTCCCCACCCCTGTGAAGGAGGAGTTCTGCAGGTCTGATAGGTATTTGGGACTGTCCCTTAGGAAGAGCGGGGATGATGGTATTTGCTGTATAAAGCAGCTTTTACTAGTCACTTGGGGGGGGGGGGTGGAGTGGTGGAAGCACAGCCTATCAGTTGCTTTCACCTGGGTTTTGCTCATTTGCCTTTTACTCATTTACCTTTGAGTTCCCTTCCCCTCTCCTCCTAAAAGCATTGGGTAACAGTTTTCTTTTTAAAAGGGAAACAAATATAAGCAATACTCTTTCCACGGGCTTTGGTGATAACCCTTGATAGTCACAGTAGCTTAAAGGTGGACAAAACTCGGGATGTAGTTAAGTGCTTCCCTTCTTTATGGGTGAGGGTCTTGAGGTCCAGAGAGGTGAAGCAGTTGCCAATATGACTAAAACTGTGCCTTAGACCAATTAACCTGTCAGCCATGGGGGGTTTGGTAGGAGAGAACTTGGAGGCAAAGTGACCAGTTAGTGGACACCAAATCAGGCATGGCTTAAGTAGTGAAATTCCTAGATAAGGCCGTCCAACTTTACTTTAAAAACGCACTAGAGGGAGTGGATGTGGCTCAAGCGGTTGAGCACCTGCCTCCAACATGGAAGGTCCTGGGTTTGGTTTCCAGTGCCTCTTAAATAAAATAAACAAACAACGAGCAGACATTGATCAAAAACCCATAACAAGCAAGACAACAAGCAGACAACAAGCACAAACAAATGAGCAGGGAGCAGATGTGACTCAGGCAGTTGAGCACCCGCCTCCCTGGTTTGGTTCCAGGTGGCTCCTAAAATATAAACAGACAATGAGCATACAACCAGCAAAAAAAAAAAAACAAACCCAAACAGACAATGAGCAAAAGCAATGAGCAAAATTAACAAGCAGAGGGAAGCAGCTGTGGCTCAATCAGATGAGCTCCCGTCTACCATATGGGAGGCCCTTCGTTTGCGTACTAGGGTCTCCTCCTTGTTCAGGCAGGCTCACCTGCATGCTGTGGAGCACCGCCTGGCCCACAGATGCTACAGAAAGCCAACTCAGCAAGGTGACACAACAAAAAGAAGGGCGACAAGAACACAGAGGAGCCTGCAGCGAATGGACACTGAGAGCAGACAGCATGCAAAAAAAAGCCACAAGGAGTGAGGATAAAGAAAGTTAACGAGCAGACAAGTGTAAACAATGAACAAAAACAATGAGCAAACAGGGGAGACAGCCAACTCATGGGGGAAAAAACCTCACTAGAACTGTGGAGGTGTTTCTTTAACTAAACAATGACATGGAATAAAAGAGCCAAACGAACAGAGAAACGCCTTGGCTGCCACTGTTTTAGGTTTCAGCAAGGTACCCAGGACTTGCCAGGACCTCTTTCCCCATAGCTATGGGAATGGCACCAGAAAAGGTAGGATGGAGCAGGACACCCAAGAAAGTGATCAACTTTCCCTATTGAGTTCAGAAGTCTCAGGAAGAGGGAAAAGAACTAGCCTGCATCTGACCTCAAAGGGGGATGTCAGGACTTGACTCTAGGCATGCTGTCCAACAGAACTTTCTATGATGATGGAAAAGTTCCCTTGCTGTGCTGTCCAATATTGTAGCTACTAGTCGCATTAGAACTGATCATTGGAAATGTGGCTGATTTGACATAGGAACTAAATTTAATATTCTCTTTCAATTCAATTAATTAAAATTTAAATAGCCTCTTGTGGTTTGCGACTACTGTCCGGAACAGTGCACCTCTAGAGAGTGAAATAACACAGAATGAGAAAACAACCTGGCTTTGGGGAATGAAAGGGTGAGGCACAGGTCCCAGAGCCTTTTCTGTGTCAGTCAAAGCAGTACTATAGATGCTGTGCCCATTTCTGCCCAGTGACTGCAAATTCAGCCTCTTTTCCCTTCCTCCTGGCACCCAGCCTCATATTTACCTCTTTCTCTGCCTCTTTGAGCTCCGCTTCTTTCTCTTTGACTCTCTGGACGAACATCTGCCTCATCTCCTCTTCTTTTTTCTGGAGCT
The DNA here is from genome assembly GCF_030445035.2 of Dasypus novemcinctus. Classification (NCBI taxonomy): domain Eukaryota; kingdom Metazoa; phylum Chordata; class Mammalia; order Cingulata; family Dasypodidae; genus Dasypus; species Dasypus novemcinctus. The sequence goes on from NC_080704.1 coordinate 129,479,619, forward strand.
CCCCTAGGAACTCATTCCTTTTGGCCTCATACGTCTCCTGTAAACTGCGAACATGATCAGGTTAATTCCCCTGCCTTTGGAATGACTCCTATCTGATGTAAACCTGTCTTCCCCCCTGCCCCCCTGCACCCCGGTGAGTGCCCACATTCCTCCATTCTCCCTGCTCCAATTCTGGGAGAGGTGCATAAAAAGAACCATAAAATTGCGGGCAGCTAGCTTGGCATATGATGGCATGATCATTGGGTTGCTTGAGGGGGATGGTGCATTTGGAGAGACATTTGAAATGGGGAGTGACTTAGAATGTCAGGTTCCAGACGCTCATTTTACAGATGGGGAAACCGAGGCCAGGGAGGTGAGATGACTTGCTTAGATCACTCAGCTAGTTAGAGGCAGAGCTGGAGCCAGAAGCTAGCCTCTTCGCCTGGGTCCTTCTACTCTGAAAGACCTAGATATCACCAGGTCCTGGCTCTGAAACTGACCACATTAATTATTTCAACCAATACTTGATAGGACTCCACTGTCTGCAAGACATGGTGCTAACACTATGCTGGTGACTGGGTCTCTAGAGCCAATGGGTCCAGCACTAGCTGCCAAGGAACTCGCAGTCCAGTGGGAGATGCCTGGGCCCCTGCCTCCAGCCTGGACTTCTTTTTCAAGAACTAGGAGTTAGCCTGGTGAAGAAGAGGAGGAGTCATGCTCCAAAGAGGGCATCATGTGTAAAGACACATGGAGAGAGAGAATGGCATAGTCAGGGAGCTTTTCAACACAGCTGGAGAGTATCACATGAGCTGTGGAGTCATGGGAGATGAGGTCACTGAGTCTGGCAGGAGAGAACAGGCTATGGATGCCATAGGAAAGACCTGGACATTTATCCACTCTAGGGTTTTAAGCAAGGGGGAGTGATTTACTATGATTTGCAAATTAGAAAGATCCCTTTGGCTGTTGTGTGCAGGACAGTCTTTCCAACAGTCCAAGTAGGAAATGATGGGATCGTAATGCTAAGGGCTGGTAGGGAATGGAGAGAAAGGATTACATAAATTTGAGGAGCAGGAAGGGAAGCAGAGATCCTAGGACTTGGGGATAATCCAAGATAATTCCTGGGCTCTGGGTTTGGGTAACCAGGTGGATGGTGGAACCATTAACTGTGATAGGGAACAGTGGAAAAGGAAGGTGTTTAATAGGGAAGAGAATGGATTAAGTTTTCATCAGGTTGAGTTCCAGGTACCTAGGAGACATCTGAGTGGAAAGGTCCAGTATGTGGTTAGATGGCTGGCTTAGGGCACCAAGGCAAGATTTTATCTTGGGAGTCATCTCCATCTAGGTGGTAATGATAGCCATGAGTAGAAAGACCCAGCCACAAAGAGAACAGAGTGACAGAAGCAGAGGCCCTAGGAAAGAATTCTGGAGAATACCAGCATGTAAAGGAGTAAGCTTAAGAAAATCAGCCTTCAAAAAGAAGCTGAGGAGTAGCTGTGGGGAGGTGGGTGGGGTGGGATCAAACCTGTCAGGTCAGTACTATAAAATCCAAATAAAGAGAGTGTTTCAAGAAGGCGGCAGTGGGGAACAGTATCAAATGTTGCATTGACCTCAAATAAGATGGGACCCAAAGGACACACTGAATTTGACTATGAGTCTGCAATGGCTGACCCTGGAGTGCGACATTTAGGTGGGGTGATGGGGGAAGAAGCTAGACTACACTGCACTGAGGAGTGAAGGAGCGATGAGGGAGCAGAGAGAGTTAATACAGAACAACTCTCTCCTTCTGGTCAGACCCAAAAATCTTGAAAGGGCAGAGGCTGGAGAGGTAGAGCAGGGTTAAGGGAGAGTTTCTTTAGGATGAGAGGGTTTATCCACAACATGGAAAGGAGCCAGCAGAGAAGGAATGAAGATATGGGAAAGCCGGAGGTATTTGGGATGGAGCCGAGGAGGGGGAGGGCACTAAATGAACAGGTAGAGGGATTAATCTTGAACAGAACGAGGCACACAGTTTCCTCCACAGAGGAAGATAAAGCTGCTGGGTGGAGGAGTGGATGTTGCTCAGTGGTTGAGCACCTGCTTTCCATGTATGAGGTCCTGGGCTCAATCTCTGGTAACTACTAAAAAAAAAAGCTGCTGGAGAGGAAGGCAAGAAAATGCGAGAGAGCTCCCACCAGACAGAGATAAGCACACCTTCTTCGGCTCTCTGGAGTTCCAGTGGCCCTATGCCTGCCTGTCTATTCAGGGGAGTGAGTCTGCCCCTCCTGATTCCAAAGGACAGGCTGTGCTCTGCCCCCAAGTTAGCTTTCTACTGTGAACAGGTACTACTAGATTTTAGAGGTCCTTTGAAAGCCTTCCGACCCCCGCAATCACCTCCCTCACTTACCTATCGATGTCTGATATTTGTTGAAAGGAGACCAAGTCTTTCCTTCCACCATAAAGGGCACTACATGGCCATGTAAAATGTGGGGGCTTATGCCACACATCCCACATGCAGGTCGCTTACACCTGGCATATGGCTCCTAAACAGTAAGCACAAGGAACTGCTTTCAAAACCCGCTCCTGAACTTAAACACTAAGGGCAGTGAATGAAGAGCCTGCAGCTCATCAATGAGTATACAATGGCTGCCGCCTGATGCTATCTGATTTTGATCTTGGGGAGGACCCTGACAGAGCAGCAGGGGCCTGATGAAGAAAGTGGGGCAGAGGACAGCTGCAAACTGTCACCCACCTGTGCCCTCACGGCAATGAGACCATTGGCCCAGTTGGTCCTCTGTGCATCTGCCCTCACCACGCTCTTGGAAGCCGGGCATTCCTTGCTTACAAAGTCTGCCCAGCCACTGCTCTCCCTGGTAGGCAGGTGGAGGCAGATTGGGAAGGTGCAAGTGGAATGGCCCAGGGAGTCAGCCCTGCTCCTCTAGGTCTCCAGTACCCGCGTCTCGCCTCCCCCTGGGAATTCTCCAGGGCAAGCCTTCCATGCCACCTGGTCGGGCTGAGCTGAGCTGGGCCGGGCTGGTGGGAGAGGTACCTGAAGGGCTTGCTGTCAGGGTCGGTGTCCTTGAAGCCCATCTCCTCCAGCTTACAGCGGCGGTACAGCTCATAGTGCCGGGTGTGGGTCTGCTCCCGCAGATCCTCCATGTTGACCCGAATCAGCATCTCCCGCAGCTTCACAAAGTCGCAGTGGGCCTCGTTTTCAACTGCATGGCAGGGGTGGGGGTATTGAAAGTATGTTGAAAGGCAGGCCGGCAGAAGCCGAAATGGACACCACGGGAGGCGCAGTGTCTAACAGTGCCGTCGCCTTTCAATCTGTGTATATAGAGCCGGCCTTTTACTTCCTAATTTGCTTCTCTACTGAAAATGCAAAGGAAAAATTACCCAAATGGCAGGAACAGAAAGTGTCATCAAATACAAACAACTAAGAGGACATTCCAGTAGCATCTCAACCCAAATCCAGCAACTGAAACTCTCACAGCAAAGTGTGTTTTGAAGAGGACCATGGCAAATGCACATCCAGCCAGCCAGCCAATAAATAACTGTTGAATCTCTGTTCCCGGTATTGTACAAGGCATTGGGAATTCAAAAATGAAGTCATGGTGTCTTGCCCTCTGGCACTTACAATGGAAGAACAGATGCAAATGAACACAATACGATGCAAAAATTACAAAAATGGGGTACAGTTAAGGTGTGATGAAAGGCCAGAAAGTGGAGCAATGTACTCAGATCTCCTGAGAGAGTGAAGCCTTCACTGAAGAAACAATCCTTTAGATGACTCTTAAAGAAAGAACAGGAATGGATCAGGCAGATAAGTTCCCAAAGAGGCTAGGCAAGTTCCATAGCTAGTAAGTTTCAGAGTTGGGGTTCAAACTCAGGCAATCTAGGCTGCAGGGACTAGGGGAGAGACAAAGGCCAGGTGCCAAAGTCTCCAGACAAAAAGTGGGTAGAAGTAGGATAGCAATAGATGATAGGTGTGGTCCATCTGGATGGTAGGAGCTTCAAAGCAGGTACTTTGCTAGAGGCTGAGAAAGGACCTGGGAGTGCCAATGGTGATTGGGACAATGTGGACCACACTTTCCAGCCTGGGTAAACAAGCCTCTCAAGGTCTGGATTTGGGGCAGTGCCCAAGAATGACAGACATGGACCAAATTGAAGCAAAGTTGATTGCATGTTGGAACAATAGGTCATGAGCTGTCAAGGTGTCTACGGGTGTGGCTTTGCTGGGTTGGAATGGTGGTGTTGGGCCTGACCATATAGGGACAGTGGCATCTGAGATGAACAGGCATGGTCACCCCAGATTCTGTCTTGCAGTGCCTGGAACAGGGTAGTGGGGGCAGGGAGGGAGTCTGGGATGATGAGGTTTGGGTATAGTTGCAGTAGACTTATCTTTCCAAAGCTCAAATTGGCTCACAGAATTCCTCTGCTTAAAACCCACTGCCTTCAAGATAAAGGTCCCCACTGTCATAGAACATAAGCTAGTATTGAAAATTGGATCAGTAAAGCAACTTCTCAGGACCATCCTATATACCATCTCTTCTTCCATCTCTGGACAGTGATCCCTGGTGGTTACCCAGATGCTACACAACTTCTTCCTCTCTCAAACAGAAAAATGAATTCAGGCTTACAAGAAAAAACTTTCAAAAACAACATTTTTGGTTAAGTACTGGGTAGAACAAGCAGGAGGAAGTCAATTGGAACCATGTCTGCTGGCTTCTCATTTTACCTCGGGTTCCCATCAGTCAGACTGTATAGTCATTCCTATGGTAGGATTGTTGGTCCAGAAACCATTGGTGGATGTTCCAAGGAAGGCATCTCCAGTCCCAGATGGGAGAGAAGACCAAAATCTAGTACAGCTCTGATAATCAGTCTTGTCCTACCACTACAAAATCCAATTACAGCCAGTGGGTCTCTGGTATGAGCCTTTGTATGTGATACGGAGAACTCACCACCCATTCTCAGCTGTTGGCTCCACAGCAGGGATGAGTTAACATTGAACCAGCCACCCTCTCACGTATGGTGCCCCTTGTAATCAATGACCCAACTTATAGCTGTAGACTCAAAGGGCCAGAGACTTTCATCCATGGCTGAGACCTAAGTCTTATTTTATCCACAGAACTGACTAGCCCTGAGGGCAACTGAAAGTACATCAGGCAGACCACAAAAGGGATTTTCCTGGGCATATATAGGCTATGCCTGAATGTTTTAAAACTGTGAAATAATCATACATATGGGAACATGTGAAATGTGTATGTGCAATTTAAAGAATTTTTAAAAAGTAATTTTTGAGACATTGGAATTGTTCTGCATTCCAATATTACAATGACGGATACCATCCATTATACATTTTGTCAAAACCTATAAAATTGGGGAAGAGGATTTGGCTCAACCGATAGAGCATCTGTCAACCACATGGGAGGTCCAGGGTTCAAGCCCAGGGCCTTCTGACCTGTGTGGTGAGCTGGCCCATGCACAGTGCTGATGAGTACAAGGAGTGCCATGCCACGCAGGGGTGTCTCCCATGTAGGGGAGCCCCACGGGCAAGGAGTGTGCCCCATAAGGAGAGCCACCCCATGCAAAAAAAGTGCAGCCTATCCAGGAATGGCACCGCACACATGGAGAGCTGACACAGCAAGATGATGCAACAAAAAAGAGACACAGTTTCCCAGTGCTGCTGACAAGAATATAAGCAGACACAGAAGAACACACAGCGAATGGACACAGAGAGCAGACAACTGGGGGGGGGGAGTGGCGGGGAAGAGGAGAGAAATCAATCTTTAAAAAACAAAAACAAAACCTATAAAATTGTTTACAAGTGTAAAACATAGTGTTAACTATAGACCATAGTTAGTAGCAATGCTTCAATATGTGTTCATTAATTGTAACAAATGGAACACACTAATGAAAGATGTTAAGGGGGGAAAGTGTGGGAGGGGGAGGGGTTTACGGGAATCCCCTATATTTTCGATGTAACATTTATATAATCTAAAGCTCCTTTAAAAATAAAAAAAAATAAAAGTTTTTAATAAAAAAATAAGGGGCAGCAGACTTGGCCCAGTGGTTAGGGCATCTGTCTACCACATGGGAGATCTGCAGTTCAAACCCCGGGCCTCCTTGACCCGTGTGGAGCTGGCCCATGCACAGTGCTGATGCACGCAAGGAGTGCTGTGCCACGCAGGGGTGTCTCCCATGTAGGGGAGCCCCACGCGCAAGGAGTGCGCCCTGTAAAGAGAGCCGCCCAGTGCAAAAGAAAGTGCAGCCTGCCCAGGAATGGCGCCGCCCACACAGAGAATTGACACAGCAAGATGACGCAACAAAAAGAGACACAGATTCCCATGCCGCTGACAACAACAGAAACAGACAAAGAAGAACACACAGAAGATAGACACAGAGAACAGACAACTCAGGTGGGGGGGAAATGGGAGAGGAAAAAAAAAAAAAAGACCCATGTATCCCCAACTCAGGCTAAGCTATAGAACACTACCAGTACCTTAGAAATCCCATTTGCTCCTTCTCAAGCTCATTCTCCTCCCTCCCCCCAAAGAGATGTCACCACTATCCTGACTTTTAGGTTCATCATTCCCTTGATTTTCTTTTTAGTTTACATTTATGTATAAATTCTTAAAAATATATATCTTGTTGAGTTTTGTCTATATCGGGAATTCATATAAATGGAATCATACGGTATTTGTTCTGTGATTTTTTTAGCTCAACATTATATTTCTGAGACTCGCTCACGTAGCTGTAGCTGTGGTTCATTCCTTTTCACTGCTGTATAATATCCCACTAGATGAACACATCACATTTATCCTGTCTATTCTTAAAGAATATTGTTTCTGACTATTTGCTGTTATGCACAAAGCTGCTGTGAATATTCTTGTGCATGTCTCCTGCTGCCCTTGGACAAGTATATGTGTTTTCTTGAATATTCTTCTTCCAAGTGCATTTCTCCATTAGAGCCATGGGAGCTTGCTTGCATCAGAGAATCCAGGTATGGAGCCAGAGTCGGTCTGCTTTTGACCCCTATGGCTGTTTGAGGCCCAAACAGAAATGAACAGAGATGGGATAAGTCATGGACTTGTCACACAGTGTCCGGGGAGGGGCAAAGAGACAGAAGGGGCTCCCTGAGTGTAGCCCCTCTCTTGGAGACTCACTCACTCACCCTGCACTGTGCCCCAAGGATACTGCCGTGCCTTCATCATCTTGTTTCCTATCTTCAGTTCTTCAGTGCTGCCAATGACAGCAAATGGCAGATGGGCCTGAAACAGAAAACAAACAGAAGCTAAGAGCTCCGGATGAAAGGCACTGAGCTCTCCACAATCCTATTCCAACTGCTGCTTGTTTCAGGTGCCCCAGGCCCTCAGACTGCAATATCCCTCCCTGTCATCATCATCAAGAGGTTTATTGGGGAGTGGATGTAGCTCAGTGGTTGGGTGCTTGCTTCTCATGTGTGAAGTTCTGGGTTCAATCCCTGGGATCTTCTTAAAAAAAAAAAAGAGGCATTTATTATGCTCCTGGGCTGTGTGGGGATAAAGGGGTCCCATCTTGGCTTCTGCTGGACAGAAATTCACAGTAGAAGATGATGACATGGTCAAATGCATAAGGAACAAAGACAGAAAAATAAGCCAAATAATGAGCAGATACACAGCAAGATTCTTAGCTATGCACTATTCATAGTTACTGAGGGGAAGAGCCTTTGGAAGGGAGGGTGAGTGGAAAGAGGGGGGTTATGCTTGGATAGGAGGGATAAAGGAGGCCTGAGGGAGCAAGGAACAATGGCCCTTCTGCCTTCCTTGATGTTTGAGAGCCCCAAGAATAGGTTCACAGCAACTACATGCTGACTGGGCCGCACTGTCTTTGTTCTCATCCTCCCCTGGACCAAGAGCTCACACTGAACTCTTGTGCCTAGAGGTCCAGTCAAGAAGTATTTACCCATTAGCCCAGGGGTTTGTAACCCTTTGCCAGTCAGGTGAAAACCACAGGCCCCTTACTAAGTACACACTATATTGTGTATTATTTAATAAATATATCACACCCACACCAACACGTCCCTACAAGAATAACGTTTTTTTTTTTCAAAATTTCAATTCAAGCTCATGGACCTCTGGTTATGAACCCCAGCATTAGCCCATTATTGTGCTGCGTTCTGTTTTAGGTGCTGTAAGAAGACCAAATAAATAGAAGACACACTCCCTGCACCCTCTAGGAGCTTACGATCTTGTTGGGGAAGCCAGAATTACATACCCTAAATCATATAAGACAGTATGTGATCAAGGTCTTAATCTTCAATGCATGGTCTGGTGCTCTGCACATAGTAGGTACATAATAAATACTCCTTGAATGGCACTGGCAGGGCCATGGGAAGAACAGAGAGGAAAGAAGGGCTAAATACAAGCAAGGGCTTGATGCTTGCAGGGGAAACTGAGGAAGTAGCCCTGGCTGACACCAAGGCTGTGTGTGTCAGAGAAGACGAAGTTGCCCCCAACTGCCTAGGGTGGGGCCTGGGAAATGCACACAGAGCTTCCTTCCACAGGGAGCTGGTCAGGTTCTAAGGGCTGAGTCGCTGCTGGCTACATGGAACCCCTGAATAAATACTGTTTACTCACCCGATGATCCTGGCTGGGGCTTTACCCATAAGGGCTTTAAACAGACAGGTGAAAAGGCCACTGGAACAGGCTTTCTTAGCCTGCTTGGAGAAATGGGCCTCGGACTTGGATATCTTGGCACATTTACTTATCCATTCTATGATATTTGCTAAGCTCCTACTATGTGCTGGACGGTAGGAATATAATGTGGAAAAAGCACAGAGCCTGCCTCTGGAGAGTGCACTGTCTGGTGGGAGAGAAAGGCAAGCCAGCAATTCTAATATGGTAAGATCAGGATTATAAACAGACACTCAGGGGCCATGGGAACACAGAGCAGGGAGCAACTCACTTCGTGGGAAGTCAAAGAAGGCCTCACAGAGTAGGTAGTAGCAAAGGAAGTAACGGAGTTAATAGCAACAGAACTATTATTAGCAGCAGCAAGCATTTATTAAGCACCTACTGTGTACAAGATGCTTTACATCGTGTTATCTCATTGAATATTTACAACAACGCTGTGAGGTGGGGACTCTTCTTTTTCCTTTGTATTATTATTTTTAAATTTATTGTTTTATCAAACCATCGTGTTGAGGACTGACTTTGAATAGATCGCAGGGAGGGAGCTGCTCTACAACGTAAGAAACCCCGACCCAGAAGCAGGTCCTCTATGAGTGGTTTAGCACCAGGTTCCGCACTAACGTGCTGTGCGTGATGGGCGAGGGGGCGGTCACTTTCCGGCTGCGCCCCATTTTCCGAGACAAGGGGCTCTCTGCACCGGACCTGGGTCCCGACCACAGCGGGGGGCGACGCATGCGCGGGCGACGGGCCACTGGCGGGGACCACCGGGGACCAGCTATCCGAGGCTAACGGAGGGGTAGGGACTCTTATTATCCCCACCTTATGGATGGGGAAATTGAGGCCCAAAAGGGCTGACCTGCCAGCAGGCACCCTGAGGTAAATGGCGGAGCTGAGTGTGGCACCCAGGTCTCTCTGACCTCAAAGCCCCCACCTTGCTGGGTTGCCACTCCCAATTAGGGGTTTGAGCAGCAGACTGGTTTACACCCCAGTAAACCCTGGGGTGAACCAGTTGTGCAAGGTGATAAGATACAGTTCAATTCTGGCACATCCACAGCAAATTTGGTGTGTGTGTTTATTTTTTGGTTTATGTAATCTACATGCTGATCTCACAGCCAGTCCTGGCTCTCCATTTTCTTCTAGTTCTATTCCCCCCCACCCCAGAATGTTCTTCAGAGTGGAAAAACACAGGACTGAATTGGAAGCTCAGCTCCAGGACATCCACTAATCCTCCAAAGCATTTGGCCACCCAGCTGAAGCTGGTCTTCCTTCACCCTCTCTCAGCTGCTCTCAGATCATCATCTCAGGCACTCCTTCCCCCGCCTCTGCTCACTCTGCTGGCTGTTCCTGAAATGGGGACTCAGGAAAAAGAAAAGGAAAGCGTAGGTTATGGATATGGAAGGGGGATGAGGGGTGGGGGAAGGTGGGAATGTTTGGACACTCCTAACTGGAGAATGATCAAAAGGGTAATTGGACATGCAACACATAAAGTGTTAAGGGAACACTGAATTCTAGAAAATGCCGCTCAAGAGTGTAAGCATCTCTGACCTTTGCTAGCCAGGTTTGTTGGGGGGGGGGGGTGTCACCTAGGCATGATACACTTCCACTCAGGGACCTAGGATGCATAGGGAGCCCCCAATCCACCCCTAAATACTTCCTGGGAAAATGTTTCCCCTCTCGCAGAGATGCCAAAGCTGTGGCACATGACACAAAAGAGCGGGGGTGGGGGCAGTGATTGCAGAGGGCTAGACTGAAGGAGGAGGTGAGAAAGAGAAACTGTGTGGTATCATCCTCTCTCATCCTTGGCTCTCAGCTGAAAGGGATGGAGGAGGAAAGCATGTAAAGTGGGAGATATCTCTCTGGGCTCAAGAAGAAAGGAGGGAAAATCAATCCAAAGAAGAGAATAAGGGCATGAAAATGTCAGCATTCTCATGGCCTGTTATCTGTATCTCCAAGAGATACTGTTAGTTAGGATGACAGGGTCACTTGCTTCCTCTCCTCAGCAAAACTGCTGTCATTTTATTCCTATCTTTCCCTCCCTGCTCTAAGACACAGCCCCCGCCCTACCAGCTTCCCAGGGCTCTCAAGATCTCCCACAGCACACTCCTTTGCAACTCTTATCAAAGTCTGTTCTGATAAATATACGCAAGGATATCATTTCTGAGTGCTCCCTGTCAGACTTCACTTGATTCTCACAACAACTCTATAGGGTAGTCACTCTCAATGCCATTCATGAAATGGGGGGCTTGAGGTACAGAGAAGTTAAATGAGTGCCCAGGTTCCGAACTCCCAGGCCCAGATTTTCCCAGGGAGCAGTGAGGACATTGTGCCTGTGCTCTGTCTCCTGGTTACATGACATCTGCTGGAAGTCAGCTCATTGTGAAGGGCAGGAAATCATGGGAACCTGTCTCTGGTCCTCTTTCCTTCTGCTCACGGGAGACAGAAGGCCATGATAACCAGAATGGAATCGAGTACAGCAGGAAGAGGATAACCCCCTCTGCCACACTCCTGGGTCCTACCCACAGGATCCAAACCTGAGGGCAGGCCTTCTGCTTCTTTTCCAGGACGCTGCAGGAAATTTGGGATTTGTGGGCCCAGAGAAGAGACTGATAGATGTGAGGCAGTGTTGCTGCTGAAAGACAGATAGGCTTCTAAAGGAAGACTGGGCAAGTCTTCTGATGAGATGCCCCCAGATGTCAGACTCTCCCATCTCAGAAAACTGCAACAAGCCTCCCCTTGGCAGTCTGTTCCCTTTACTGTCTTGCATTCACCATACATTCCTCTCGGTACACTTTAAAGTGTTCGATGATCCAATTGGCATGAATTATTTTGTTCTGATTCCACCACATGCATTACACTTTTGAGGTTATCAGGTGTTTGTTCTCCTTGGCCTGGTGAGATCGAGACTGTCAGGACCGTTGACTCCTCATCTGATGATGCTGTCCTGATGGGGCTTGGCTTCCTCCCAAGGTGAAGAGTATTTCTCAGTTATGCTACCCATTATGCCTGCTCCTCATTTCAGGTGACTGAGCAAGGGCATCACCTGCTTGTCTCTCAAGTCAACCCCTGGTGATTCCCGTCAAAGTACATGTGAAGTATGGAAATATCCCTGCCATCTCAGGAAAAGGGATAGGCTTGTGTCTGTGGGTCTCCTTGTGACTCCACTGGTTACCCACTGGGCTCTCTTAGGCCCAAAGGCCTTAGAGGGGGCTAAACCCTAAAACTCACAGGTAGCCAAACAATCAAGCTAAGTTGAGTAACTGGGTTTGGTTCCATGGTCCTTGATCATGGTTGAGCCAGTCAAAGAATAACATTAAATTTAAACAACATAGAAAGTTTTAGTATTAAATATGAAAGTCTACCACCTTGAAAGCTAGCAGATCCTGGGTTGAAGGTAGCATGCAACAAGACCCTTACTTGCTTCTCTTGCCCACTCAATCTGAAATAAGATTTTTCAGAGCCACCCATAAGTCAAGGCAAAGGCCAAGACTCTCATTTCCTGACATGAGGATCCCTAGTACTGTGTGGCAGGGTGGCTGTACAGTCTTCTCCACTTGGGCAAGAGGCTTCTTTTGACCTAATTCCCAAGACAATTGGCTGCGATGACTGAGGCTATGGGATGGCATCGAATCCAGAACTGAAAGGCCAGAACCCAGTCCTTCTACCACCCAAGCCCAAGTCTGTGCTGATGCTTCATACTCCATGGCATGTCCGAAGACTCCAGGGCCTTTCCACACAGTTGGCCCTGTGGGCTAAGCAATTCTATTCACATACTTGGTGGCAGCAACTCCCCACCCCTTCCTCCATCATTTAACACATAACACATGGCATTCCCATGCATGACCCATTCCCATGGGCATACCCAATTCCAGGCACTCAGACCGGAAGGCCACCCCTCTCTTTCCCACTCACAAAAGTATGGTAGAATGCAAAGGAGTGAATAGTGAGTGATGTTATTACAGGAATAATCACAAATCACCTCAAATTAATTTTTTCAGAGGGAAACTCTGGCAAACTTTGGATTACTCTGGGGAAAAACGACCCATACCCCTTTCACAGCCCATCAGGACACATGAGAGCACTAAAACAACATCATTTGAGAACTGCTGCTTCATAGAAGGGGAAATTTCCAGCCTTGAGGTTGAGCCTGCTTCAGGCTCAAGCAGGAGGCCAGAACTAAACTGAGAGCAGAGTACAGGATTATTGTCATTCTGAATCCAAAATGTAGAGAGATGTAGCTTTGAGTGGCACACTGAGATTGCTGAGAACTCCCTAGGTCCCTATTTATTCATAGAAAAGTCAACCACAGGCCTGAAAGCTGCTCAGTGACTTAGGAACTCAGAGTTTGGAAACATATCTCTGGGGGTTGATGCTCTGAGGTAACTGGGTAATTCCAGACATCAGTGCCAGTGACACCCAGACAAAACATCTCTCTAAGCTTCCATTTTTCTGTAAGCTAGACACTCCTTCAGTTTTTCTCATCCTAACAAAGCCAAGTTTCCAAGGCCCTGACTGCTTGAGCTGGTAAGTACTAAACTTTTTTTTTTTTAAAGATTTATTTTTATTTATTTAATTCCCCTCCCCTCCCCCGGTTGTCTGTTTTCTGTGGTTTTTTGCTGCGTCTTGTTTTTTGTCAGCTTCTGTTGTCGTCAGCGGCACGGGAAGTGTGGGCGGCGCCATTCCTGGGCAGGCTGCTCCCTCCTTCGCGCTGGGCGGCTCTCCTCACGGGCGCACTCCTACGCGGGGGACACCCTTGCGTGGCACGGCACTCCTTGCGCGCATCAGCACTGCGCATGGGCCAGCTCCACACGGGTCAAGGAGGCCTGGGGCTTGAACCGCGGACCTCCCATGTGGTAGACGGACGCCCTAACCACTGGGCCAAAGTCCGTTTCCCTAAACTTTTTTTTAAGTACCCTTTTTTTTTCTCCCCTTCCCCCCTCCCCCAGTTGTCTGTTCTCTGTGTCTATTTGCTGCGTGTTTTTCTTCATCCGCTTCTGTTGTTGTCAGCAGTACAGGAATCTTTTTGTTGCGTCATCTTGTTGTGTCAGCTCTCCGTGTGTGCGGCGCCATTCCTGGGCAGGCTGCACTTTCTTTCGTGCTGGGCAGCTCTCCTTACAGGGCGTACTCCTTGCGCATGGGGCTCCCCTACGCAGGGGACACCCCTGCATGGCACGGCACTCCTTGCATGCATCAGCACTGTGTATGGGCCAGCTCCATACAGGTCAAGGAGCTCTCGGGGTTTGAACCGCGGACCTCCCATGTGGTAGGCGGACGCCCTATCCATTGGGACAAGTCTGCTCCCCCCCCTTTTTTTTTTAATACCAAAGAGGGCATGAAGCCACCTACCACAATATACATAGCCTTACCCTTGAGCTAGATCTGACAAAGATGATGACAGACTTCTAATAACCACCATATCTTGGGTGTATCGATGGGCAGGAAGTTGGGCGAGACAATGACTTGCTGCCCTGCTATGCTAATTTGGTGGTCAGTTCATAGCAGGTGGCAGCTAATGCTATAATGATAATTTAGAGGGCAGCGGCAGCAGGAAAGTTTTCTAAAAATGGCTTTTATTACAAGGCTTTCCTGAGTTTGGCTATAACCAGGCATTATGTCATTAGGAAAAACTTATGCCTCTCAAGAGAGAAAAAGAAATCTGTTCCCAAAGCAGAGGCTCTCTGAAAGCTATTAGCTGTCTCCTGGAAATCACAACATTGAAGATTTCACAGCAACAGCATCAACACATTGTAAAGAAGCATGAGGAGATGTTTGACTCTCTGCCTTCTTCGTTAGTCATTCCTTTAGCAGGGGGAAGGAGGAAAGATGGCAAGCTTTTAAAAAATTATTATTCATTCACACTTTACAAAGCAAAGCATAACCCTGACATTTAAAAATAGTATCTCTCTATTCACCAACAAATTTGGAGGCTATTTATCATTTTCCCTCCCAGGGGCAAAGAGCTTAGTTATCGGAGTACAGATTATCCCTGAATCCCCGAGGCTAGCCAACTTTTACAGCCTTTCATTGTTTTGCTGCATCAGTTTTGGTCACAGATACAGTCGTTTGCTTTTCCTGCAGTCACAGGAGGATTGCTGAAGTATACCAGGGCAGCATGGAAGAGGTGAGTGGAAGGAGAGGTCTGAATTCCCTGCTCCGGACTCTTCCTGGAGTCATCCTTTCCCTTTCTCTCCGTCTATTGTTATTCATCTCTGCATGTCACCAAGGCTTGGATGCAGCCACAGCTAGGAAAGAGGAGCTATCTTGGTTCTGGATTCTCTCTCACAAATACCTGAGACTCAGATAATCAAGAGTTGACAACACACAAGATGGATGGTGCAGGTGTTTTCCTGCTATCTTGTAAACAACAACAATAATAAAGAAATGATCAGAAAGTTGAACCCATCTGTTCCCACTCACGTTCATGGTTCCATTGATCTCTGCCACGGATTCGTCATCTGTAGGGAATTGGTAGATCTGGACCCCATTGCTGACCAGCTCACTGGTAATTTTGATTTTGAACTTTGTCAGCTCACTCTTAGAAATGGCGTCTGATTTGGCAATGATGGGGATGATGTTCACCTAGGGAAAGGAAGAGCAAAGCGGGATCATTGTTGGTAATCTGCAGCTGAGAGCAATGTGACCTAGGACTTTCATCAGCTGCCAGAGGGTACGGCTCAACCCAGTTATCTAGAACTGGGCCACATCCATGGCCAAATAATACTACAATAAACAAAACTGAGTGCTTACTATGTGCTGGGTACGGAACTAAGTGCTTCCCACATATTAATGCAATTAATCCTGACAACACCCCTCCCAGGAAGTATGATTTCCACTATTTTACCAAGGAGAAAATTGAGGGATAGAGAGGCACAGTAACTTGTGCAAGGCCACAGAGCAGGTAAGTAGCAGAACTGGGATTCAAATCCAAGTTAAGTGTTATTCCTAAACCCACAGGTCTCCCTACCAGCTCAGATTCAAATTGATGCACTGTGGCAAGATTATTAAGATCACTGCTTGGGTGATATGAAGCAGAAAGAAGATAGCTGAGAACCTGCGGTTGACACGGCAAGAGGTGGTTGCTCTTTGTGAACAGTCAACTGTCCCAGCCTGTCCAGTCCCAGCTGACCCTCGCCAGGTGGGATCTGGACCCACTTTGGAGGTGGCAGGGAAGGGCAGCAGCAGCAGGCTCAGGGATGATGCCCACCTGGCTCTCCTGACACTGGACACAAATGAACCAAGTCTATTAGGTAAAGGAGACCCTCTCAGTTACCAATCTAATCTGAGATGATAAAAGTTACATGGCCGGAGTGGCCTGGTTAATTTCTGGGTAAAGAAAGCAGGCATAAATGTCCAATTTCAGAGAGTGGGAGAAAAGTCTGGTGTGTCTCCAAAGTTCCACTCACCTGAACCCTAATCCTTGAAATCTCTCCAAAAGGGTACAAGTCTTTTACTGCCAGAAGGTAAAGAATCATGCAATGTGTACACCCTTGTGAGACTGAGCATACCCAAGCTCAGGCTCACACGGAGAGCACAGTCATTCTTGCAGCAGCCAGGCCTCTCCTTCACACTTTGGCTTAGGAGTGCCTCTGTAGGCTGATGGCACACCGGGCTTCAGGTGCTAGGTTAAGGAAAGATTGGACCTTGGAGGCACCTCCCCTGGAATCTTCCCTGGGGTGGGCGCTGGGGGACTGAAACCCTTGCCAAGGTGGAACAGCTGGCAAAAACAATACTCCTAGTTGCTTTCACCATGTCTCCATCTTCACGCCATAAACACACATCAAAGGTGGCTTGCTAAGCCCAGTTTACCCACCAGGCCACGGTCTGTATGGCTCAAATGCATGGCTCACTACTGCCCCACACAGGACATTCAGGGCTTGGCAACATTTCAGGAACAGCCTCTTCCATGTGGGTAGTGGGCTCATGGCTATGAAAAATGAAAAATTGCTCCTCATTTCATTATAGCTGAAATGCAGTTCCCCCCTTTTTTATTATCTTTTTTTTTAAAAAAAATACATAGATCACACAAAATCTTGCATTAAAAAATATAAGAGGGTCTCATAAATATATGGAATGCTTCATGAATTTGCGTGTCATCCTTGCGCAGGGGCCATGCTAATCTTTTCTGTATTGTTCCAGGTTTTAGTATATGTACTGCCGAAGTGAGCACTGATATGCAGTTTTTAACAGAAGTTGGGTCACTAAATAATGGCATATAAATTCTTTTTTTTTTTTTTTTTTGGTAAACTGAAATACCTTGGAGTTAGAGATCTAGGCCCAAATCCCAGACTCGCTACAAGTTGTCTGACTTTGAGCCAGCTATCTGACCTCTCTGTGCCTCAGTTTCCTCAATTGCAAAATGGGAACAATAATAGGGAATAATAATATACACCACACTAGATTGTTGGGAGGATTAAATGAAATAATGCATAGAAAGTTTTCATCGCAGTACTTTGCACATACTGAATGTCAGTGGAAAATGTTAACATACCCCTAATTAAGCTTTTATAAAGTACCCAATTTTTTGTTCAGTAAACAGCCCTTCTTTGACATGAAGAATCATTGCCTAATTTATATATGGTGCAGGATTTGCATTTTTCAGTTTCTTTTAAAATAGGACATGCCCGAGTCCCACAGTCATCTCTCTTGGGCCGGGGGGCAGTACAATGTGGTACAATGGATCTGGGTTTGAATCTAGACTCTGCCAGTAGCACACACTATACGACTCCAGGCAAGTCACTGAACCTTGCAGAGCTGTTTTCTCCTCTGTAAAATGTGGATAACGATAGTGCTTACCTCACAGGGTTGTTGTGAGGATTCAATGAGGTTCCACAAGGTACCTCAGCACAGTGGTGGTGTACAGTGAGGCTTTAACAAATGCCAGCTGCTATTCTAAAACTTCTTATTGATAATGAGAACAATAGCTTTCAAAGTCAAGTTTGCAGGTTTGATTCTAGTACAAACCAGTTACGATTTTGACAATGAAACAACAACAACAACAACAACAAAACCTTACTATTGCCATAGCCTCTACCCCTGGACCTGGACGGCTATCTTGGTTTCATTCTCCCTTAGTCCTAAGAGCGATCAGGGCAGAAAGACATCTTAGGGCAAACCCATCCCCAAGGATGGACAAACATATAATGAGGCCTATGCTACAGGAGCTGGATCACTAGCATCGTCTTTATGGGGAATGTTGGACAGAATATGAATGCCACAAAACCTCTCCTGGAATTTGGCATCTATTTTGCCCAAGATCAGTAAGAGTGAGTTCAGCTGGTCCAGCCTCCCACCTGCACCAGTCACTACCTCCATACCTTACTGTCCAGCTTCTTCATTGTCACTAGGTCCAAGGACTTCAGGGAATGACCCGTGGGGGCAATGAAGTACAAGCAGGCATGGATGCGGGAGTCATGGTAGGTGTGCAGTACTCGGCGGATCTTCAGCTCCTCCTGCAGGTAGGCCTCGAATTGGGCATCGATGAACTCCACAATGGGCTTGTAGCTAAAAGGGAGAGGAGGGAAATGGCCAGATCCGCCTTGTGATACTGTCCCTTTTTTTTTTTAAATTTCTCTCCCCTTCCCCCCTTCCCACCCCAGTTGTCTATTCTCTGTGTCCATTTGCTGCGTGTTCTTCTTTGTTCGCTTCTGTTGTTGTCAGCGGCATGGGAATCTGTGTCTCTTTTTGTTGCGTCATCTTGTTGTGTCAGCTCTCTGTGTGTGCGGCGCCATTCCTGGGCAGGCTGCACTTTCTTTCGCGCTGGGCGGCTCTCCTTACGGGGTGTACTCCTTGCACATGGGGCTTCCCTATGTGGGGACACCCCTGCGTGGCAGGGCACTCCTTGCACGCATCAGCACTGCGCATGGGCCAGCTCCACACGGGTCAAGGAGGGCCGGGGTTTGAACCGCGGACCTCCCATGTGGTAGACAGATGCCCTATCCACAAGGCCAAGTCCGCTTCCCTACTGTCCCTTTTTGAAGCCTAAAGTGCCCTCTGGAATCTGGCTCTCCCCAACCCAGCTGCATTTCCCATCTCCCCTCAGTGGGCTCCAAATCCTGTTAGGCTGGCCATCAAATTGGTCCCCACACAAGCCAAACTTATGCCCACCTGTGCATCTTCACTCTGGAATGCCCATTTCTCTCGCCTCATCCCAATCCTGCCTTCCCAGACCTCTGGGCTCAGCATAATGCCGTTCCTCCACCCGGCCTTTCCCAATTATTCCAGATATCCCTTCTACAACACAGGGACATCAAGAAATATGGTATGGGATGGCTGCCTGTTGCTTCACAAGGATTAGTCTTCTCTCAAAATATACAGTATCCTGAAGGGCAGGGATTGTGAAGGGCACTTCCACACCCCCACAAGTGCATCCAACACAGTGGCAGTACAGGTCACTGGCAGTATCTGTAGATTTTCCTGTCTCCTTGTTGGATGATCAACTCCTCCAGCCTGGGCCCATGTCTTTGCTTCCCATTTCTCCCCAATAGTGCCTAGTATGGGAGCTGGGAATACAGTGGTGGTCAAGACCTCTCTCTGACCCCCTGCTGGAGGATCTGGGGTTTGCCCAGTCTTGCTGGGTTTAGGGGAGCATCCCACCTGGTTCTTAGTGTCCATGTAGCTTTCCAGTTCTCTTTTCCTCCAAGGTTGTGACTTTAAAATCATGGTCTCCAAGTCCTGCAAGGACTTCCTTTTTTATTTATTTTTTAATCGAGGAAAGCTTTTTATTGACTACATTAATTAGTAACAAAAAAGTTTTGAAAACAAATACTTCACAGAACAACTTTTTGAAGCTTTGACATTTCAAGTTCTCTTTAACGTGTAAAGGTTTTAATAAAACAGCCAAGAGAGAAAGATGACTTTTTGATACTCAGCGGGTATTTGCAGTATTTTTAAGCTAGTCAAACTTCCCTGTCAGCAATACGTTTATCTTAGTTGCTTTAGGCCAGCTATAAGACTTTATAGTATATTGTAAATGCATGATAATGACAGGAGAGAAAAATAAATACTTAACGTTGAACTTCAGAATATATTTATATAATTCCTTAAATTCTGGGTCATCTTAGCAAAAGAAGTGCCCTGAGCTATCATTACATTTATTTAAGGGGTAATGGAGGCAGAGATGTCAATAAATTATTACTGCTAAAGTAGCTAGAATTCTTAATTTACCAAGTTGAGTTATTTTCCAGGAAAGAAAATTTTAATCTCTTTCCTTGGAAAATCCCATGAATCACAAGCTGACTTTTAAAAATGTTTTTTTTTTTTAAAAAAAACCCTATTTTCAAATCATTTCAAGCTTACAGGACAGTTGCATGAAAAATACAAACCCCATACAGAGAATTCCAACATCCCCCCATTTAGATCCACCTATTTCAACATTTTGTCACACTTAATATATGATTTCTCTCTCCATTTATCTTTTCCATTTTCTGAATATTTGAGTAAGGTATACATCATGCTCTTTGAACACTTAATAACTGCCATGTTTGTTTCCTAAGAACAAGGATATTCACATATGTAATCCATCTAAAATGCAGTTATGAAGTTCAAGAAATTTAACATTGATATAAAGCTTTCAGTTTATGTTCCCAATTTTTCTTATGTCCCAATAATGGCCCTTTGAGCCTTTTCTCCTCCCTTACTAGATCTTGTCCAGGGTCACATAATCACATATTGCATTTAACTCTTATTGTCTCTTTGGTTGTGCTTTCTTTCTTTCTTAACCGTGAGAACATGTACACGGCATAACTTTCCCATCTCAACTACTCCCAAGCATACCACTGAAATCACATTCACAATGGTGCAGTTCCCTCACCAGCACCCATTACTAAAACGCTCCTATCTCCCTACAGAAATCCTACACCCATTGTTCATTAAACTCCCCATCCCCGCTCCCCCCACCTGTATTCTCCTTTCTGTGAGCTTGCATATTCTCTGATCTTTTCTTTGTAGTTACCATTGGGCTTAAATTGAACACTGCCAGGGCCTTTTTCTTTCTGTTGTTGTTAGGTACCAGGGCCAGAGATTGGACCCAGTAACTCCCTTGTGAGAAGTTGGCGCTTAACCCCTGAGTTACATGGGCTCCCTGGAGTTGGTTTTTGTTGTTTGTTTTTAGGAGGTACCAGGGATCAAACCCAGGACCTCGTACATGGGAAGCAGGTGCTCAGCCTCTATCTGCGCCCCTGCCAGCACTTCTTAAACAATAGCCAGCCCTCTACTCTTCCCTGCCCTGGCCTCCTCTGGGAAGCTCTGCTCTCTCTCTGCTCCCCATTCCTTCCCGAGCCATTCCCGCCGCCCCTCCAGTCTCTTTCTGCTCTAACTAGGTCAGTTTAGCTCGGCTCTGCTTCTGTTCTCATCTCCCAATCTATCCACTGCCTCTAGATCTAAACGGCTTCTGTCCTTTGCGGTAGATGTTTGTTATCTAGGCCCTGGGCAGTGAGTTTTTAGATACCACTGCCAGAAAAGAACACGATACAAGGAGGAGCTGGGCCTCACCCCCTGCAGCAGCCCCCAACCCGAGTCTTTCTGAAAGATCCTCCTAGAAGAGAAGGGGGAAATGGCACCTTAAAAAAGAATCACAGAATCCTAGTGTCTGAGAGCTGCATACCGAGAGATCCATGTGCAAGGTGTTGCTGGAGCCCCAGAGAAAAATCTAAAAATATAGTCCTTTCTTTCTTCCTTTGATCCCTCTGAGTAAAACATTGTTCTGAAGGGTAACGGCATCAAAGAATCTCTTGGTTGCAAAAAGTTTTAGAAGATTCCTGAAGAATTATGAATGGGGGGGGATCACACCCCTTAGGCTTATGTAATTAATTTTTGGGTGATTGGCTGATTTGGATTTTCCAGTCATGACACTGCTTCCTTTTTCTTCTTCATTTCATAATTTCTTCACATTTTGCTCTCCAAAAGGGATAAAGGGGAAAGAAAGGAGTGCACTCTTAGCTTTTTTCTCTCTGAATTTCTAGTGTATGCCCTGTCCCTATCTTTCCACCACTCTGGCTCTCAGGGTCCCTGAGGAGGGGCATGGATCACATTAACCAAACCAGCCAAGCAACCCACAGGATTTGGTTTAAACTCATTCTCAGTGAGTGCCTGAGTCATCTTTGTTTTATTCGTCTTTGTGTCCTCAGTGTTTAGCATGGTGGCTGGAATATAATAAGCCTTCAGCCTACTGCTCTGTGCTTCTCCCTTGCCCCTAGATGGCTCATCTTCCCACAGTGGCCTTCTCTTCTATCCCCTGCTGTTGCATGTGCTAGAAACCCTGGTCTATGTGAAACAAAACCCCTTATTCCCATGGGCAACCTCCTCACAAAATGCTTCCTTCCTCTAAGTGATACTTGACTCCCCATCAAAGATGCTGCTTTCCCCATATCCTTCTCAATTGGAAACTTCTTTATCTCCCACACTCAAGTTCCATGGAGAAAGGGAGAGGGCAGCTATCTTCTAGCTCATGACACCCCTGGCTCACTCTTATCGCTGCCATTGCCTGCAAAATCCAGCTTTAGCATATTCTATCCCTCCTTATTATTTCTGTTAATCTTTTGCCTTTCAGGCCAGGAATTCTTAACCTGGGGTCCATGGACTTTCAAGGGGTCTATGAATAGGAGGATTCAGAGGATCCATGAACTTGGGTAGGAAAAAATGACATCTTTTCCACGAATCTGTAACTGAAGTTTAGCAATATCTTCAATTACAAAAGTAGGCAACATCTATGGTAATAGTAGCAGCACCTGGGGTTTTGTAACCAATAAAAAATTACTGATATTTTCATTTCCTATGTAAATATCTCAAAATAGCATTTATATTCATTATAACTTCTAACTCTCACCTTCTGTAATTATTAGACCTGCATATAGATCTTGTTATTTCAGGAATTAATAAAGAAGCATACAGATTACTCAATCACCATTTAAAAATATTTCGGTAACTGTATTTTAGTATAGCTGGCATATTTTAGGCACTTACAAATGTTATTCTGGGAATGGGCCCAGAGGTGTTTAGATGGCTAAAGGGGCCAATGGCACAAAACGTAATTAAGAACCCCTGGTCTTTTTTTTTTTAAGATTTATTTTATTTATTTTTAATTCTCCCCCCTCCCCCGGTTGTCTGTTCTCTGTGTCTATTTGCTGCGTCTTGTTTCTTTGTCCGCTTCTGTTGTCGTCAGCGGCACGGGAAGTGTGGGTGGCGCCATTCCTGGGCAGGCTGCACTTTCTTTCGCGCTGGGCAGCTCTCCTTACGGGGGCACTCCTTGCGCGTGAGGCTCCCCTACGCGGGGGACACCCCTGCGTGGCACAGCACTCCTTGCGCGCATCCGCACTGCGCATGAGAACCCCTGGTCTTGACACCACTTCTTATTCACTGGTATGTGCTATGATGACAATAATACAGGGTAATGGGGCCTATGTTTTCGATGTAACATTTATGCAATCTGAAGTTCTTTTTAAAACAAAGAAAAAAATAGGGTAATGGGGCAAAAAGTGATTGGGGATTCAGCTACTTTACAGACAGTGATCAGGGAAGGCTTCTCTGAGGACATAACATTTGAGTTGCAAGAATAAGAATGAGAGAGTCATGGAGAGATCTGGAAGAAGAGCGTTCCAAACAGAGGGAATAACTAAAGTAATGTCCTGAGGCAGAAACGAGCATGACACGTTTGAGCCATAGGAAGAAGGCCGGGGGTTTAGGACTTAGTGAAAGAAGGAAGAATCATAAGAGATGAAGTGAACAAAGTAGCAGGGGCCAGATCCTGTACGTTCTTGCAGATAGCGAGTTTTTATTGTGAATAAGGTCTTCCATTGCAGTTTTTTCTAACATGATGATGTGGGTTGCTAAAAAGTCTGTGCCTTTATTTATGTTTATTTCTTTATGTTTATTTTGAAACTGGCCACCTTAGTGGACTATTATTCATGAGAACTGCTTTTCAGCTGATTACCTTGGGTTCCCTAGACAGCCATACTATAGAAAAATAATCAATTGCCATCTTTCTTGATAATGCTAGCATTATCCCTCCCCCCTACCTTTTGTTAGGCGGTACCGGGGATTGAACCCAGGTCCTTATACATGAGAGGCAGGTGCTCAACCACTGAGCTACACCTGCTCTGCAACATTATCCCTTCTTGTAACACTGCTCTCTGGCATCACTGGTACCATTATCTCCTACCTCTCTGACTGTTCTTTCTCACTTTTCATACTAAAGTCTTGGCCTGTCCCTGAGGTCCCATCCTGAACCATCTTCTGTTGTTCTACGCATTACATACACTTTGTCCCTGGGTGGTCTCACCCACCCCCCACGACCCCACTTATTGCCATTTTCCTATCACACTTCCTAGACACCTGGAAGTCATCTTAGCCTCCTTCCTCTCCCTCATGCCAGACCTTTGTGCAAAGCCAGCTATCAGAGGTGCCCCCTGCTGGAAACCCACAAGGTCTGGTCATGGAGACTGTACTCAAACACAACACTGCCAGGCACCAAAATCCAGATACCATAAGATCAGATCTACTAGAACAGTGCCAAAAGTAACAACAGAGTGACACTAGCTAATTTACTCTATCAACACCGTTCCAGTTACCTTTTCATTCCTTTAGACACATGCCTCCACATTCATCCTCCTGCCAGGCTCTGCCCTCAAGAACACTTCCACTGTGCCCTCTGAAACCCGTGTGCCATGATAAACAAGATTGCCTACATCTTTGCCACTCAAAGTGTGGTCCATGGGCCAGCAGCATCACCATCACCTGAAAGCTTGTTAGAAATGCAGAAAGAATCTCCTGTCGCTACTCGAGACCAAAAGGACCAGATCTGCATTATTACAAGAGCTTCAACGACTTGTCTGCACAGTAAAGTTTGAGCAGTGCTGGCCTGCATCATCTACCTCTTCACAAAACATGCCTACTGCCAACTCTTTGCCTTAATCGAAAGCTAATTCTCTCCTGAGGATACTACTACCCTTAGGAAACCATTAAGCTCTCCAGGGTAGTCTTCTCATTTTTCTACAACCTGAATACCTTGGGGTTCAAGTGAGGTGGACATCTGCCTAGCTCCTCCGTGCCACTTCTCAACCACTACTCCCACATCTCTGGGTCAATACCTTTCTTCATTTGACACCTATTCCATCCTCTCCTGGTTGCACCTGGATCAGTCTTTCCCCCCATTCTGGATGACTGCAATGTGCATGGAGATAGCCTATCACCATTCTGCTTCTTTATTCCTTGATTATCTCAAGTTCAGCAACCTTCCGCTCCGTCCACTTCAGCCACCTATACACCTTATCATTAGCCAGACGAGTTCCACCAAAGAAATCCCAACACCCCACTATCTGACCGTGGCTTTACATCTTTCCAGCTCTCTTATGCTTCTAACCCTTCTAAACTTGATCTTTTAACTAACAGAGTCCTCTGATGCCTCGAACCCTCCATTTTCTCACTGGATATCAGTCCCTTCCTGGCCTCATCTCTTTTTCTGCCCAGGCTAAACGCCATGGTTGATCATCTAAACCACCCTTTTATTAACACCCTCATCTCTAATGCACATCTGTCCTTCCACCTGAGTTGCCCAGTAAAATCTCTGCCCTGGGTAACTTCTAAGATCGGCTTTCTCTGATCCTACACCAATACTGCTGAAGTTGCCTGGAAGCTATCACAAAATAATGGGTCTTAACACCACTACAAATTCACAGCTTCCACTTCCTATGGGCCTTTGGAGCTGTGTAATGATCCCCTTACTTGGTCTTGATGGGCTCCCTTCCCATTACCCTCTTTGACCAGGCCAAACTTTCACCAATTCCCTCAAGACTCGCCAAAACTTATCCACTACCCCTTCACTCTCACAAGATGGTCTTACCTCCTACTTTACCAACAAAACTGAGGCCACCAGGCTTACACCACCTCAACTTTCTGCCTCACTCCTTGCCTTCTAAAAAGGAACCAACCTGACCCTGTTTCCCTCTAGTTTCTGAGGATAAGAAGTCCCTCATCCTGTTCAAGGTCCATAGCCCCTTGTCCACTTAATCCCATCCCTTCCAGTTTTGGGGGGGAACTTTCTCATCTATCATTTCCTCATCTCCTACTCTTTCCCCTCAACCTGTAAGCATGGTTACATCTCTCCTTATCTCAAAAAACAGATCTCCCCTTAACCCAATCCTCCTCAGTCACACATTTCTCCCCAAATACTGCCCTATAGCTTTTCTCTTCTGCACTTAGCACCTGACACATACTAGGTGCTCAGTAAATATTTAACAGGTGGATGAAGAATTCTTGAAAGAAATTTCTCATTCACGCCTCAAAACATTGTAGGCTGTTTTCTAGCCACACCAGCATCCTGGTTAACACATCCAGTGGATGAAGTTTTCTCTCTATCTTATTTTTCCACCAATGTATATTTCATTCATTCATTCATTGATTCATTGATTCATTCATTCCACATGTGTATTGAGTACCCCTTATATGCCTGTTTGCTAACTTGTACTCATCCTACAAGACTTCAAGACATAGCTCAGCCTTTCCTGATCACCTGCTCGCCTCTCTCAGCAACCTCCACATTATACTTCCACCACCAGGACCAGGCTTGGCCAGTTGCTACCCTTGCTGTTCCCATAGTCCCCACTACACATCTGTGCACATACCACATAAGGCAGAATTTGTATACATGTTTGTCCCCTCCACTAAGCTACAAGCTCCGTAAGTAGAAACTGTGCCTTATTTCTCCCCCCTTCCCCCTTCCCCCTCTGCCCCCCCCATTCTGTTGTTTTTGTTGTCTGTGTCCTTTCACAGTGTAATCTTCTGTATCTATTTCTCTTTTTGTCTTCTCTTCTCATCTTTCTCCTCTAAGATTCACCGGATTTGATCCTGGGGACCTCTGGTGTGAAGAGAGATTCCCTGCCACCTGCGCCACCTCAGTTCCTGGTTTCTGCTGTGCTTCACCTTGACTCTCCCCTTTGTCTCTCTTTTGTCGCATTGCATCTTGCTGGGTGACTCACTTGCACAGGCACTTGGCTTGCCATGCAGGCACACTTTCTCTTTTTCTTTTTTACCAGGAGGCCCCAGGAATCGAACCTGGGTCCTCCCATATGATAGGTGAAAGCCCTATCACTTCAGCCACATCCACTTCCCCTTATTTCTTAGTAGTCCTGGCACCTCACAATGTATTTGGCATATGGTTGACATTTAATATTTTAAAAACTGAACCTCCCACATCAATTTGGTTACTAAATCTTGTGGATTCTTGCTCTCAGATTTGCCCCTTGTTAATCCTCACAGTTTCTGCTCCTGTCCAAGCCCTCATCATCATGCCCATCCTCAAGAGTTGCCTCTGACCCCATTGTCTCCCTCTAGATATTGCCTTATCTCTCTTTTTCCCAGTTCAAACTTCTTAAATGAGCAGTCTATGTCCACTTCATCTGTTTCCTTTTTCAAAACTTCATTCTTTCCCATTTATTTTTAATTATGCAAGCAATGCATATACGTATTCTCCTCTCTTCAGAGGCAACCACTATTGTCAGTTTGACTATCCTTCCAGATCGTTTACTATGTATGCATTGATATACATAAATAGAAAGATAAATATTTGTTGTTTTATTGAAAGAGGGTATGGATTTATACAACTGGCATAATGATCTATGTATCATTCTGCAACTTCCTTTTTTTATTATTAATTTTTATTTCTCCCCCCTTCCCCACCACCCCCAGTTTTCTGCTCTCTGTGTCCATTCGCTATGTGTTCTGCTGCATCTGCTTGTATTCTTGTCAGCAGCACCTGAATCTGTGTCTCGTTTTGTTGTATCATCTTGCTGCATCAGCTCTCCGTGTGTGCGGCACCATTCCTGAGCAGGCTGCACTTTTTCCACACCAGGCGGCTCTCCTTCAGGGGTGCACTCCTTGAGCATGGGGCTCCCCTATGCGGGAGACAAGCCTGCGTGGCACGGCACTCCTTGCACTCATCAGCACTGCACGTGGGTCAGCTCATCACATGGGTCAGGAGGCCCTGGGTTTGAACCTTGGACCTCCCATGTGGTAGGCAGAGGCCCTGCCTATCCATTGGGTGAAATCTGCTTCCCCAACTTCCTCTTCTTCACCTAATAACATGTCCTGGAAATCTATCCACGTGGGTACATAACGAGCTACCTCATTCTTTTTAACTGACAAATACAAATTCATGGCATCATTGTACCACAGTTCTTTTAGTTTTTCTAGTGATAGAAATTTAGATTGTTAAAAAATTTTTATTCAACAACCAATGCTGTAGTGAACATCCTTTTTGCATACTTCTTCATTAATATGTGCATTTGTTGCTCTAGGCTATATACTTAAAAGTGGAACTGCTAAACCATAAGGTATTCACATTTAAAATTTTAATAGATACTGCCAAATTTGCCCTAAAAATATCTGTATCAATTTACACTCTTGCTAACATGAATGATATTACCTGGAGTTAGTGGATATTATACTATCTTTTATTTTTTGCAAAACTGGATAAAAAAGTTTTATTGTTTCATTTGCATTTCTCAAATTACTGATGAAGTTGAATGAGCATTATTTCATATGTTAATTGTCCATTTAAATTTCCCCTTCTATCAATTACCCATATTTCTCATTAAATTGTAGAAGCTCTTTTAACATTTTAGAAAAATCTTTTGTCTGTTCTATAGGTTGCAAACACTTTCTCCCATCTGCAGCTTGTTTTCCTTTTGTTTATGTTATCTTTCAATATGCAAAGGTGTTTTTATTTTAATGGATTTAAATCTTTTCCTGGGTGACTTTTGGATTTTATGTCATAATTAGAAAAGCCTTCTCGATCCCCCAAGGTTATAAAAATATTCTCCTTCATTTTCTCATTGTATTTTTATAATTTGCTTTTAATCCAACTGGAATTTATTTTTGTGAATTTTGTTTGTGTGAGAGAATCTCTTTTTTTGTGTGTCCTAAATGGATGGCCAATTTTCCCAGCATCATTTCTTGTGTAGTCTATTCTTTCTCTGCTAACTTACATATGCTAAATTTCCCTGTAAACATGAATCCAATCTGGAATTCACTTTTCTGTGTTTTTTTTTTTTTAGGAGGTACTGGGGATTGAACCCAGGACCTTGTACACGAGAAGCCGGTGCTCAACCACTGAGCTACCTCTGCTCCCCACTTTTTTGTTCTTTTTGCTATTCTCATGCCTTTACAGGGGTCTGTAATAAAAAGCAGTGCTTACTCCACCCCTCTCCTCAGCCCAATTTCAAGAAAGCTTTTCATTTCCATTTATTTGAGTTTGTATTTGATTCTCTTTTTCTTAAAGATTTATTTATTTCTCCACACCCCCCCGACCAACACTTGTCTGTTCTCTGTGTCCATTTGCTGTGTGCTCTTCTGTATCTGCTTGTCTTCTCTTTAGGCAGCACCAGGAACCGATCCTAGGACCTTCTGGAGTGGGAGAGAGGTGCTCAATCTCTTGCGCCACCTCAGCTCCCTGGTCTACTGTGTCTCTTATTGTCTCTCCTCTGTGTCTCTTTTTGTTGCATCATCTTGCTGTGCCAGCTCTCCGCTCAGGCCAACTTGCCGTGTGGGCCAGTACTTCTGCGTAGGCAAGCACTCTGCTCGGGCCAGCTCACCATGCAGGCCAGCACTCTACTAGGGCCAGCTTGCCATGCGGGCCAGCTTGCCTTCACCAGAAGGCCCCAGGGATCGAACCCTGGGCCTCCCATATGGTAGATGGGAGCCCACTTGCTTAAGCCACATATGCTTCCCTGTGTTTGATCTTTAGCGTATGCATGACATGTATAACCAGGAAAAAAAAACAATAAGGATATTTTAAAAACATAGTGAAAGCCATTTTCCGGTGTTAGATATGTTGAATGCAGGTTACTGAAAGAATTGTGAGAAATTTAAATGAGGATTTTCTGAGCAATCTGTAGCTGAGAATAAGCCCAAATATCTGCTTTCCCTTGGGTCTAATTTATTCTGAACCAAACAAGGTTAGCACAATAAGTAAGCCTATAAAATGCAGAGGGGTCCTTCTCCTAAAATTCCAAATGGAAAACGGAATTCAGTTCAATTCTTTAAAGGTTAAGTATATTCATTCATTGTAAGGAAATGCATATGAATGTGGTAACTTTGAGGAAGAAATAGGAGAACTTGAGATACAGACAATCTAAGAAGCAAGAGAATTCTCCAAGGGTGCGCAGACACTTTGCTCAGATTGAAGGTGATCCCTTTCTGACATGACCCCGTGTGTTAACCATGTGACTCCTGGTTAAATGTGGTGTGACTGCTAAATGGGGCTTGACCCTGACCCCATCTGTTATCACAGCCTTATCTCTGAATCACTAAGCACAACATTCTCAAACCCCAACTGTCTCTCCTGGTTCTCCTTCTCCTCTTGGGTAATTCCTGTTCATTCCTTTTCAGGGTGCCTTTTCCTCCATCTGCTTACTTAGCATCCCAAGGCCTTTTGTATTTAGCCCAGAGCTCTTCTCACCCAACTCTGATTCCTGGGTGACCTTACACACTTCCATGGTTGGAAGGTACCACTTACACTCTGATACCCCAAACCTCTCTTTCTAGCCCAGACCTCCTTCTAACTCCCAATTCTGTATTTTCAACTGCCTACCAATGAAGGTTAGCATATATCTCGACTGTTCCACAGACAGCTCAAACTCAACATGCCCCAAACAGTGCTCATCATTTTAAAACCTGCTTCTCTTATATTATGTCTCTTACTGAATGCTACCACCACGTGTCCACTTTCCAAAGCCAGAATTCTAGGCCTCATGCTAGATTCTTCTTTTGCCTTCACAGCCCCAAGCCAAGTCTCTACCTATTGATTCTGTCTACTCAATATTGATCAAATCTGTTTCCTTTTCCCTATCTCAGCACCAATTTTATAGCTTGCCTTGATCTATAGTTCCCTAACTGGTCTCCCTGCTCTCCAGGTCTATCTCCATACTATCCCAAAATACCTTTCTCAAAGGTCAACCAGACAAACAGTGAACAATGTAAGGAATTATTATAAACCATGGGCTATAGTTAATAGTACAATGATAGAAATGTGTCATCATCAATTGTTAACATATGTTCCACACCAATGCAAGGTATAATAACAGGATGGTAGATGGGAATCCTATATTTTATGCATGATTGTTATATAAACCCACAACTTCTCTAATAAAGGAAAAAAAGGCCAATGAGATCATATCATTCTATTTCTTAAAACCTTCCAATGGCTCCATATTAACACATTATATAATTTGTTCCATGATCTGGCTCTTCAGCCTCATCTCCCTCTATTTTTCCCCTAGCTCACTCCAAGCTCTAGTCCGGGGGCAGATCCAGGTTTTGTGGGGCTTTGGGTTTATACAGTCTGAAGGGCTCTCCAAGAAAAATAATACGTTATGACTAAAAATTAGTTACAGGGCCTTGGAAGAGAACTGGGCAAGGAAGGGCCCTGAAGCTTAAACTTCATTAACCTCATGGTAACTCTTCCTCTAGTAGTTCCTTAGAACACACCATAATCTTACCACACTCTGCCTTTGTAAAAGCAGCCATCTCTGCTTGGAATGCCCCTCCCTCCCTTGCCTTGTCTGTCTGGCAAAACAGTTCATCCTTTAAGAGCTAGCTCAGGTATCGCTTCCTCTGTGAAGGCTTCCTTGACCTCCTCACATGAATAGACTGGTCTCTCCTTTGTGTTCTCATTATAACTTGTCCTTTTTAGAACATACCGCAACGTAAAGAATTATTTGCTTAAAACCAGTCTTCCCTGTGATTGCCTCAAGGGCAGAGACTTTGTCCTTCATTTTTAGATTGTCAGAGCATGGAAGTACCAGACACAATGTAGGAGCTCAGTCAGTGTTCCTGGAATTGAAGTTGAGAGCCCACCTGTGTATATTTGAAAGACACTCTTTTTTTTTGACAAAATGTGTGGAGTAGAACAGTTGCTGTAGACAGGGACCCTGGGTGGGGACAGTGTTTGTGAGGTAACTGCCGCCTGTCCACGCCATTCTGAGAAGAGGTACAGGTTGGGCCCTGATATCTGTGGTCTCACCAAGACCCCTGTAGTGAGCCCCTCCCTGTGGCCCACCCCACCCCACTGCCTTTCTTACCTGTCCTCCTTGTTGATCTGATCCCCAAAGCCCACAGTGCTAACAATGGTGAGCTTTAGCCCCACATTGCTCTCTTGGAGGTCGTAGGTATTAGACCGGAGCTGGACACCTGGTTGTGTGTGGGTGGCTGGCTCCCCCTCGAACTTGGTGTTGAACAGAGTGTCCATGAGGGTTGACTTGCCCAAACCTGTCTCTCCTGTAAAACAAAAGGATAAATCACAGTCCGTCCATACAGTGACTATGTAGCCATTACAAATCAAGTTTTGGGTATTTATTTACTGACACAGGAAAATGTGCAGAATGAAACACTGATCAAAAAATATATCGAAAAATATGTACTATACAATCCCGGTCAAGTGGAAAAAGACTGAAAGGAATGGCACCAGCATATTAATAGTAGTTATCTCAGGAGAGTAGGATTGTGGTAATTTTCCTTGTGTTCTTCATATACTTTTGTGTTATTTGAAAATTTTACCATGAGTATGCATTGTTTTTACAGTCAGAAAAAAAACTGCTACAGGTAGTGATGGAGAGCTATAGTTTTGCCAGGAAAAAAGATTTGAAGGAAATACAATACACTCTTTTTTTTTTTTTTTTAAGATTTATTTATTTATTTAATCCCCCCCCCCTCCCCCGGTTGTCTGTTCTTGGTGTCTATTTGCTGCGTCTTGTTTCTTTGTCCGCTTCTGTTGTCATCAGCGGCACGGGAAGTGTGGGCGGCGCCATTCCTGGGCAGGCTGCTCTTTCTTTTCACGCTGGGCGGCTTTCCTCACGGGCGCACTCCTTGCGCGTGGGGCTCCCCCACGCGGGGGACACCCTGCGTGGCAGGGCACTCCTTGCGCGCATCAGCACTGCGCATGGCCAGCTCCACACGGGTCAAGGAGGCCCGGGGTTTGAACCGCGGACCTCCCATATGGTAGACGGACGCCCTAACCACTGGGCCAAAGTCCGTTTCCCACAATACACTCTTAACAGTGGTCATCTCTGTGTGTGGGATTACGTGTGACTTTCATTGCCTTCTTTATGCTTTTCTGTATTTTCCAAATTTTCTACTAGGAGTATGCGTACTTTTTGTATTCAAAATCAAAAGGCTAGTTTAAATTTAAAAAGCAAAAGGACAGTGGTCCTTTTGTCCAACAGCTATCACACCCCCCACCACCACCACCACCACTGCCAGACCCAGGCAATGCTCGGTAGATGCCTGGGATGTGTATCCAGTGGGGAGACTGCAGACCCTTGCCTCCTCCTCCCAGCCCCAACAAGCTTTCAGTGAGTACCAAATTACTCTTCACCTTGAATTTTCAAACAAACCAGTTGTTTGTTTAACTAACAGGCTGCTGGATACTAATGAGTTAAACCACTAGAACTTCAAAAGTCTCAACTTCCACACCAGGGAAAAGTGGGGGCAAGGGCTGTGGGTTGCTGGTGAAGGATTTGTTTGGGTGGGAGGGTAGATTCCTCGGAGACCAAAGGATGTCAAGCCACTTCTAGGAGCCAAGTAGTCTTCAGAGAAGAGGGACATCACAAGAAGTCACAAGTTGGAAGGTGGATGCCTTGGTGGCATAGGAGTTAGGCAGGAATCTGAAATGAGGCCACAAGCAGGGCTGGGCACTGTAAGCGCTTGAAATCTCCAAATATCCAGACTGTATTTGGCTCCTGCCCCATCCCCAAGTGATCTAGAAATCCCAGATTCAGCAGTTAATTACCTTGGACTTCCCTTAGAATACAGAGGCGCCTCTACTACTCTGCTATCATAACCCTCCTTCTCTCCTTCCCTCCCTCCCCAGCCCTTGAGCTTTGGCTTGTCTTTACTGTAGGAAGTGGGTTTGTGTGGGGCAGACCCTGGCAAATCCTGGCCTGGCAAATCCCCCCTGTGACAGATGGCACACATTTGCCAGGTGGTCCTGGGCTAGCATTAGAGCTACACAATATGTAACCTTGAATGCCCCCACCTTCTGCTCTGGGCGTGTCCTGCTTTGCATTTCCCACAACTCTTTTATCTTGAATCCTGAGCTATGAATCCAGGAGGTGCTTTTAAAAATATCTATCCATGATGAGCGTTTTCTGCGGGTGGAGAGAGAGGTAAAGGAGGGAGAGAAGGAACAAGGAGAATATTCAATTCTGACTGGCTACGCAGCCCCGGGTCCAATTTCATAGCCAGGTCTGACTAACGTGGTCGCCTGCCAGAGTGCAGGGAAATGGTTCCTCACACAGATCAGGTTTCCTGCCAGGGTCTGCTATACCCATTAGCAACAAAGATTCTCCAAGAAGAGGCCTCCTTTTCCTCTCTGAAGGAACAGGAAGTATCTGGATCCCAAGAAAATTTGGTGAGGTAGGCCCTTTGCCATGGGAGGTGGCTGTCTGGGTCAGGCAGAATACATGCCCTCCCCTCTGTCCCCTCCTCCCCTCCCTCTCCCTCTCCCCCCATCCAAAGGGTGTGTGTGTGTGTGTGTGTGTGTGTGTGTGTGTGCAGTGCCACTGTTAATGGGGCCAGCTCCCAGGGGTGTCTCCCTTTGCCTAACTCACCTCTCCTCTGGGTGCTGAGGTTCAAGCTACATTTTAGCCCACCTTTGTATGTCCCTAAAAATTTTTCCGGTGCATCCCCACCCCCATCTGTGCCAGGAACTCCTTGGTCAATGCCTGCAGCTACTTGAGTGGATGGGACCAGGCTCCCCAGCACCCAGAGCTGGTTCCCTGGTTCCTAGATCCTAGGAGCTCTCAGAAAGCAGTGGATGGGGGCCTCTCCCTGTACTCCCAAGAGTGCCTAGCATGAGGTTCACACAGAAGACCTCAGGAACTGTACCACTGAGTGAGGGACCCACCCTGTTTGCACAGCTGGAGAAATGAAGGCAAGGGAGGGGGGGGAGGCTGGGCAGGGCCGTGCAGGGCAGGGAAGAGCAGCAGGGAAAATGACCAGGCAAACGCCTGCCAGCACAAAAGGGCTGTGGAAATTAGATGGCAACTGATTCATGTCTGAAAGAAAAGAACCCATGGGTGTCTAGGGAACCATAATAAAGGCAATGTTAGAAGAGGTCAGAAAATCAAGGGAGTACATCCTCTGGCTATGGAATGTTCCGATTCCCGTGTTCCAGCAGGACGGAGGCCTGGGGGTGTGCGCGGGGGGTAAGGCAGGGAGGGCTCTCCCTCAATGGCTGCACAGAACCAGCCTCAGCCTAGGATGCTGTCCCTTCCCGCCAGCCACAACCCTGGGCTCAGTACTGAGCGTGCGTGGGGTGGAGTGGGGGGAGGACCTACCTGCCGCCCAGACCGCAGCCAGCCGAACTGGGATCAGATTAGGAAATTCCAAACCCCAGCAGGAAGGTGGGGATGTAGCAATTAGATTCGCAGGAAACCTGAGGAGTGGCGAGGGGTCAATTTCTCTCTTTTCCTCCCCAACCCTCTCAGAGGGCCTCACAGTAGGCAGTAGAGGTTCTTAACCCTTTTTAATTCGTACTCCACAACCCAAGGGGGTTTCCTCACTTTGTTTTATGTAGATAGCATTCTGAAAGCAATTTAAAACATATAATACAAAATATGCTTTTGCCAGCTGTTCTCCCTGGGATAGTCAGATGTCAACCTCCCCGTCACGGGTTTAAAAAAACACTGTAATAAAGAAAACCTCAGCCCTTTTTCTCCTTTGCTGTCAATATTTGCATCCCCGGCACCTTGTACGGTGAAGTCCTTGCAAGTAATGAAATGAAGAGTCCTAGGCAGGTTATCCCTAAATTACTATGTGACCTAAGCCAAGGCCTTTCCCTTCTGAGCCAAGGCCTTTCTCCTCTCTGGGCCCCAGTCTCTCTTTCCATAAAATGAAAGGGGTGGAGTAAATAATAATAGCTGTTGTTTATGGAGTGCTTACTACATGCCAGGCACTGCTGTAAATATTTTACAGG
Organism: Dasypus novemcinctus; assembly: GCF_030445035.2. Lineage (NCBI taxonomy): Eukaryota > Metazoa > Chordata > Mammalia > Cingulata > Dasypodidae > Dasypus > Dasypus novemcinctus. The sequence goes on from NC_080704.1 coordinate 129,515,205, forward strand.
CATTTTCTTCTTTACTCCCTATAATAAGCCTGTGAGGTAGATACTACTTACTATTTTTTCCTCAACTCACAGATGGGTTAACCAAACCACTTAACTACCTATGAGAACTTGGACCGGATGGCTCAGCCTCCAGGCACCTGAACTTCCTTATCTGTAAAACAGAGGAAGTAACTGGTCCTAGATCACGAACTATTAAGTAGCAGAGACAGCATTTGGATCCAGGCAACCTGACACTGAAGCGTTTACCAATATGCTCTAGTGTCTTCCATAGGGGTAATATGGACATTCATTCAGTCATTCAACAAATACTTACAAAGCCTCTAACGGGAGCCAGGCACTCTTTACAGGGCACAACAGTGAACAAGGCAGCCACAATCCCTGTTCTCACTGAGCTCCCAGTCACCTGGAGTTAGAGTCTCTTCCAGCTCTGAATGTTAGAATAATCAAGAGAAAGGTCTGGGTTCAACAGGAAAGTCTCTAAAAGGAAACACTCCAGGAACTCCCACTGGCCAAGGAAGCCTAAGGTCAGGAACAAGGTCATACCTGGCTCTGTGACCTCACCCTCTTTTCCTTCCTGACCTCGCAGAGAGCTGGCAGCCAATGGTGTGCTGGAACCAGCTCTTCCAAGTTCACAGTTAGTGACATTGTGCCGGTAGCTTAAAATCAGCTAAGGTGGGAGTTATTACACCATGGAAATAGGCCAATGCTTCAAAAACCATGGCTATTTTCTCCCAAGAGCCAGGTATTAACCACTGACCAGCACACTACTGCCAGCAGCCTGTCTTGGACAGGTGAGCAGCGCTGCCTTTCCCAAAGACAGAGGGATGAAGCATTGACCTCTGACCTTGATAGAATACTAGCTGTCCTTTTCCTTCTTCCTATAATGAATGTCAATCCGTCTTCTCTTATGTGTGTATTTCCCAGTTCAACAAAGCCCCATTGAGCATAGACTCTTGAGTGGCTTCAAAGTAAATATTATCGTTATGACCCTTTGTCATAATGCCCTCCTCACAGGCATTACTGTTGCTGGCACATTGGGAGAGATGAGTCTCTTTGGGGCTCTTTTCCAGCAGTGAATAGCAAAAGACCCTAGACCATTTGTCTGACTAGCTCTGGCAGTTCCTTGGAGGCCTCCTGTCAGATCTAGGATCGTGGGATCCTGGCACTTTCCAAAGCTGGGGGATTAGTATTAATATCATTTTTTTATGGCAGGGGGAACCTCATCCCACTAAGTGATTATTGTTAAGTCTAGTTTATCTGTTGGAGAGGTATCATAATATGCTTATGCCCATATGCCTAGCCCTCTAAATAAGAACAGTAAGATAGGTACCATTTATTGGTATGCTTACATAGAACGTTGGCTCTGGATTCATAAAAATTCTCCCTCTCTCTCAATCTCAACATGAACAAGTACACATGCATGCACATTTACACATGATTCCCACTCTGCTGGGCTTGGGCCTATGATTAGCGACCCAGTACCAAGGTAAATGCCAATGTGACAAAAATATCCTAGGTTTCTGTTAATAATCAAAGCCAGTACTATCATAATTTTACACTTAAAATGCCCTATTAGAATATACCTTTGGGAGAACAGATCCCATGCTAAACAGAATATTTCTATATCAGTCATTAAGGGAATAAATATGATAGTAATGCACAGGCAGTGGGCATGGAAGTATGGTCGCAGAAAGTCCTGCCAGGGAAAAGATCACCTTCAGCAGCTGAGCTATCAACTCCTCGCCAAGTCAGTGACAGAACCCGGCTTCATGGCTGGGCTGAGATTGCAGCCTGAGAGCTACTGCAAACTGCTTGTGACCTTGGCCCAAATTGTGGGTTCTTTGAGCAATGACAGGTTTGCGAGTATGGCAAGAGAGGAGGATATATGATTTTTTGGGCTTTTTGGACCAGGGATGAGGAATGAAATTAACCCAGTGTAGCTGCTCTATCTGATGGTAGCACCTTCAGAGTCTAAGAGGGGAGCCACTAGGGCAGCCATGTTCTAAAACATGACAATTGGGAAAAGAAAAAGAGGGTGTGACTCCTTGGGGGTGTTAACAGGTCTCCTTCCTGCCCCCCTCCCCCAACTTGGATCATCTGTCCTGGGCAGTTCAGCAATTCCACCCCAGCAGGCACACTCTGAAGCAACTGTAGCTGCACAAAGTTTGGGTGGAAACTAGAGCAGGGGTTTGCTATTTCCCTCATTCACTTTTTTCTTGAGCACAGCTGTCCCTGGACCCCCAGGAGAACCTGTGATCCATCTGTCAAATTATCCTACCCTGCCACCCTCAGAGAGCCATTCTGATTTTAAGCAGCCTCCCTCCAAAAGCTTTACTAGCCCACCCAATTGCACTTGGGTGAAATATTGTTTAGGTTGGGTCTGTCATTTTACATATCATCTCCTCAACTTCAGTACAGGTCATACAGAGCTCTGGGAGGAATGCCAAGGCATGTGTTTGTGCTAGAATTTTGCAGCAATCAAATATGTGAAATAAGTTGGCCATCAGCTGAAGATTGGGGATCTTGTTAGTTAAACAGAGATTTGGCAGTGCTAGTATTGATCGATTTTGATACTGAGTCCCATGCCTTTTATTTATTTGGTGTGCCTCTCCTGAGAGCCCCTAATTGTAACTGTGAATAGACTTTTGGCATTGTAAGAGTTAACAGTGTTGGTCTGGACTCTGAGGTCCATGGTGTGTAATTTGGTGAAGCAGGCATTTTCTTCTCACAGGTTTCAATGTTGGTGTGTGGCAGTGAGTCATTTAGCTAGTGAATGAGATTAGGTGACTGTCATCTGTATTTAGAAGTGGCTTTGTTGTTTTCTACTTGTCCTTGAGTGTGCAGTGGTTCTCCTATAGAAAATGACCCGGAAAAGAGTGCTCAGGAGGGAGGAGAGGAGAAAATAAAGGGTTCCAGAAAATGAACGACCTTAGTGAGAAAATAGAATTTTATGTTAAAGAGTAAAATAGCCACGTCAATGGTGGTTCAGATCTACAATGTGAATGAGACCCTCATATGCTCTATACAGAAATAAGAAAAGGCAATTAGCAAAAAGGGTTTGAGTGTTCCAACCAGCGTGAAAAATGACTTTATTATGGTAGTTAGACAAGCACTAAGGTTCAGAAGGGGATCACTGAAAATTTGTAGGTGTGCTTTACTGCACTGTATGGTGAAAATTATATGTTGTGATTGTGTTTGCAAATTTGGGATTCTGAAGGTCTAAGGAGAGATTCTTAAAGAACGTCAAGGAACTGTTGTCCCTCATATTTGTTTGGTTGGTGCTTGACAGTTTCCAAAGTGCTTTTGGCTCTTGAGAGATTGCTGGCAGTAGTTAGAGAAGCAGTGGAAGGGATAATGGGTCAGCCAGACTTAGGTATCCTAGTCATGGCCCTGCCACTTATTCAGTGTTGCCTCAGGTTGCCTCCCTTATCCTCCCCAAGTCTCTGGGTCGCCACTCTGTGCCATGAGGATACAAACAATGCTCAGCTGTGCTTACTTCAAAGAAGCCTAAGGAAGGCATTTGAGAGGTACGAAGAGTGGTTCCTGTGGGGCTAACTCTTTCATTCATTTCACACAAACATGACTGAACACTCTTTGTGCTTAGATTAGCCCTAGGGACCTCGAGGTGATGAAGACATAGTTCTCACACTTGACATGAAGTAGATGTAGTTCCCACACTTGAGACAAAAGTCCACATAGAGATATACTTAAGGGGGAATAAAAGAACTCAGCTGTGTGGTCCTCGCACTTGAGTTCAAACTGTACCAAGCAAAACAGAGTTGCATAGGAAATAGACCCAGCCCACTGCCCACAGCATCTTCTCTGGGCTGTTACTTCCCTCCCAGCTCTGCCCTGGCTCCTGTTTCCTGCAGTCAAGATGAACTCGACAACAGTAGCTGAGCCAGACAGTTCCCTCACAAAATGTCCATTGGGTCTCATACAGCTCAGTTTCCCCCAAGGTACAGCCCCACATTCTGATCTGGCCAGGGGAAAATGTTAACGACACCAGGCCATTAAAAAAAAAAACCCCGAAAAACAGAGGGCTAAAAGAAGGGGGACAGGCGCTCTTGCAAATAGATCAGAAAGACACACTATTTAACCTAATTACCTGCAAAACCACATCCAGCCATTAAGGATCTATATTCTGTAATAGAATTTCCTGCTATGGAAATACTCACCCACACACAGGATGTTGAAGCAGAAGCCCTGGCTGACTGACTTATTCACCAGCTGGTCGGGCAAGCTGTCAAACCCCACGTGTCCAGCCAGGGGGACAGTTCGGCAACCTTCACCCTAATTTGGAAGGGGAGGGAGGGGAGAACATGAAAATGTGCGTAAAAGCAATCTGGGTCTTGCTTCCCCATCCAGATGCTCTCCATCCTAGGAAGTAACACCCACCCAGGCCCAGGGTGTCATCTTATCCCTCAGCTACTCCTCACTCCAAAGCACATTGGCCTATCAGCTTGGAGATCCCGGCATCATGGGTATAGGCATCCTTTATTTATTTATTTTATATAATTTTTTAAAAAAGTTTTATTTTTCATTTCTTTCTCTCCCCTCCCCCCCCCCCCCAGTTGTCTGCTCTCGTGTCCATTCACTGTGTGTTCTTCTGTGTCCCCTTGTATTCTTGTCAGCAGCACCGGGAATCTGTGTCTCATTTTGTTGTGTCATCTTGCTGCATCAGCATTCTGTGTATGCGGCACCATTCCTGGGCAGGCTGCACTTCCTTTCGCGCTGGGCGGCTTTCCTTACGGGACGCAGTCCTTGCATGTGGGGCTCCCCTACGCGGGGGACACCCCTGCGTGGCGCGGCACTCCTTGCGTGCATCAGCACAGCACGTGGGCCAGCTCCACACAGGTCAAGGTGGCCCTGGGTTTGAACCGGGGACCTCCTATGTGGTAGGCGGATGCTCTATCAGTTGAGCCAAATTCACTTCCCTAGGCATCCTTTATTTATTTATTTTTGATGTTTTTTTCCCCCAAATTCTACTCAATTTATTCATTTTTTAAAAAGATATTACATTAAAAAAATATGAGGTCCCCATTCGCCCCCACCGCCCCCACCCCACCACTCCCCCCCCCATAACACTCTCCCCTATCATCATGTCTCATCCATTGCATCTGGTGAGTACATCTCCGGACATCGCTGCCTTTATTTAGATTCAATGATGAGCACATCACCAGAGTTCCAGACAGACCAAACTACAGAGGGGGCTCCTAAGGGGCGGGAGGGCAGGGTCAGGGGATGGGAGGCTGGCATCAGAGGCTCGCAGACTTGGGTTAAATCTTGACACAATCACAAGCAGGATAACCTCTCTGAGATGTGGACTCCTTCCATGTCTATCATATGAGATAATAGTATCACCTTTCTTAGGGGTGATCGGGAGACCTGAATGTGCTAATAGTTGTAACAAGCTTAGCACTATGCCTAGCAATGCCTGGCACGCACTTAAGTGTTCAGTGACCATTACAAAGAGACTTTAGCAAGCAAGTAATCCTCTCTCTAGGACATTTTTGGGGTTCTATGGACATGGCACAGGGTAGAGGCTAAGAGCAGAGGCTTAGAAATCAGGTAGTCTGGGTTGGAGTCCCAACTTCACCACCTTCTGGTTGTGTGACCTTGGGCAAGTTACCATACTTCTCAAAGTTTCCATGTCTGTGAAATCGGGAAGGGGCAGTTGCTACTTCACAGAACTGGTGTGAGGATTATATGGGATAATGCTCCTCAAGCACTTAGCATAGTGCCTCGCATGCAGCAAACATTCAGGCCCCAGGAGCAGCTGTTATTGTTGCACTGTGAGGTTATCCTTCCACTCAGACCCCTGAACTGACATTTAATGACACAGGATGCTGTGGCTCTCCCTAGCTAGAGGGAGTTGCCTCCTGCTTCCTCAGGTTCCCTTGACTCCATAGAGGTCAGCCAAACCACTCCCAGCCCTGAAAAGCCGAGGGCCTTTGCTCATTAACTGGTTTACGAAACAGGGAGAGCTTCACACTGGGGCAGGCTTCCAACGAGCTTGGGGAAGGACAAAAGGGGCGTGCATGTACTCAAGAAATGTGCTAACTCCCAACCGCCACAGGGGAGGGGGAAAGGGAAGCTTGAAAGAGAGGAGCTATTCAAGAGAGGTGGGCTATGTAAGGAGTCATTTTCTGTTGGGTGGGGCGACACCAAGATTTCTGTAACCAGAAAGGTACCAAGAACAATCCAAGAAGGGTATGGTTAGTGCCAGGAGGCCTGAGCCAACATCCCAGGCTGTGCTAATAAGTAACTCTTATGCTAGGCTGGACCTGCTTTTAGACTAGGTCCCAAGCAGGGCATACACTTTCACACTGAACGGGCTGGGGCAGGATAGCAGGGGAACACCTCAGCAGTGAACACGGTCGGAGCTGGTTTCCAGATAGCCCCCTCACCCAGCTTGGGATCCCACTCCCACAGGCCTTATTGAACTTTTCAAGAGTGACAGTGACTGCCACCTGACAAGTTCATTACCCTCACACATCTCGCCCCACACACTTCCAGTGGCACATTCCTGACAGATGGCCAATATGCCATTACTCAGTTGGGGTTGGCATAGTTGGAGTCCCAGAGGGGCACCTGAAGATAGCTGAATTTCATGAGTGGCTCCCATCACGCAAGACTTTGTTCTGCACTCACTCGTTCCTCCTCCCTCTTCCCCATTCCCCCTTCTTTTTATTAAAGCAAATTAAGTAAGATACAGGTCTCCCACTGTTGGATTTTGGTCCTCAACACTGCAGAGAAGCCAATCTGCTTTCTTGATGGAGCCACCTACGCAACAGGCATTGGAAACTGGGATGGACTCCGAGATGAGTTTTCCTGAGTCATATTTTATCGCCCCTGGCTGCCTCTTCCTGTCTCCAAATTCAGCACCATGAAACTTCCAGTGCCCCAATGCCTCTGGTACAAGGACCATAAAGGAGAGGAAAGGGGATTTTCAAACTGAAGACAGTGAAGGGCATTGAGCGAGAGCACCACACCTAACTCTTAAAGATCTACTTCATTGTCGAAAACATACCCAGTCAAGCACCTCGCAGGTAGGAAATAATATTAGCCCTAAAGAGCAGGAGAGATTATGGGCTTTCTTCTCTCAGCAATTAGGTTAGAGGGATTTGGGGGTCTTTGAGCAGGGAGGGTCACAATAAAGTATTTTGGAGGAAGGAGAGACTAGGGGCAGGGAAACATATTAGGAGATGGTTCCAATCATCTTAAACTGGCAGGGTGACACCAGGCACTGTGACAGTAAATGCCAGCTCAAGTAAACTGACCTGACTTGGCCCTCCAAAAGGGAAGAACAGTTTGAGAGAGGTCCTAAAGAAGGAATGTGATCCAACGAATGATTGAGTAGAAAGCATAAGGGAGCAATCCAAGCTGACTGCAAGCTTGGATTGATGGCACCATGGCACCATGGACAGAAAGAAGAAAGGCAGGAAAGAGAGCTTGTTTAGCAGAGAAGTTGAGGAGTTTGGTTCTAAATAGGCTTTTACTAAAAACATTTACATTTACTTTTTTTTTATTTCTAAAAGTAATAATATTAACTGTAGAAATTTTGGATCATGTGAAAAATTATAAAGGAGAAAATAAAAATTACCCATAATATTACTCTCCGGAGATACATACTGTTAATGTTGATATGCATTTCTCTCCAGTCTGTATGCTTTTTATTTTATTTTACAAAATAAGAATAGTCCTGTATATTCCTTTTCATGACCTGAATTTATACTTAGTAGAATATGGATGTTTTCTTAAGTAATTAAGTATTTTTCTAAAAGGTTATTTCTATTGGCCCATAGCATCCCATTGTGGGAATTTACCATATTTCCTTAACCAATCATCTACTGCTAGACATTTAGTGTGTTTCCAAGTTTTCAACATTATACACAATTCTTGTTCATACATACGTTTTCCTATATCTCTGATGATTTCCTTAATTTAAATTTCTGGGATTGAAGCCTGCTGGGCCAAAGGGCACAGACTTTTTTTTATCCCCCCCTTGTGGCTTTTTGTGTGCTGTCTGCTCTCTGTGTCCATTCACTGTTCGTTCTTCTATGTCTGTATTTATTTATTTTATTTCCCCTCCCCCCTTGCAGCTTGCTTGCTGTCTGCTCTCTGTGTCCATTCTCGGTGGGCTCTTCTGTGTTCTCACTTGTCTCCTTTCTTTTTGTTGTGTCACCTTGCTGAGTCTGTGGCATCTTTCTGTGGCATCTGGGGGCCAGGTGGCACTCCATGGCATGCGGGCATGCCTGCCTTCACAAGGAGACTCCAGGATGCAAACTGAGGGCCTCCCATATGGTAGACGGGAGCTCATCTGATTGAGCCACAGCCACTTCCCCAAAGGGAACAGACATTTTAAAGACTTTGGTACACACCGACAAGTCGTTCAACAGAGAATGGTAGAAATCTATATTTCCACCGCCAACATGAGTGTCTGTTTATCCATACTTAAACCAACACTGAGTTTCAAAGGCTTTTTAACTACTGTGAATATAATCATTGAAAAATGGCAGTCTTTAATTTGCGTTTTTTAGTAAGGATGAACTTTTTTCATTGTTCAACTGAATATATATTGTATGTATATGTGAGTTACTTCTTCATGTCTTTGCCTTTTTTTTTTGAGGTACCAGGGTGGGGGGATTGAACCCAGGACCTCATATGTGGGAAGCCGGCACTCAAACCACTGAGCCACACTGGCTCCCCTCTTTGCCTTTTAAAAATGGGTGTTTGTCTTTTTCATTTGGATTTGTAAAAGCATTTTGTATATTAAGGAAAATAAGGTAGTTTTGAATTTATGGTGAGATATCCAGAAGAAGCAATTCAATAAGCAGTTAGCAATATGGGGTTTTAGGCACAGGGAGAAGTCAAGACTGAGATGAAAATTTAGGAGTGAAAGATATGGAACTGGATGCATTCTCAAGAGAGTACAGGGAGAGAAGAATCAAAGACTGAGTATAGGAAATGCCCATAAGTAAAGAATGGGAAGATGAAGAGGATTCTGCCAAGAGGGGAGAAAAGTAGGAGAGGACTGATAGTTTTCTGTCACCGAGGCCAAGGGAAGAGTGGAGAAGAATTACAGAGAAACCGCCATTGATTTGAATTCCATAAAGGTCATTGGTAACTTCTAGAATCCTTATTTCATCTGTATCTTTTACCCAGTGTCCAACACACTTAAATTAACTGAAGTGTTCAGGGGACTAGGAGACTTGGGTTCTGATTAATGTGTTTTTCTTGCTGAGATTTAAGCAGCAAACTTCTTGTCTCAATCCTGGTATAGCTTGAAGAAAGTTTTAAAAACAAATGTATTTGTGTAGTTCCTGCTTTAGGAAATCCTGTTTATCAAGCACCATTCACTCTTGCTTTGATGAATCTTATAAGATGTCAAGGTCATCATTATGAATATCAGCCTTCATTGTTCAAAGCTAATTGATGCAGAGGTGAAAAGGACAGGACATTGGGCTGGAATGTACACTAAGCCCAGGACAGCCCCTGGAAGTTTCTTCCCTCCTTCCTCACTCTGCTTTCTTATCTTCTACTTTCTCCTTGAAGTGGCCTGATTGAGATCCTGATTACTTTGATTGCAGTTAATTGAATGTTCCCTGGACTACAGTGTGCACAAAAGGAGAGAGAACTGATAATCTGGCCGAGCTCATCTACCTCTAAAACTTGAAGCTTCCATCTTGAGTGGCAAGTGGTGTTCCAAGTCTTGAACTGAGATGATAGAAAGTCAACACTCACAAAAATGTTAAATTGCCCATCTCCTGAAACCCTGCAACCTTCTCTAAGAATCTCTTCTGCAGAAAAGTACATACCTGTACAAGGTACAAGGAAATTCATTACAGCATTGTTCACAATCCTGAAAAAACCAGAAGTAACCTAAATACCCAAACAATAGGAAAATATTGAATTAAATTATGGTACATGCATATTCAGGAATATTCTGCAGCAAGTAAGAAAGAATGCAGTAGGTCTATAGGTACTGATGTGAATACCTCCAAGACATATTATATTGTAGAAAAAAAAGAAGTTGTAAATCAGCATGCACACTAGGAGCCCACATATACAAAAAAAAATCCTCTATATGTGCATTTGCACATAAATGTATATGAGAGCATAGAAAGGGGACTGAAAAGACACCTTGAAACCACAAGCTGTGGCTGCCTTAGAGGGTAGTCAGTACGCTTCTGTATTTTTTTATTCTTTTATGGCATAAATGTATTCGCCTATTACCTGTGTAACTTGAAAATACTTTTTTAATGTAAGAAAAGAGAGTTCTCACATAGCTTTGCAGCAGGGGTAATTAGGATGCAGAGAGTCTGAGAGAAGCTAAAGGGAAGGCAGAATGAAACAGCGCTCCTGGGAATTGGGAGAGGCCCCCACCCCTCCCCAATTACATTTCCTGTTTTCTCCTCATCTGCAGTCACCTGTGGTTTTGAAATACGTTAGACCACATTTCATATCACAGGCAGAAACACTGCTGTCTTTCTCTTCCGTCTCCTCCCCTGAGACACACCAATTTTGGTTTTTAATTGAATATTCGTAAGTTCATGTTATAAAGACCAAGCTCTGGTGGTGCCAGCTGTGAATCTTTTCTCCTACTGCTGTTATCTGAAAATAAAGAGTTCCATATGCACCCAAGTAAGCAGCCCCTGCCCCCACTCCGTCCCACCACTCCCCCACCCAGTCCCTCTTCCAACCTTTGTGATTTAGCAAGTAAGCAGTATTTGAGGCCTCTGGGAGCTGAGGGGGGCATTTGTCAATACAGAATTTCCTGTCTCCATTTAAAACTAGAGTGGTTAAGTTAGTAGCTGTCTTTCTGAAGGACAGGACTGAAGCCAAATATTTGGAACTCACTGCCCATGACTGGGCTTACCCCAAACTTTCTCCTCTGGCCTTTTGCAGCCAAATGCTAGGAAAGGACAGCAACACTGAAATAGGATTCTCCTCAGCAGCCTTATCTCACACCTTTCCTTTCCCCAACTCCATCCCCAGCCCTGAAGACTAAGCACCACATAGGACTATGGAAATGAATCAGTTCCATGATGCATGATGAAATACTAAGCAGCTGATAAAAACGTTTTCTAAGAATATTTGTGGGGAAACGGACTTGGCCCAGTGGTTAGGGCATCCGTCTACCACATGGGAGGTCCGTGTTTCAAACCCCGGGCCTCCTTGACCCGTGTGGAGCTGGCCCATGCGCAGTGCTGATGTGCGCAAGGAGTGCCGCGCCACGCAGGGGTGTCTCCGCGTAGGGGAGCCCCACACGCAAGGAAGTGCGCGCCCGTAAGGAGAGCCGCCCAGCGCGAAGGAGGGAGCGGCCTGCCCAGGAATGGCGCCGCCCACACTTCCCATGCCGCTGACAACAACAGAAGCGGACAAAGAAACAAGACGGGGCAAATAGACACAGAGAACCGACAACGGGGGGGGGGGGGGGGGGGGGTTGGAAGGGTGGAAATAAATAAATAAATAACTAAATAAATCTTTAAAAAAAAAGAATATTTGTGCATGGAAAATGCTCACCAAATACTGTTAGTTAAAGGAAAACAAACCTGTATATATAGGACCATCCCAAAGATGGGGAAAAGTATACAGGCACTTTTAAAAGATTGAAAGAATATGTATCAAAATGACGACAGTGGTTACTTTTGGGTGGAAGGATTGTAAGTGATGTTGCTTTTCTGTGTTTCCCAAATTTTCTACAATAGGCATATTGTTACTTTTGTGACCAGAAAAAAAAGTTACTATTTTTTTAAAGATTCTATGATGATCATTCCTATACAGGAAAGTAGCCTCAGATATGTTGGAAAAAAATCTTCAACTACAATTTTAAAAAAGGGCTTTCACACACAGATAATCAGAAAATTCAGTTTAATCAGAGCACATTTCTGAGCTCCCAGGCATTTGGTTTTATTGTGTAGAAAAGATCTATTTTTCCTATAGTACAATAAAACCCTACTATAGTATAACATCATTGTAAGGATTTGTATGAACCAGAACTCAAATCGTCTCTCCTGGAACACGTAGCATATAGTCTTGATGAAACAATCAGGTGGATGATAGATAGCCCCATCTCCAGCCTTCTCATATTATAAAGGGAGTGAATGCTGCTGTGTTATCAGTCATAAGAACCACAAAAGCACTGATAAGTTCCCATCGGTTAAAAGGAAAACCCTCCAATGAGTCAAACACATCATACAGCAGGATTTCCCTCATGCTGATTAAACCAGACTGAGAAGGAAATGAGAGTAGAGCAATGCCCTCCACTGAGAGAGAAATCAGGGGTCCTTTCCAAGGAGAGGTAAGGCCTACAAAAAGCTGGTGGCACCCACAAGGGGCCTCAGAAATGACCTTCAGTGGGGGAGCAGTTCAGGGGACCCTGGGAAATCACAAAGGAGACCATCCCTACCATACAAGAAGAAGGCCCATTTTTGGCAAATCCAAGAGAAGAAAATCTGGATTTTGATGCACAAGATAAATTCCAGAGTGACTTTGCATTCTATAAAAGGATTCACAGCAGGATTCCACTAGATAGCCAGCTCTCCTAATATATTTAAAAGGGGATTCAATAGACAAAAATTCAATTGTCAGGTACTTTTATAGCAACACACCGGTTATACACACCTACAGGGACAGACAATATCTAAAGTGTTGTTTCTATTCCACTTGCAGAGAGCCTGCTGAGCTAAAAGCACAGGCTTGCCTTCTCCTCTCTCCGCACCCAATCTAAACAGGGATGGGGTGGAGTTAAATTCTGCTACCTCACTCAGAAGCAGAAGCCGGCAAGGACCTCAAAATTAGGCTGGAGAACAGGGAAACCCAAGAACCGCACAATGTTAGAGCTGGAAACGCCCTGAAGGATCACCTAAACCAAGCCGCTCAGTTTTACAAAAGGGGAAACAGAGACTCAGAGGGAGGAAGTGGCTTGTCTCGAGTCACATAGTGATTTAGTGGCAGAGAGCGGTGCTAAGACCCAGGCCCCTGAAAGGCAGACTATCACTCTCCAGTGGAAAAGCTGACTCAAGTGGCCAATCTATTTGTTTTATGCTGCTAAAATTCTGGGACATACAGTTTGTGGCTTGATTCAGGTCTGAAGGAGAAGTGTCAAAGCGGGAGAAGCAACAAGGAATACCACCGCAAGGCCTGTGGGCTTGCCAAGGTGGCTCTGGCCCACGGATGGCAATGGATGTCAGGAGGGGCTTCTCTCCTCTCCTTTCAGTCTTCCATTTCTCTCTCACATTTCCCCACCCCCTTTTTTTTTGACTCTGCCTCAAGCCTCAGCCTGGCCAGAGGTCTTAGTTGTACTCAAGAGCCCAAGGGCTGATGAGACCACCTCACCCAACAAGTCAGGTTTTAGGTCAATCATTTCCTCCTCAGGCCAAGGGTGGCCCCTGCTCAGGATGGGTTTAACTTTTCCATGAAAGCCAGATATCTTCCCCTCAGGCCAGGTTATTTCAACAGAGTATCCTAGGTGTTCTGGTCATTGTTACCTCCAGTCTGTTTTTTGTGGGTTTTTTTTTTAAGAAGGAGGTTTACCCAGAGGCCTCTGGGTGAATGCCCAATTGCCCTCTGAGGAGCCTGAATTTACCTCTGCCTCCATCTGGTCTGGTTTAATGGGAATCTGAAAAAAACAAAACAAAACAAAACAAAACAAAATAAAAAACCAGTTCCAGCTTCAGGGCCAGTGTTCAGAGCTGGGGACCTGTGCTGTGGAAGGAAACTGGACACCACCTCACACCTCATCAGGACTGTGAAAGCAGAGTTTTGCTTTTGTTACCCAAGGGCCTTCATTAGGGGTCAGAGAGGGTCCTGGCAGGAGAAACCTGAACCTGGAGTCCCATCCCTGAGAAGGCCTGCAAATCTTTGCCCCAGTCACCTTTAAGTGAGGGGAATGGACGACCCAACTCTGGGGCCAGCTGAGAGCACGCTGCATAATTCAGCAGATGGCTGCCTCTAATGAGAAGACACTGAAGAATAGGATAATATTATTTCTCACCCTCCTGAGCATGTGGCCTCCTTCCTCTGTGCAGGCAGCAGAGAAACCCACGGTTTCAAATCCCGACAGCAGAAGCCTCCTCTTGGCAAACGGAGGAGGAAGGGTCTGTGTTTCTAATTTATTCTGCCCCCCCCCCGCCCGGTTGTTACTTAAAATAATCCATCGTTACATGGCTGGTGGCTCCAATATTTTTATTTAAAGCAATACGAAAAAAAAGAAAAAGAAAACCCACACAACCCATGACTGTGCTATCTTGGATTTAAGCTGAGAATCTTTTTAGCATCAGAGAGTTCCAAAGCACCCAAGTTTACACTTCTCTGACCCCTATGAGTATGCTGGGATGGGGGAGAGCAGTGAGAAGAGGGAGAAGAGAGCATGGCCGGATTTTTATTTCTTAGAAACATCATGAAAACATCAGAGTTTTTTTGTTTTTTGTTTTTTTAATGAATCGGTGTCATCTGGTAGGTGTTTCATTGTTTCATTCACCAGCCAGCAATACCATTTTGGACTAAGTCACTTGGTCTCTAAGTCACTTGGTCTCTCTGCATCCATAAAACGAGGAGAAAAATAATACTTGTCCAGGAAGCTGCTGGGGGAAATGAAATCATACAGATGGAAGCATTTTGAGACAGCTGAAAGAAACATGTTACATCTATCAATGGTATTCTTTCTTTCTTTCTTGAGAGTGGTTTTAACGTACATGGAACTAAAAGCCCTTCTCAATTGTTCATGCTAATATTGAAGCATGGCTCTGAGAACCCAGAAACCCAGGTATTTAGTTCTGGAATACCTCTTTCCAGGGCACTTAACTGTAACTTTCCTAATTATTTTTACTCAAGCAATCGGTTTGCTCCCTGACACTATGCAAGGGGAGGGGACTTCCTGGGTAATGAAGCCAGCAGTTATTAGAAAATGCACAGCAGAGGCGCCACAAAGTAAATGCTATGCACGTGACTGCAGATCAAAATCTCATTATACCATACAGACAAACCGTAATCTGTAGTGCAAATTCTGTAATAAGAACACTGCCAGCAATCACATTTCCAGGATTTAGAATGAGAAGAGGAAACAGGGCTCGTTCCTGCCTCTCATCTGGAAGCCCTGAGAGAACAGAGTTCCTGTATGCCTTGGCCACAATATATCCCCAACACCTGGCACAGGGCCTGGTGGAGCCGGTGCTCAATAAATATGTGTTGAAGGGATGAATGAAAATAAAAGTGGTGAATTAGCAAATGAAATGTTCCCAACCCAGTAGCGGAAATGAGGTCCCACCCATCTTCATACCTACTCCTTTCCTATTTGAAGCCCTCAGGAAGCTTTTTCTGACACCCGACAATCCACTGCTGGATGAGGTCCCCTTGTAATGAGTTTGCATAGCAGGCAGTGATTCTCTTTTGGAGCACTTGTTACAATTATAATTACATAGTGATTTTTTAAAGGAAACTTTATTTCAACAAATACAGAATGATTTGTGTCCACCTCCACCACTACACTGCAAACTCCTTGAGAGAAGAGGCCATGTGTATTTGGGAGGCACTGTAATTTCCCCCCAACTTTTTATTTTGAAACATGTCAAGCACACAGAAAAGTTGGAAAACTGTCTAACCATCCCCCATATAGCCTCACTTAGAGTCAACCATTTTTAACACTTGAAGTCTGCACATTTTCTTCAGTGCTGAATCCCCAGTAGAGGTGTGGGTGCATATTAGGGTCTTTTTTTCCCTGCTTTGGAGTAGAATATTACTTTTAGTGTGTGAGGTGGTTTAAGGTAGCTTCAAGGGGAATCAAAAGGTAACTGCCATTTAATAGCAAGACCAGAAGAATATAGCAGCAATCCTCTCCCTGCTGGTAGGTTACACTCAGACTATTGCCCCAGGTCAACCCCCGCTAACTTTGTAGAGCAACTACAAATTCTTTCCTAGGGGAGAAAGGCCTTACCTGGATTGCCACTGGAGAAAGTGAAAATGGTTCAAGCCAGAATCAAGGAGAAGTTCTTTCTACGGGCCAGCACTTAGAGTCTGTATCCCAAAATGTAACATTGAAAGGAACAGCTCAATGTAAAAGCCAGAAGATACAACCTCTGGGACCTGCACTGGGCCTTGCTACCTTGGCACAAGTCACATAACCTCTCTGAGTATACATTACTAGCAGCCCAAGCCACCTCACAGGCAGGTAGAGGGCAAGGGATATGCATCCCAAGGACCTTTTATAGTTCTCTAGTTATTTCACAGCATCCACAATTTGTCTCACCAATGAGACTATAAAGCTTGAAAGTCAGGAACTGTGTCTCTTGCTTTGTTTTTTTTTTTTCCTTCTTATTTTCTTTTAAATGTTACACTCAAAAAATATGAGGTCCCCATATACCCCCCACCCCCCTCATCCCACTCCTCCCACATCAACAACCTCTTCTATCATCGTGGCACACCCACTGTACCTGGTGAATACATTTTGGAGCACTGCTGCACCACATGGACAGTGGTCTACATTGCAGTCTACACTCTCCCCCAATCCACCCCATGGGCCATGGCAGGACACACAATGTCCAGCATCTGTCCCTGCAGTACCACCCAGGACAACTCCAAGTCCTGAAAATGCCCCACATCACATCTCTTCTTCCCTCTCCCTACCCTCAGCAGCCACCATGGCCTCTTTCTCCACATCGTCGATAAAGGCTAGCAGAAGACACATCAGTCAATTAAATAAACACTCATGGACACAATCTAGAAATAGCATTGTTATACAGAATCCTTTGTGGCATTCATTCAAATGGGATTGTATTATGTACACAGGGCTGAACATCCAAGTTGCATGCCTGCCCAAATATAAGCCCTGCCTGACAACTCTAAGTCCTGTTTCAGTCACTAAGGATGATACCTTACTAGCCACACAAACCCTCAACTGACCCCGCCCCACACACACACACACATACTCCAGGGCGCTATTCGTATGCATGGCAGCATGTCTCAGATATTCACTAAAAAGAACTCCTAAGCTAGGCACACTTAGGTTTATTCTCCGGTCTTCTCTTCTCCAACCCTTGATACATGTTCCTTGGACGAATCAAGGAGGAAAATAGCCCTCCAAGGTCTCTTGAGTCAATTCCATCTTTCCCTGGTGAATTACAACTTCTTGCAGACACAAAGGAGAGCAGAGTCAAATGACACATAAACCAGAGCTTCACTTGCTGGGGAGAAGGACATGAAGCGTGACATCAGTTTTCCCAGAAATCCACTTATCATGATAACAAGGTCTCAAGTGCTTGGACTGCTCTTTCAGATTCAAAATCTAGTGTACAATCATATTCTTCATCATACAATGTGGCAAGTCCAGTCAGACCAACCTGGAACCATGTAAACCTCTAATATCTGCAGAACAGAGGGGCCCTCCAGATTGCCTGGGTTGTGCCTGAGGTGAAACACAGCCTTCTGGAATGTTCCCCATTGCAACATCTGTCCTGCAATCCTAATCCAGACAGGGGGAACCTGGTGAGAGAGTACGGACTGGTCAATGCAAATTCATTAGCTGACAAGAAAAATCATTCATGTCATTTTGTCACTAGGGATGGAGCAAGTATAATCTAAGAGCCTAATTCCTCTACTTACTCTATGCCTTCTCTAAACTGCAGGTAACTAGGAGCAGAAAAGCACTCTGGGAGCCCTCAAAACACTAAAGCAATAAATATAATAAATATTACAATGCCAAACTTGAGGGGAAGAAAATTCTTTCGAATTCCATTATTACAGAGCATTGTCTCCAATTTGCTCCTGGTCGTTTCACATTAGGACTGCATAAAAAGCACTGAGGTGAGGGCTCCCTGGGGTGGGGGAATTTCAAATAATCCTGCCCTTCTAACCATAGCAAGAGGGTGGAATAAATTCATACATATCCTCTAGAGAAAATACTACCAGATTTTGGACTCAAATTTTGAAAAAAATCCATTTCAATGACACCAAATACCTAGAGGCTAAGGGGGGAATTTCTTTTGCACCCAAATTGTGTTGCATGGACTATTTCCCTAAATAAGCCAGTCACAAGGTTTTTTTAAAAAAAAATTTCTGTGTTTGTGGTTCAATGAGTTTCATTACTAGTATTTAGTTTCATGGGATTTGACCTATCTTTCTCTCATTCTCCTCCCTCACCTTAGGGTGCTGGTAATTGTGCACATCTTAAAATCCCAGCTGACCCTGGATGAATTGAAAGGCCATTCGCCCAAATGGAATAGTCCTTTCCCTTTGCAACCAAACTTTTGGTCTAAAAAAACAAACATGGAGCTTCAGGTAACTTCAGTAGGACTTCTCTGCACACCCCAGGTTCGAAAACTTCAGTTCTTGAAAGGAAGATTTCTTTTTCCCAGAGTCGAGGGCCAACAAAAAGAGAGATGGCACCGCTTTTCCAAGTCTCACACTTATTTTCCTGCGATCCCATAGAAAGAGGCCAGCTCTACAGGTTTTGGAATACAAGTCCAATTACATTGAACACGCACCAGAGACAGGCCCCCAAAGGCCCGCAAAATCTCGGTCAGATGCTCAGAAACAAGCCAAAATACGCAGTCAGCCTCCTACAGGCCAGCGAGCTGCATCCCACAGAGATGCATAAACAGGACCCAGAGGCACACAGCACCGGTAGACAGAGACGTCCGGACACACGGACACACACCTTGGAGGTGAACACACATAAGCACACTCAGAGAAACAGGCAGACTTGTCTAGGGTCACAGACAGAACCCGGGCTCCGCCGCGCGCCGCTGAGGGCGCGCGAGCGCGCGCGTGCACACACCCGCGCACACACACAGATACAAGCACACAGACGCAGTCACATATGTAATGCATATGGAGAAACCCTTCCCCAGGCAGTCACCTCCCCGCCCCCCCACACCACTCACCGCCTCCTGCCCCAGGCTAACCCCAGCAGGGTGTCCCTCTCCCGGAGGCGGCCCGGGTTCGGGCGGGCAGCTGCGCTCCCACGAGTGGCCGGGCGGTCTGAGGAAGCAAGGCCAGGGTGTCAGAGACCCGGAGGGCTCGGCGGCCCGTGCGGCCATTCATTCGGCAACGCCCCAGCGGCGGGCCGCAGCAGCAGGGAAGGAGGCGGCGGCGCCTACTGCAGCTACCAGGGCAATGCAAAGTCCAGCCGCCGGCCCTCAGCCTTTGCCACCTCCTCCCCCCCCCCCCCGCCCCCTCCCACCATCACCGTTCTCGGGGACAGGCTGGGAGTCTGAGCCGCTGACCCCCAGAGCAAAAGTCCTGCGGTGCCTCGGCTCCTGGAGGCTGCCCACTGCCCTCCTCCCGGCGGCATTGGCGGCAGCCGGGTCTCCTCCGCCCTCCCCAGGCCCCCAGCCTGAGCGCTGGCACCCAAGCCCCGCACTCACCACCTGGCGAGCTATATCTGTCGCTGCCATCGCTCCTGCGTCGGCCAGGGCTGCCACGGGCGCCGCCGCAACGGGAGCTACAGCACAGGAAACAGCCGCGCTCCTCCGACAAAGAGAAAGTGTTACACTTCGGGCGCGACCAAGTCCAGTGGGGGTGTGTGCGTGTGTGTGTGCAAGGGAGGGGCCCCCCGCGCCGCTGCTCCAACCCCAACTTCCCCTCTATCCTCCACCCTCTCTGAAGGAGAGTTTGGGGAGGGGGCGGATAAAACACGCTTCCTTCCCTTTGGGTGAACCCAGTCCCAGTTCTTCCTGCAGCCCCAGCCGTAGGCCTTGGCGAAGGGGGGCGGGGGCTCCCCTCGGTGACCGCGTCCCCTGACCCTCCCCCCCCCCCCCCCGGCCACTGGGCTCCGTGGTACGTCCCGACCTCAGCCGAATTGTCACACCCCCCTGCTCTCGCCTTACATCCCCAAGTCCCCAGACCCCGGGGGCTGGGAGGGAGCCTGGCCCCTCCCCCCTCCCGCTCTCAGCTCGGCCGCTGAGCTCTGCAATCCTCCTCTCTCTCCTCCCCGCCCCCCCACGGCCCCCCTCTGCCTCTCCACCGAGATCTCAGGGTGCTTGGATGTGAGCGCCCACCGCTGGAGTCTCGCTGCTCCCTCCCTCTTTCCCAACACCCTGAAGCCCTGAAGCGGGGTTGAGGCCCAAGAGGGTGGGGGCTGCGGCACCTGCCACTCCACAGAGGGCCTTCGAAAAGGGGCAGTTGGTCGAATCCGCACTGCAGTCGCACAGCCGAATTGTGACATGCAGAGTCCAAGGCCAGGAGTCCTGATTCGCCTCTTCAGCCCTGGGGATTTCAAACGTTGGGTGCTGTGGGCGGTAATTTCGGGAAACCCGACTCACTACCTTCCGGACCTCATGCCTCCTCTCCCTCACCCAGCCCTTAGACGTTCAGCGTGGGGGTGGAGGCTCGGGGGACCTACCCCACCTACTGTCTGCTCCGCGGAGGGGGTCTCAGAGGAGGGGCAAGGTATGAAAGACCCCAGCACCTGCAAGCGAGATTGAGGGGCGGAGGGGGGTTAGACGGGGAGTGGCATCCAGTCGTGTCCCGTCCCCTGATTTCCTCTTAACCTTTGGTCAGTCCGGGACCAGGCAGCGGGCAATGGAGAGAGGGGAGAACCTCCGAAGTCAGGGACGGTGCCTGCCTGCTCTCCATTTCCTCCTGGACAACCACCGGGAGTCCTCTCTCTTGCCCGCAACACTTCGCTCCCTGGCGCTTTGCTGTCTTTCGCGAGAGTGGCCCCTAGCTAGCTCCCTGTTCCGGCGAACCCTGGCAGATTTGGCGTGCCCGAAGCCCGAGCAGGCTGGACACTCCACTCCTCAATAGGGCAGGGCAGGAGGAGGCAGGCTCCCGGGTCTGCGGTGTGTGTTTGGGGGGGGGGGGCAGCTCGGATGGGGAGCGGGAAGTGACCCCGCATTGTCCAAGGCCGGAGTGGGAAAAGAAAAACGGATACCAGAAAGAGAGAAGAAGGGCCCGGGCCCAGAGTCCCCAGTCTAGGAGAAGGAGGGAAGGCAAGCAAATGGGGTGGTGCCGTGAAGAGCTTCCCTGGCACTTGATTCCACCTGCCAGGACAGTGCTTCTCACACTGTCAGGGAGTTCTTTCCGTCCTGCGTCTTCCTAGAGAACAAAGACTCTGCCCAATGCATCCCAGCGCCCAGCTCTGGGTCTGGCAACCAGGAGGCGCCCAATAATGAGTGTTTCCTGAATGGAATTGAACAGAAGGGAAGAGAATTCAGACGTGGAGATGGAGGGAAGGAGGACAGAAGAGAGAAAAGACAATGAGGGGAGTAGCAGTAGGGAAAGTCATGAAGAACCAAGTATTTAACGGGTACCCACAGACCATCCATTGTCGTGCTGGAAACGCAGGAGGGGTTCAAAGGAAAGAGTCTCTGGAGCAATCAGGCACCGGTACAGGGGAGTTGTGTGTGACAGACGGCACAGGCCCTCAGGGCATATGGCGATGGCAGGGAAGATCAGCGGCTGGAGCCCGCGTGGCCTGCCGGCGCTCTGGGACAGGGTCTGGGGGAGGCACGGGCTCTGGGCTAGGGTGGCAGCGACACGCGGGACCAGAGCCATGTTTGAGAAATCGCTGTAAAGCTTGGGCCCCGACCGGATGGGGGCGGGGAGTCAGGGTGACTGGCCGCCTGCAAGCTGGGTGCCTGGGAGGGAAATGTGTCTTCCCCGGCAGAGGCTGGGGCGTGGTAGATGGGGAAAGGGCCTGAGTCCTCTAGCTCCATTTGGACACCGGATTTGGGTGGTGGAGAGATAGGAGGCGCCCATGTGGAAGGCAGAATTGAGAGCTGTAACCCGGCGCTGGCGGCTAGCTGAATGAGGGCGGAGGCGGAACCCGAGGGCAGGCTGCAGTGCTCCCCAGGAACCCCGCCCACCTCCCCGCAAGCACCGCCCCTCTCGTTTCAGCCCACTGACCTGACCTCTTTACATTCAGGCCCCAAGCCTGGGATATCTCAGCATAGAATTCTTGGTGGCCGGCTGGTGTGTCCCACTCGGCCCAGGACCTCCCAGGGCCTCGGGGAGGTCTCCACCAGAACGCTGGACCTCGAAGCCTGGGACCAAGATTCTTGCAGCCCTTTGGTCCCTCCAAGACCTGCGGACTGTGGCTGCAAGCCCTCCTGGAACCTGGGCCTCCTCAGGTTGCGTGGGGTGGTGGGACGGAGTGTGTATGTGTGTTGGTGAGTGGGTTATTAAGCATTTGTATGTGTCAGTGCGTGCCTTCACTTTGTGCCTGTGTGTTGGCCTGTGTTTATTGTTAGGTGTTTGTATTTGTCTGTGTCTGCCAGTGTGTGTGTGTTTTGGTGTGTGTAGAGTGCATGCATGTTAGTGTGTATTTGTCCCTGTGTTTGTCTATCTCAGTGTGTGTCTGGGTTTGTATGTGTCAATGAGTGTGTCAGTGTGTATTTTTGGTGTGTGTTAGTACTGTAAATGTGTTTTTGTATGTAAAGGTGTGTGTGCTAGTTTTGTGTGTTGATGTGTGCCAATGTGCATTCAGCATGTGTCAGTGTATGAACCAATGTGTGTGTTCATACATGTGTGTCAGTGTGTAGGTAGGCTTTAGCTCACTGGGCTCCAGGCTTTACATCCTTTAACTCACTCAATGCAATGGGCCAATAACTGAGAGATGTGGATTATTACTTTCATTTCAAGACAGGAAAGAGGTTTTAAAATTCGCTGGCTCTAAGCCTCCCAGTCATTGGTCCTAGTCCACCTGCCCCAAACTGCTGCGTTGGCTCAAGCCTAGGGGAGAAGGGAGGGCTGAGGAAATGAAAGGACTTGTGAGTGGTCTGTTGGGTTTTCTTCTTTAAGTGCCTACCTCCATTGATGAGTGGGGCCAAAAGATTCCCTTCATAAAGAGGAATTGTGGACTCTCGGGCACTGCCATGGATGCTTGTTTGCTGTCTTCCTGGTGGGGCCCCTTAGGCATAGCAGTGTCTACCAGGTGTCAATCAAAGTTTGTTTGCGTTTACATTTTATATAGATGGATCCAAACAATATGTAGTACTTTTAGTCTAGTTTCTTTCACTAACATACTTCCTTTTTTTCAACCATTGATGGAAGGTTATTAATATATCATTATACACTACTACCCATAGTTTGCTTGGTTGTATTTTTGCCCCCAAATCAAAGGGTTCTTTGTGTTAGATAGTTGTATTCTTGTAACTTATACAATTTAAAATTAATCATTTTAGCCACTTTCACATCAATGTTTGTTGAGTGAATGAGTGAATGGGAGCCTGTAACTATGGCATTTCCACTGTCCTTAAGGAAGTTGGAACAAGCAGCAATTCCCTGGGCCAGCAAGTGCTGTCCTTAGTGTGCTGATGTGTGTTTGTGGAAACAACTTCACAGCAAGAGGAAATGGCTACCTCTGCTAGATAGGAGTGAGCCCTAATTGGAGCCAGGCTTTAAAAAGGTCACTCTGACTGCTGTGAGGCAGGGAGGGGAAGGAGGAGAAAGACTGAAGGGAGAGAGTGGGGAGGGGGTGGGATAAGGAAGGAAAGAGAATAGTGAAATGGAGTTAAGAGCTCAGGAAACAGCTTTGTCTGGAAACATTGGCTTTATGAAAGGAGAAAGAGAAGAGTAAAGTTGGTCTAAAGTAAGGAACAATATGAAAAAACCAGAAAGTTGGAGGTAGATGACGAGGGTATGCAGAGGGAAAATGATCTGGAATTAACGAATCCAGACAGTGCCAACAGCATCACAGGATCAATGAAGGGGATATGTCAAGATGAACTAGAGATTCCTTTATGGATTATCTCCTCCTGTTCCTCATTTCACATTAGTTTATTCCAATGGTTCTCAAAACACGGTCTTTTATGTGCAATGGACACAACCAATCCAAGGTCCACAGAGAAAATGTGGCATTGGTGTGGGAAAAGTGGCCATGGTGGCTGATGGGTGCGGGGAATGGGAGGAAGAGATGAGATGTGGAGGCGTTTTCGGGACTTGGAGTTGTCCTGGGTGGTGCTTCAGGGACAATTACAGGACATTGTAGATCCTCCCAGGGCCCACTGGATGAAACGTAGGAGAGTATGGGCTATGATGTGGACCATTGACCATGAGGTGCAGCGATGCCCAGAGATATACTTACCAAATGCAATGGATATGTCATGATGATGGGAGAGAGTGTTGCTGGGGGGGGGAGTGGTGGGGTGGGGGTGGTGGGGTTGAATGGGACCTCATATTTTTTGAATGTCATATTTTTACAAAATGAATTAAAAAAACAAAAACAAAAACAAACATGGTCTTTTGTCCAGCAGCATCACCTGGGAAGTTATTAGCAATGCAAATTCTCAGACCTTACCCTAGATCTACTGGATCAAATCTCTAGGAGTGGGACCCCCAGCAAGTTGTCTTAACAAACCTCTAGGAGATTCTGATGCAGACTGAAGTTTGAGAGCCAATGGCTTACCTGAAAATATAGATCTCTTGGCATAGGACACAGGACTAGTGAGATTTGTTGGATAGGGAGGGAAGTCTGAAGCCTGGGCTATTGCCAATAATGGCAGATCCTGGTGGATTTCATGATGGGCAATGTGAGGTTATGGAGTGTCTACAACTAGGGAATGGGTACCTAAAAAGGAGTAGAAGGGACCCAATAGGGAGCTTGAAGGGTTCCAAAGATAAGCTTTGCCTCCTTTGAAATTTCACTTATTCATTCCATAAGCATTCACTGAGCTTGTTCTGCTGCTGCATGTCACCCCCTGTGCTAAGCTCCAGAGGACTCAAGAAAGAATGGGTGACAAGAATTTCAACCACAACTGCAGGGAACTCCCCGGCCACCTGACAAATAGCTCCACAAACAATCAGTAATGTGGTAAGTGATACAATCAATTAGGAGCAAGGCCGTGGGGAAGTAGAAACTCAGAAGGGTGAGGAAGACACCTTAAAGAAGGGTTATTTTAATTTAGTCTTGAATAATGAATAGGAGTTTATCTGGAAGTAGAGGTGGGCAGTAGTGAGAATAGTATGTGTAAAAGCACAGAGGCAATTCCAGGTTCTCAGCTGGAGTGAGTGATGGGGAAGCAGAGAATAACTGCAAATGAGTCTGGAAGACAAGATGGGGCTAGATCTGGAAGGGTCATGTAGGCCACACCAAGGAGCTTAGACTTTATGTCCCAAAGTAGGTGGTTTCAAGGTGTGCTCTTCAGGAATAATGCCTACTCAGCACTTCGGGCTGTGCCTGGCAGGTAATGGGATGTTCACAGTAGGATAGGAGGGGGACCATGTTTCCTCAACCTTTCAGGGCAACTGCAGGCATTTTAGGCCTGCACAGACTAGATTGCTGGGCATATCAGAGCCTCCATTCCTGCTCCTGGCAGGGGAGAAGGGGGTCTGGTGCTTCATCTACCTGGGCAATGGCAGTCATTTTCAACTGGTATGGCTTAGTTTGTTGCCCATACCTGTGGCTCCATCCCCACACCAGGTAGGGGAGTAAGAGGCATGGAACTTCATCAGTCTCTCCAGGCAACTACATATGGTATTGGCCTGCATGACTTGGATTACTGCACACAGATGCAGCTCCATCCCTACCCCTTGCAGGGGAGAAAGGTGGGAGAAGCTCCTTTGGTTCTTAGGGCAATGCAGGCAGCTTCAGCCTCCATGGGTTACAGTACCAATTGTATCCTCAGCTCTTATTCTGCAACCAGCAAGGAATAAATGACAAGAAAAAGATGAAAAAGAGCTGAAAAAACTCAGATTGCCTAAATATGAATTATTATAAAGTTCCAAATTAAGTTGAACCAAGTATCAAAGAGGGGCTAAAGCACAAAGACAATCAAATAGAAAGCCCAAGACTTAAGACAGAAAATGGGCCAAGAATAGACACATCTAGTAAATGAGAATGCTGAGACACCAACAAAAAATTACCAAGTAAAGGAACCAAGTAAAGGAACAAAGTCTCCAGATGACATAAAGGAGTTCAGACAACTAATCATAGATGTTCAAACAAATCTCCTTAATAAATTCAGTGAGATAGCTAAAGAGATTAAGGGCATCAAGAAGACACTGGGTGAGCACAAAGAAGAACTTGAAGGTATACACAGAAAAATAGCAACTCTTATGGGAATGAAAGGCACAATAAATGAAATTTTTAAAATGCCCTAGAGGCATATATAACTGCAGATTTGAAGAGGCAGAAGAAAGGATCAGTGAGCTTGAAGATAGGGTCTCTGAAAGCAAACATACAAAAGAAAAGATGAAGAAAATAATTGAAAAAATTGGACAGGGTCTCGGGGAAAAGACACCAAAAGACATCAAATATATGTGTCATAGGTATCCCAGAAGAGGAGGGAAGAGGGGCAGAAGGAATATTTGAGGAAGTAATGGTAGAATATTTCCCAATCCTATTGAAGGACATAGATGTCAATGACCAAGAAACACAATGTACTCCCATATCAATAAATCTGAATAGACTGACTCTGAGACACATACTAATCAGAATAACAAATGCAAAATATAAAGAGAGAATCCTGAAAATATCAAAGAAAAGAGATTCATCACATACAAGGGATGTCCAGCAAGAGTAAGTGCTGATTTCTCATCAGAAACCATGGAGGCAACAAGACTGTTGTATGATATATTTAAGATACTGGAAAAGAAAAACTGTCAGCCAAAAATCTTATATGCAGCAAGAATGCATATAAAATGAGGGCGAGTTTAGAATATTCACAGATAAACAGAAATTGAGAGCATTTGTAAAGACAAGACTGGCTTTGCAGAAAATATTAAAGGGAGTGCTACAGCTTGAAAAGAAAAGACAGACAGGAGAGACAGGCTTGGAAGAGAGTCTAGAAATTTAAGTTATATCAGTTAAAGTAACTCAAAGTGTAAAGAGAGTGGTGAAAAAAAATATCACAGATAAAACCCAAAGATCAAAATGGGTGAGGTTGGAAGCAGATGTAGCTCAGAGCTTTGAGTTCCTGCTTCCCATGTACGAGGTCCCAGGTTCAATTCCCAGTACTGCCTAAAAAAATGGGTGAGATAAGAACTGTCTACACAGGAATAACCTTGAATGTTAAAGGATTTTTTAAAAAGATTTATTTATTTATTTCTCTCCCCTTCCCCCGCCCCACCCCAGTTGTCTGTTCTCTCTGTCTATTTGCTGCGTGTTTTTCTTTGTCCACTTCTGTTGTTGTCAGCAGCACAGGAATCTGTGTTTCTTTTTGTTGTGTCTTGCTGCATTAGCTCTCCGTGTGTGCAGCGCCATTCCTAGGCAGGCTGAACTCTCCTTCGCCCTGGGCGGCTCTCCTTACAGGGCGCACTCCTTGCGCGTGGGGCTCCCCTATGCGGGGACACACCTGCGTGGCAGGGCACTCCTTGCGCTCATCAACACTGCACGTGGGCCAGCTGCACATGGGTCAAGGAGGCCCGGGGTTTGAATCACAGACCTCCTATGTGGTAGACGGACGCCCTAACCACTGGGCCAAGTCTACTTCCCTGTTAAAGGATTAAACTCCCCAATTAAGACACCGACTGGCAGAAAGGATAAGAAAATATGAGCCATCTATATGCTGTCTACAAGAGACTCACCTTAGGCCCAAAGATACAATTAGATTGAAAGTGAAAGGCTGGAAAAAGATATTCCATGCATGCAGCAACAACAACAACAACAACAACAACAACAAAAAAACTGGAATAGCTATATTTATATCAGATGAAATAGACTTTAAAAGCAAAGCTGTTATTTGAGACAAGGAAGGTCATTATAAACTAATAAAAGAGGAAATTCACCAGGAGGAAATAGCAATCATAACTGTATATGCACCTAGCCAGCATACCTCAAATTAAATGAGGCAAACACTGGCAAAACTGAAGGGAGAAATAGATATCTCTACAATAATAGTTGGAGACTTCAATACACCACTCTCATTGTTGGATAAATCATCTAGACAGAGGATAAATAAAGAAACAGAGAGCTCGAATAATATGATAAACAAATTAAACCTAATAGAACATTGCACCTCAAAACAGCGGCATATACATTCTTCTCAAGTGCTCATGGATCTTTCTCCAGGATGGGCCATATGTTGGGTCACAGTGCAGATCTGAATAAATTCAACAAGATCGAAATTATACAAACCCCTTCTCTGATCATATGGAATAAAGCTGGAAATCAACATTGGGCAGAAGAAGGGAACTTTCACAAATATATGGAGATTAAACAACACACAAACAATCAGTGGGTCAAAGAAGAAAGTGCAAGAGAAATCAGTAAATACCTTGAGATGAATGCAATCAAGAATACAACGTATCAGAGCCTATGTGATGCTTTTAATGTAAGCCCTCAATGCTTACATTAAAAATGAAAAAAGAGATAAAAACAATGACATAACTACTGGATGAACTGGAAAAAGAGCAGCAAACTATTCCCAAAGCAAGCAGAAGGAATGAAATAACAAAGATCAGAGCAGAAATAAATAAAAATGAGAAAAAAAGAGAAAGAATTAACAAAACCAAAACTTGGTTCTTCAAGCAACTCAACAAAATTGACAAACTCTTAGCTAGGTTGACAAAGACAAAAAGTGAAGATAGAAATAAAATCAGAAATGAAAATGGGGATATTACTACTGGCCCCACAAAAATGAAAGAGATCATAACAGGGTACTATGAACAACTGTATGCCATCAAACCAGGCAATGTAGATGAAATGGAAAAATTCCTAGGAACATTAGAACAACCTACACTGACCCGAGAAGAAATGGAAGACCTCAACAAACCAATCATGTGCAAAGAGATAGAAACAGTCATCAAACAACTCTCCAAAATGAAAATTCCAGGACCAGTTGGTTTCACAGGTGAATTCTAGCAAGCATTCAAAGAAGATTTAACACCAATCCTACTCAAACTCTTTTAAAAAAATTGAACAGGAAGGAACATTACCAAACTCTTCCTATGAAGCCAATATCACTCTAACACCAAAGCCAGATAAAAATATTACAGAAAAAGAAAATTGTGGACCCATTTCCCTAATGAATATGAATGCAAAAATCCTTAACAAAATACTCATTAATCAAATCCAACAACACATTAAAGGAATTATTTATCATCATCAAGTGGGTTTTATCCTAAGCATGCAAGTGTGGTTCAACACAAGAAAATCATAAAATTATTTATTAAATTTATAAAGCCTCATTAATAAAGAAGAAAAGTAACATGATTCCATCTATTGAAACAGAAAAGGCATTTGACAAAATCCAACATCCTTTCTTGATGAAAAACACTCCAAAAGATAGGAATCGAAGGAAACTTTCTCAATGTGATAAAGAGTAATTGCTGAGGGCAGGGAGAAGAAATGATATGTGGTGGCATTTTCAGGACTTGGAATTGTCCTAAATGATATTGCAGGGACAGATGCTGGACATTATATATCCTGCCATAACCCACTTAATGGACTGGGGGACAGTGTAAACTACAATGTAAACTATAATCCACGCGGTGCAGCAGTGCTCCAAAATGTATTCACCAAATGCAACAAATGTGCAACAATGATGAAAGAGGTTGTTGATGTGGAAGGAGTGGGGGGAGTGGGGGTGGGGTATGTGGGAACCTCATATTTTTTATTGTAATGTTCTTCTGATCTATGTATCTTTAAAAAAAAAGACAATTTAATTTTTTTAAAAAAAGAGCATATATGAAAAACCCACAGCTAACATTGTACTCAGTGGTGAAAGACTGAAAGCTTTCCTGCTGAGATTGGGAACATGACAAAGATGCCCACCATCACCACTGTTGTTGAATATGGTGCTAGAAGTTCTAGCTAGAGCAATCAGGCAAGAAAAAGAAATAAAAGGTGTCCAAATTGGAAAGTAAGAAGTAAAACTTTTGCCATTTGCAGATGATATGATCCCCACCTTAGAAAATCCCGAAAAATCTACAATAAAGCTACTAGAGTTAATAAACGAATTCAGCAGAGTGGCAGAATACAAGATTAAAATGCAAAAATGAATAGAATTTCCATACACTAGTAATGAGCAATCTGAGGAAGAAGCTAGGGGAGAAAACCATTTACAATAGTGACAAAAAGAATCAACTATTTAGAAATACACTTAACCATGGTGTAAAGCACTTGTATTCAGATTCAAAGCAATTGTATTGCTAAAATAAATCAAAGAAGACTTAAATAAATGGAGGAACATTCTGTTTCATGAATGGGAAGGCTAAATATTGTTAAGAGGTCAATTCTACCCAAATTGATATACAGATTCAATGCAATCCTGACAAAAATTCCACCAGCTTTTCTTTTTTAAAGAAATGGAAAGCCCAGTTATCAAAATATTTGGAAGGGTAAGAGGCCCTGAATAGCCAGAAACATCTTAAAAAGGAAGAACAAAGATGGAGGATTATCACTTCCAGACATAAAATCATATTACCTAGCTACAGTGCTAAAGACAGCATGGAAATGGCATAAAGATAGACATATAGACAAAAACTGAATTAATGAAATAGGCGCTCATATTTATGGTTAAGGGATTTTTAACAAGCCTGTCAAACACACTTAACTCAGGAAGAACAGTCTATTCAACAAATGGTGCTGAAAGAACTGTATATCCCTATCCAAAAGAAAGAAAGAGGACCCTACCTCACACCATATACAAAAATTAACTCAGGGCAGTGGAGTTGGCCCAGTGGTTAGGGCATCTGTCTACCACATGGGAGGTCCGCAGTTCAAACCCCAGGCTTCCTTGACCTGTGTGGAGCTGGCCCATGTGCAGTGCTGATGAGCGCAAGAAGTGCCCTGCCACGCAGGGGTGTCCCCCGCATAGGGGAGCCCCATGTGCAAGGAGTGCGCCCCGTAAGGAGAGCCGCCCAGAGTGAAAGAAAGTGCAGCCTGCCCAGGAATGGTGCTGCATGCACGGAGAGCTGACACAACAAGATGATGCAGCAAAAAGAAACACAGATTCCCGTGCCACTGACAACAACAGAAGTAGACAAAGAAGACGCAGCAAATAGACACAGAGAACAGACAACCGGGGTGGGGGGGAAGGAGAGAGAAATAAATAAATGAATAAATTAAAAAAAATTAACTCAAAATGGACCAAAGACCTAAATATAAAACCGAGAACCACAAAACTCCTGGAAGAAAATGTAGGGAAACATCTTTAAGACCTGGTGGTACATGGTGGTTTCTTAATCTTACACTGAAAGCATGAGCAATGAAAGAAAAAATGGATAAATGGGACCTCCTCAAAGTTAAATACTTTTGTGTTTCAAAGGACTTTGTAAGTAGGTGAGAAAGCAACCTATTCCATGGGAGAAAATATTTGGAACCAGGTATCTGATAAGGGTTTGATTTCCATTCTATTTAAAGAGATCACACAACTCAACAATAAAAGAGCAAGCAATCCAATTTAAAATGGTCTAAAGACTTAGATGTTTCTCTCAAGAGGAATTACAAATGGTGAGAAAGCACGTGAAAAATGTTCAATATCACTATTAGGGAAATGCAAATCAAAACTACAATGAGTATCATTTCACACCTCATAGAATGGCCATTATTTAAAATAACAAACAGAAAACAGTAGTGCTGGAGAGGACATGGAGAAATAGGAACACTCCTTCACTGTTGGTGGGAATGTAGAATGGTGCAGTCTATGGAAGACAGTTTGGTGGTTCCTCAGGAAGCAAAATATAGAACTGCCATATGATTCGGCAATCCCTCTACTAGAACTATATCCAGAAGACCTAAAAACGGTGACATGAAAAGACAATTTGCACACCGATGTTCATAGTGGCATTATTCACATTTGCCAAAACATGTGAAAAACCATAGAGTCCATTTATCGATGAATGAATAAACAAAATGTGGTATATACATACAATGGAATACTATGCTGCCATAGAGGTAATGAAATTGGGGCACTTACGATAAAATGGATGAACCTTGATGACACTATGCTAAGTGAAATAAACCAGACACAAAAGGACAAATATTGTGTGGTCTCACTAATATGAGCTAAATATAAAAAATAAACACATGGATTTAAAACCTGGACTATAGGTTACAAGGAGATAGGATGAGGATTGAGAAGAGGTACTGATGTTTAATGTATGTTGAATTTTTAATTAGCTTGACTGTAAAAGTGTGGAAATGGATAGAGTTGATGGTAACACATTATAGTGAGAATAACTAACACAGCTGGTTTATAAATGAGATTGTGACTGAAAGGGGTATTTTAGGGATGTAAATGTCAATTGAAAGAAAGCTGGAGAATACTCTAAGGAATGAATAATATAGTGAACCCGGAGATAGATGAGGATTGTGGTTAATGGTACAAATATAAGAATATTCTTCTCTGAACTAGAACAAATGTAAGTCACTATTACCAGGTGGTAAGAATATAATGATGCATGGGAAAAAGACAATTAATGTAACCTATAGACTATAGTTAACAGCAATATTGCATTATTCTTGCATCAATGTCAAAGAAGGTACTATATCAATGCTAAGGGTCCATAATAGGGGGGTATGAGATTTTTTTTTTCTTTTGGACTAAGGAAAATGTTCAGCGCTTTACTGGGGTGATGACTGCACAACTCTGTGATGAAAGTGAGCACCACTGAGTATACACTTTGGATAGAATGTACAAGGCATGGAACTGTAAAACGGTGAACTATGTGATGGAAGATGGACTGTGGTTAACAGTACAAATATGAGAGTGTACTCTCATGAACTATTACAAACATAACACTAATACATAGTGTTAATTATAGGGGGTGTATGTAAAAACATAGCAAGTGTATGTTATGGACCATAGTTAGTGGTAGTAGTCTAATCATGTTCTTTCATAATCTGTAACAAACCATCTACCACAATATAAGGTGTTGGTGGAGGGGTAATGTATGGGAATTCTGCACATTATGCATGATTATTTTGTAAGCTCACAACTTCTGTAATAAAAAAAAAAGTAAGGGAGAGCATGGATGTGTGGATGGGGATAGGTTCCAGAACTGAAAAAGATTGGGCATGGGGATTTTGAAAAGACCTCTAAAATAAGGCAGAAATGTCCTTGCCTCAAGCACAGATGGGATCTTGTCCTTTACCTAAGCTCCTTTCATTTGGTATGCTCTACCTGAGTTCTCCAGGGAGTCTGTGATGATTAGGGTCATGTGTCAATCTGGCCATGTAATGGTGCCCTGTTGTTTGGTCAAGCAAGCACTGGCCTTAATGTTACTATGAGGGTTTTTAGTGGATTTCAATCATCAGTAAGTTGATTGCATCTATGGCTGATTACTCCTACAATCAACTGAGATTGCCTTCAGCAACGAAAGATGTATCATTCAATCAGTTTAAGGCTTTAAAAGGAGAGGTGCTAGATTGCAGAATGAAGGAGGTGAAGAGAGAGAGGGAGTGGGGAAGCTGGGGAAGGCACTGGGACAGAGTCGTGGTGGCGGTTGTGTGGTGGTGGGGAAGCAGGAGTGCCTCAGCTGGGACGCGTGGTGCCTCCAGCCCACCATGGAGAGTTGTCTGGCGGAAGCTGGTCCTTGCAGGCAGCAAGCCAAGTCACCCGGGTCACCACGGGAACAGAGTCCAAGGAGGCAGCCAGTCCCCAGCCAACAAGAAAAGCAAGTCCTTGTGGAGAAGAAGCAAACCTCAGAGTAAGAAAAGCCCAAGTCCTCACCCTTCAACAAAGTGAAACAAGAACATGAGGCTCATCCTCAGAGAGGACACAAGGATGGGCAGCGCTGGGAACCAGGAGAAAAGGAACACAGACTGGTAAGTGTCCGAGGTAGACACCGGGACCATTCTCACCAGAAATCTTCCAGCAAAAGGCCTGTGTGTGGACAGGCTCAGGAATGGGATCAAGACATTCAGAACCTACAGGCTCAGGAAGTAGAGAGGGAGTGATTTTTTGGTTTGTTTTGTTGTTATTGTTTTAGTATAATAAACTTTATTTTTAAAGAGGTTTTAGATTACAGAAAAGTTACATTGAAAGTATAATGGATTCTCAAATACTCCACCCCCCTCCCTTCCCACATCTTCCCCACTTAGTAACATCTTACAATTGTGTATTACATTTGTTACAATTGATGAACAAATATTGATGCATTGCTACAAACCAAGGTCTGTAGTTTACATTGTGGTTTACACTTAATTCCAATACCCTAAAGAGAAGGAGTTTTATAATTAGCCAGAGAATGGGTCTCAGGAGTTGGTGCCTTGAGCTGCCAGCAACAAGAAAGAAAAAGAGGTGCCCCCTAAAGAAAAGAAAAGCTTGGAACTCTCTGGGGCACTTCTTTTTTTTTAAAGATTTATTTATTTATTTCTCTCCCCTTCCCCCCCAGTTGTCTGCTCTCTGTGTCCATTCGCTGTGTATTCTTCTGTGTCTGCTTGCATTCTTGTCAGCAGCACCGGGAATCTGTGTCCCTTTTTGTTGCATTGTCTTGTTGTGTCAGCTCTCTGTGTGTGTGCGGTGCCACCCTGGGCAGCCTGCACTTTTTTTGCACTGGGTGGCTCTTCTTACGGGGCACACTCCTTGCACGTGGGGCTGCCCTACACGGGGGACACCCCTGCATGGCATGGCATTCCTTGCACGCATCAGCACTACGCATGGACCAGCTCATCATATGGGTCAGGAGGCCCTGGGTTTGAAACTTGAACCTCTCATGTGGTAGGCGGATGCCCTATCCTTTAGAGCAAATCTTCTTCCCTCTGGGGCACTTCTTGAGGACACTAACACCTTTCAAGGTGTAGTCATCAAATACAGGGAACCCCCACAGGCACATGTTCCAAAGCAATGGTGGTGTCTTGATGAGGCACTTCCAGTTGGGTATATCCATCGACAGAGCACCTACCTTCTGGGTCAGCACTGCCAGATTGCAGCCATACTCATCTACCATCTCTCTTGTTCTAAGCAGCCTACGGTATTGCAATATCAGCTTGTGGAGTACACCCATGCTGACGGGACAGTTGGTTGCAGGGTGAGTCCCTCATCATTGACCTTGGCTCAGGCTGTGGAACCTTCTTAAACAGCAAGCACATGAAGCCTCAGTGTTACTATGAACTGAAGGAAAAAGTGTGCTGAAATTGGATTCTGTAGCAGAGAATATGTCTTACTTCCTGAGTCCTCAGACACCTCTGAAGTAGACAGGAAAGAAGATGAGGATGATGAGAAAGAGGAAGAAGTGTCTGACAGCTAGCAATCTAAGAAAGACACAAGCTCTTGAGAAATCTTCCCTTCTCAGAAAATATTGGGACTGACTCAAGAGCACCGTGAGGCTCTCTGTAATGCCTTGTATTGCCTGAAGTCTTTCCTCTATTGCTGACCAGCTTATGTTACAGTTTAAGGAAACTGCCTTATGTTTGGTTGACCTCTTTTCTGTGGCCTGTCAGCCACATGCCTGTGAGCACATGTTTTTGGAACAGTCTTACCAATTACAACACATCATGTTTTAGTAGAAGCATTGTGGCTTTAGATGGTGCTTTCAGAACTGCTGCCTAGGAAACTATACACCCTTAGTTAAAGGGGAAAATTGTGGCTTGTTCTCTTTGTACAGTTACTTTATTTATACAGTTGTTAAGTTTTGTGGATCAGGCTTTTGTTTTGTTTTGGAGGCAAACCCCTGAACAGAGAGTTTTACTGATCTTTGGTTATCACCAAAACATCCTCCACTATTTACCAAAACTTTGGCCTGGTTGAGCTCTTGAGTCATAGAATTTGATTTGGCCCTTAGAGTTTTGGAGGTGGAAACTTATCACATGACCTCATTATAGACTGCTTAGCTTCAACAGACACTTTAGGGAGCCTGCTTAAGCAGATGACTGGACAGGAAGATCATGGCTGGTGCCAGCAGGTGCTGATTTAATGTCATGAAAGGCTGAAATAAGTTGTGGATCTGTTCTATGGTAGAATTCCTGATTTCTCCATGAAGCATGTATATAACAATTTTGACCATCTTATCTGTTTTCCAACTTTGCATTTTTCTTCAGAAGTTATCTCCTTTTATCCTTCTTTGAGAAATATGCTGTAACTTAGGTGGCAGGGTCCTTGCTTTATTCTAGCAACGTGTATATGTCTAAAGGAGGTTGTGTAGTTTACATATTTCATCTTTGAAAAATTTGTTCAGATTTATAAGTTATATTTGCCTTCTGGAAATAAGGGTATTACCCAGTTTAATAATTTTCCACTAGCGAAATATGTGTAAGGAGAAAAGAATTATCTACTTATGTATATCTTACACGTATACATATATATAAATTGCATGTGAAAGAACTGAATACTGATTTTCATATGAGAATGTTCATGTTGTAATGTAATACTACTACATTATAGGCAAAGGCCTCCCTGGCATTTGAAGAGCAGATTTTTATTTATATGTATTTTTGGGTAAAAAACAATAATAAAATTTTTAAGTACAAAAAAAAGGAGAGATGATAATTTCAGCAGTCAGAAGAGATGATTTCCATCTCTACTTCAGCCAACTAGCTTCTCCTGGGGAATTCACTGAAAACCTTCATCAGAGTTCCCAGATTGCAGCCCATCCTCTGGAATTTGGACTTGTACATCCCCACAGGTGCGTGAGACAATTTTATAGAATCTCATACTATTGACAGATATCTCCTGCTGGTTGTTTCCGCAGAGAACCCTGACTAATACAGAGTCCTATGCAGTTTTTGCTTTGCTACAATAGCATTGAGGTCTTTCTATGACCATGGCAGGCTGTGCGCTGTGTTGTAGAACTTAGGTACTCAGTAGAGCTCTTTTCAACATGTTGACAAATCTGAAGTTGCTTCCTGAGGAAGAGCTGGGCTTTCTCACAAGTAGCTTCTTGGCTCACCTTCATGAGAGGTGCTATCACCTTCCATGCAGAGGTTATGCTTCTCAATCGTCATAATAAGATATCTACCAATCACCTTCTCTGTTGGTATCCAAAATAAATGAATTGGTCTTCAATAAACAATAGGGATAAAATGCTCTCTAAGGGAAACGGACTTGGCCCAGTGGTTAGGGCGTCCGTCTACCACATGGGAGGTCCGCGGTTCAAACCCCGGGCCTCCTTGACCCGTGTGGAGCTGGCCATGCGCAGCGCTAATGCGCGCAAGGAGTGCCCTGCCACGCAGGGGTGTCCCCCGCGTAGGGGAGCCCCACGCGCAAGGAGTGCACCCATGAGGAGAGCTACCCAGCGTGAAAGAAAGTGCAGCCTGCCCAGGAATGGCGCCGCCCACACTTCCCGTGCCGCTGACGACAACAGAAGCGGACAAAGAAACAAGACGCAGCAAAAAGACACAGAGAACAGACAACCGGGGGGAGGGGGGGAATTAAAATAAATAAATAAATAAATCTAAAAAAAAAAAAACCACACAGGAAGAATTTGTCGTTTAAAAAAAAAATGCTCTCTAAAAATGCTCTCTAGCCCTTGTCAGAGATTATAACTTTAAATGATCTGCCATGTAGTTCTGATCACAAATCCAGCCAAGAGAATTGAAATTTTAGGAAAGTTTGTTTAAGGAAAGGGTTTCCACATTTTTCCCCATTATAGGCTACATAATTAAGGATTCAGATAAGTACAGACTGCATAAATTGACAATAATGTTGAAATATGGCTTGTTGGCTATTCAGCAATATGAATTGTGAGGACAGTGATATAAAAGCATCCAAAAAATTGAATCAACTTACTCAAACATGCACTGTTTATAGGCCTATTGTTGACTGTGAATCAATTTTGATTGCTTCAATAATAAGAATAGAACACTGGTATATAACAAGATGAACTTGAGCATCAGGAGCTTTTCAGTCTGGGCCTGTCTCATGTTGACTCCAGAGTCAGACTTCTGATGTAGGGTACCATTTTGTCAGTTTTAAGAAAAAGAACACACTTTTCAGCTGCATCAGGAAGCTACTAATCTTATCTAGAGCTTGGCCATCCAACCTAAGAGATTGGGAGAGTGTTCACCTGCAAAATTCTAGAAGTGGATCCTGGGAGGAAGAAACTGTAAATTCCTGTAGAAAACTGTTTGGCAGTATCTACTATAGCTAAACATATTCCTGTATTATGACTGACAATTCTACTCCCCGGTATAGACCCAAGAGAAATGAATATACCAAAAGACATATGCATAAAGTTGGGCTATAGACAGTAAGCATTATGCCAGTGTTAAATTTCTTGAACTTGATAACTGTACTTAATGTGGCTACGTCAGTGAATATCTTTGTTCCTAGGAAACGCATGTGTAAGTATTAAGTGTTCAAGGAGCCTGATGTATGCAACCTACTCTCAAATGTTTAGAAAAGAGACAGGTGTTTAGACAGGCAGACAGGTAGACTGATATAACAAGTGTGGTCAAATGTTAAAATTGGTAAATCTAAGTATCTGGGTAAGGGGCATATTGCAGTTCTCTGCATTGCTTTGGTATTATTTTTGCAACTGTCCTATAACTTTTATGCTAGTTCAAAATGTTAATAAAAGAAAAAAGTCTAGTAATGGAGTGCTTCTTGGAATATCCAGTTCACTGAGTTGAACGTGGACACACTTCGGTAGTGCGTTTTATAATTTAATACTGATAGGGTATAAATAAATAAATGACAGTCTGTGGTCTGTATTCCCAAGAAAATCATGAAAATGTCTTTACAATTGTGTTTTGTTTGCTTGTGTATGATAATAAAGCACTGTTCATACTCATTAATTCTTATGAACCAGGAAAATTGCGTGGTATGTGAATTATATCTTGATAAAACTATTATATTTTTAAAAACACACACATACAAAACCTATAAGCCTCTTCTATCCATCCCATCATGGTGCTTTAAACTCAGCTGGGGCCTCTGGACCATACCAAGGCAGCTACACAAAGGCAGGACAGTAAACAGTGTCTGGCACCAGCCAAGAAGGACCCAGGCCCTGATGTTTATTGCTTTGGTCTTTTGGGCTTGCAGATTCCTGGCTCTGCATGTCCAGCCTCAGATGAGAGATTCCCTCTTCCAGTCCTGGGCTGTCAGGAACCTGTGGTTCAAATTCTCCTCTGCCACATCCAGGGAAGGGGATTCTCAACACAATTCTGACTTATTTTCCACTCAATATAGTGCATCAGTCTTCAAAATCTATGAATGCAGTGAGCTCATGACAGCCCAGCAATGGAAAAGGAGTGGTTTCCAGTCACCATCTGCCCAATCCACATGTCCAGTTGGAGTCTGCATTTCCTTGAACAAATCAACAGACCTTTTGTTTGTCCCCTGCAGTTTTGAGTTCAATGTGTTCAGATGTCACATCCATAAGAAAATACAATCTTGTGCATCACTGGATGGCTAAGAAATTAGATTTGGGGATTCTTTTATCCCAAAAAGTCCTTGATTGGAGATGGCAGCTCGGTCAATCACTGTACTTGGCATCAGTTTCTTCCAAATAGCTTATAAACTGGTCATGGTTAAAGGCATGAGTTACATAGGAACATTCATAATCTTCATTGATTTCTCCATCATATCATGTGGTGAATCTGACTTGCAAATTTCATGGCATAGTCTCCTGAGGCATGAGGCAATGACAGCTGGACCCACCAAATTTCTCTTGGCTTGAATACATTGTTGAAAATTTGTTTGCCTTTCAATGCAGATGACTTATGTGTAGCAAGTAAAGTTTAGAACTTTCCAAACTCCTTACTTTTAGCTGTTTACAACCCACTAATTCATGTGCATTGGTGTAAAAAATCATGGACTCTGGAGCCAGACCTCCTGGGTTTAAATCTCAGCTATTCCTCTTGCCAGCTACGTGATCTTTGGCAAAACACTTAATCTTTGTGCCTTGTTTCTTTCTTTGTAAAATTCAGATGAGAATAATGATAGTACCGCTGTTATAGGGTTGTTATGAGGATTAAAGATGTTGATATTTGTAAAGCGCTTAGAACAGTACTGGCACATAATAAGTGCTGCAAATGTTAGTTATTAAGTAAATAAGGTTAGTTAGCTATTTTTGTTAGAAATCTTAGGCAGGCACAAACAACCTCTCCGCTTTTCCCAGGTCAAACAGGCAGCATTGGCTCTGCAGGCTTCATATTAGACACTCCTGATGAGAGATATCCAGTCTATCCACATCCTGACATACCTAACTTCTAGTCTTCAATCAAGTTAAACCACTGGGAACCTCTATATTTGGTTACCCCTGTGACTAATTAAAATTCAATGTGCATATGTTCAAGGAACTTTGAGGTATTCAGTTTGCTGGAGGTTGGAATTTGAGGAGTTTGGAAACTGCCAATGGCCGGATCATTCCTTGAGTGCCACATCAAGGAGACTTCTAAACATTGTGGGTAATGAGAATACGTGGAAGATATCCAAACAGGAGGGACATGATCAGATCTGTAATTTAAAAAGATCACTGTGTGCACCTACCAACAGAACCCCAAATGAAACATCAAAAAGGAATAAGATAAAAAAGGAAATATAAGACGAATGACAGTATAAACTAACTACTATACCTAACAGACATCTATAGAACACTCCACCCAACAATAGACTATACATTCCTCTCAAGTGTTTGTGGAATATTCTACAGGACAAACCATATGCTAGGCAATAAAACAAGCCTCAGTAAATTTAAAACGACTGAAATTCTCCAAAAAAGAGTCAGGAGGTCATCAGAGGGGTCACGTTTACGCATGCCTCAGCAGAGTCCCAGAGACAGCCGAAGTAGATACAACCCCAGGTACTTGTGCTCCTGAGGGTTACAGAGACCCACAGCTTCTGTGGTCATGGCAGATGGCTCTGGAGTTCAGTGCCATGTCAGTTGGCCCTACTTTGGAGTTTGTGTTCCTGAATGTGACAGAGTTGGACTCAGTTGTGACCGGTTACACATGCCTCTTCTGTCACTTTTACTGAACCTGTGGTTGGTGCTGGGGTTGGTGTATATTCAGTAGGCCTGAATCTCTGGACTGTCCATGGGACAGCCAGGCCCTGAGCCTCAGCAGACTTGCAACTCCTACCCTCTGGTTTCTTGGACTTACCCTGGCCAGCTAACAGGGAGGTGAAGAAGATCAACCACCACACCAGGGAGCCAAGAGTTCCTACAACTGCAAGCAGGAAAATTGCATCCATCATCCATGTAGAATCTAAACCCCCTCTCAATATAGAGGCGAAATGGACATAACCATCCCAGGGTCCACAGGATGGAGGAATAGAGTATGGATTACAGTGGACTTACCGATATTCTACTATGGAACAATTGTGATTAGTAATGGAAGAAATTGTAATATTGATGTGGAGAAAGTGGCCTTGGTAGCCACTGAGGGTAGGGAGAGGGAAGAAGAGATATGATGTGAGGACATTTTCAGGACTTGGAGTTGTCCTGGGTGGTACTGCAGGGACAGATGCTGGACCTTGTATGTCCTGCCATGGCCCACTGGGTGGACTGGGGAGAGTGTAAACTACAATGTAAACCATTATCCATGTGGTGCAGCAGGGCTCCAAAATGTATTCACCAAATGCAATGAATATGCCACCATGATCAAAGAGGTTATTGATGTGGAGGAGTGGAGGGGTGGGGTGTAGGCCATGTGGGAACCTCTTATATTTTTTAATGTAATTTTTTTTTTGTGATCTATGTATCTTAAAAAAAAAAGAAAAAAAAAACACCCAAATGCAATACCACTTCACACCCACTAGGATGGCTATAATTAAAAATACAGATCATAACAAGAGCTGGCAAGAATTTGGGGAAATTAGAAATTTTATACATTGCTGGTATAGGGTAAAATGGTGCAACCTCTTTGGAAAACAGTTTGTCAGTTCTTCAAAAAGTTAAACATAGAGTTACCACATGACCTGGCAAACCCACTTCTAGGTATATACCCAAAATAATTGAAAGAACAAACTCAGACAGATATTTGTACACGAATGCTCACAGCAGCATTATTCACAATAGCCAAAACGTGGAAGCAACCCAATGGATAATAAAATGTGGCATTAGGTCGTAAAAGAGAATGAAGCTCCAATACATAGTGTAACATGACTACAACTTGAAAACATGATGCTAAGTGAAGGAAGCCAGTCACAAAACACCATTTATTGTAGGAATTGTCCAGAATAGGGAAATCTATAGAGACAGAAAGTAGATTAGAGCAGGGGGCTGAAGGTGAGCTAGAAAGAAATGGGAGTGACTGTCAATTATGGGGCTTCCTTTTTTTTAACTTTTTTTAAAAAAATAATTTTAAACTTACAGGACAATAGCAAAAATAAAAGAAACCCCACACAGAGAACTCCAACATATGCCCATATTTTAGTCAGCTAGGCTGCCAGAATGCAATATACCAGAAATGATTGGCTTTGACAACGGGGATTTATTAACTTAAAGGCTTATAGTAGTTGATTTCAGCTTCTGGCTTACAGGACTTTCTCGCTCAGCTTTTGGGGACTTCACTTTGAGCTCC
Source organism: Dasypus novemcinctus (assembly GCF_030445035.2). NCBI lineage: Eukaryota > Metazoa > Chordata > Mammalia > Cingulata > Dasypodidae > Dasypus > Dasypus novemcinctus. Next base: position 129,557,497 of record NC_080704.1, read on the forward strand.
TGTGACTTTTCTCTCTCAACTTCCGTGGTTTCCTCTACAGACTCCTGTATCTGTTTCTCTGCATTCATCCCATTTACAATGGACTCCAGTAAGAGGATTAAGACCCACTCTGGGGAAACGGACTTGGCCCAGTGGTTAGGGCGTCCGTCTACCACATGGGAGGTCCGCGGTTCAAACCCCGGGCCTCCTTGACCCATGTGGAGCTGGCCCATGCGCAGTGCTGATGCATGCAAGGAGTACCCTGCCACACAGGGGTGTCCCCGCGTAGGGGAGCCCCACGCGCAAGGAGTGCACCCCGTAAGGAGAGCCGCCCAGCACGAAAGAAAGTGCAGCCTGCCCAGGAATGGCGCCGCCCACACTTCCCGTGCCGCTGACGACAACAGAGGCGGACAAAGAAACAAGACGCAGCAAACAGACACAGAGAACAGACAACCGGGGGAGGGGGAGGGGGAATTAAATAAATAAATCTTTAAAAAAAAAAAAAGACCCACTCTGGATCATGTCTTTATGATGTAATCTAATCAAAGACCCTTAGCTGAAGTAATCTAATCAAAAGGTCCCACCTACAATAGATTCACACCCACAGGAATGGATTAGCACTAAGGACATGATCTTTTCTAGAGTCCATAAAAGCCTCAAACTAGTATACCCCTATACTCCCAGATATTCAGCCCCACTTATTTTTACACATTGTTACCTTTGCCTTATCATTCTGTTTATAATCTATTTATCTATTTATTTTTGAACACTTGAGAGCAGGTTGCACACATTGTACTCCTTGAACACGTAATACTTCCATATACATTTCCTAGGAACAAGGATGTTTACTTATGTAATCAGCTTAAATGTAGTTATCAAGCTCAAGAAATTTAGCAGTGATATAAAGCTTATATTTTATATTCAGATTTATTTTCTTAAGTACAAATAATGTCCTTTTAAGCCTTTTCTCCTTCATTCTTAGATCCTATCCAATATAAATTCAATATAGTTTATTGAATTTAATTGTTATTATCTCTTTAGTTTCTCTCTCTTTTTTGTGTGTGTGGAAACATATACAAAATAAACCTTTCCATCCCAATCCCTCCCCAAAAATACCATTCAGTGGGATTAATTACATTAAAAATTTTGCAGTACCCTTTCCACCATCCTTTACAATAGCTTCCCCTTTACCCTAAACCAAAACCCTTTACTTATTTTGCATTAAATTCTCATTGTCCCTGACCCTACCTCTGATAACCTTTACTCTAATTTCTGTCACATATAATTTGCATATTCTATGATATTTTCTTCGTGGTTTCCTTAGGTCTTAAATTGAACATCTTAAATCTATAACAATTTGCTTTGATATCAATGAACAACTTCAATAAATACATAAAATATGTTCTTATAATCCTCTGTCCTCACATCTGTATGTAGTTCTTGTCATATATTACATATTTATGCATTATGAGTTCCAAACCATTAATTTATCATTATATTTTATACATTTGCCTTTTAGATCCTGTAGGAAGTAAAAAGTGGAGTCACAAATCAAAAAGGCAATAGTTCTGGCATTTCTATTACCTGTACCATTATTTTTACCGGAGATCTTTATTTCTTTGTGTGACTTCAGTCAATTGTCTAGGGTCCTTTCCTTTCAATCTGCAGAACTCCCTTTAGCATTTCTTGTAGGGGAGTCTAGTGGTGACAAAGTCCCTCAGCTTGTGTATATCTGGGAATATCTTTATTCTCCCCTCAGTTTAGAAAGATAGTTTTGTCAGATACAGAATTCTTGGCTGGCAATTTTTCCCTTTCAGTACTTTAAATACGTCTTCCCATTGCCTTCTTGCCCCTGTGGTTTCTGAGGAGAAATCTGCACTTAAATTGGGGCTTCCTTATATGTGACACATTGCTTCTCTTTGCAGCTTTCAGAATCCTCTTTATCTTTGGCATTTGATATTTTGATTATAACATGGCACAGTGTGGCTCTATTTGGGTTTTTCCTGTTTGGAGATCATTGAGCATCTCAGATGTGTATATTTGTTAAATTTGAGAAGTTTTCAATCATTATTTTTTTTAATATTCTCTTTTCCCCTTTCTTTTTGCTCCTTCTGGGGCTCCCATAATGAATATATTGGTATACTTGATGGTTTCCCACAGGTTCCTCAGGTTCTGCATCCTTTCCTCTTTCTGCTCCTCAGAATGAATGATTTCAATTGTCTTATATCTGAAGTTCACTGATGATTTTTTTCTGCCAGCTCCAATCTGTTGTTGAACTCCTCTAGGGGATTTTAAAATTCTATTAATGTGGACTTCAGCTCTGTTTGGTACTTTTTCATAATTTCCTTCTCTATGCTGTTATTCTTTTTGTTTTCATCTATCATTCTCTTGATTTTCTTTAGTTCTTTGCCCATGGTCTCCTTTAGCTCTTTTTGTTGTTGTTGCTCTTTTTTTTTAAAGAAGATTTTCTTTTTTAATTGTCTTTTTAAAAAAGATACATAGATCTTTGAGCATGTTTAGGATCACTTAATTCTTTATCTGGAATGTCCCAGATCTGATGCTCCTCATTGATGTTCTCTAATGCTTTCATCTTCTCCTTTGCCTGGGTCATCACTTCCTATTTCTTCACATGTTTTGTAATCTTTTGCTGAAACCCAGATATTTTGATATTTTAGTGTATTACTATTGGAATCAGGACTCTGAGGTGTCTGTTTTTTATGCTTGTAGCCAGCCAGTGTTATGACAGAGCTTTCCTTAAATTCCAGGAGCTAACAACAAAAAAAAGAGGAGGAGGAAGAGGAAGGGGGGGCGGGGAAACACCTTTCCCAGTCTTTGCAGATTGACCTTGTGTATGTGCTACCTTTCAGGGATTATCCATACAATGAGTTTGGAGAATAGCTCCAAACCAAAGTATAGGGGCCTTCCTGATCCTTTCTTCACATGTCTCTTGTTTTGGGAATGGGTGTGTGGCCCTGGGAATTCCTCCATTTACGTGGATGTACAATTTCCCTCTTTCCTAAGAAACAGTTTTCAGCAATCCCTTGCCTGAAGCAGCACAATTTGACTACTGTCCCATAGAGATATGTAGGAGAGCTCAATGAGCCACCTTCCACATGCATGACAAGTTCTGGGGTGGTGAGTCTCTCATTCCACCACCAGACAGATTGGGCCAAACAAACATACTTCCAGTATGTGCACAAGAGTTATTTTGCTCCCTCCAGAACTGGGAACAGGAACCTGCACTGGGAATGCAGGCCAGCTCTGTGCTGAGCTGGAGAGGGAATAGGGTAGGGGCCAGGCAGGGCACCATGAGATCCTACGACTTTTCAAATTTAAAAATTTTTTGAGTTACCAGAGCCAGGGATTGAACCAGGACGTCATATGTGGGAAGTTGGCATATGACCATTGAGTCACATGGGTTCCAATGAGTTAGATTTTTCATTCGTTTGTTTGTTATTGTTGTTTGTCTGTTTGTTTTTAGGAGGCACCAGGACTGAACCTAGGATCTCCCATGCGGGAAGCTGGCACTCAACCACTTGAGCTATATCCACTCCCTTATTTTTTATTAGAGAAGTTGTAGGTTTACAGAAAAAAAATTCTAGCAGAAAATAGACTACTCATCTTGCCCACCTGTTACTGAGAGCCTACAACTTTTTTTTTTTTTTTTTTTAGGAAACCCTGGGGATTGAAACCAGGACCTTGCACACAGAAAGCAGGCACTCAACCAACTGAGCTATGACCAATCCCTGACATCTTAATACTTGTAAGTGGCCTTATTCTTGATCACGTGCTCACCCTGTGTAGCAGTTTGATATAGTTTATGAATTCCAAAAATAGATACTGGATTGTATTTGTAAACTGGTCTGTTCCTCTGGGCATATTGGACTGTATTAGATTCAGAGGTTTCACTTTTACTTTATTAAATCAAGATTAGGGCTTTTGTTTGACCACATCATTAAGGCATGCAGTATTGAGGCCCCACCCCTTTGAGGGGGATAAAACAGACCCTCACGTGAAAGTAAGCACATGGAGAAAGAGAACAGAGAGAACACAGAGGAAGAGAGACAGCTCATCGACAGGATCTTGATGAGTCTGACAGTCTACAGCTGACCTTATAAAGAGACCAGAGCAGCGGAGCCCTGAAAGAAAAGAGCCCCAGAAGGAGACACAAGCCTTATGCCGGCCTACAGCTGAGATCAGAAGCTGGGCCCATGAAGCCTTAAGAGGAAAGAGGAAGGCTGAACTCTCACAGCCATCACCTGCCATCTTGCATCAACATGTGGCCATTGACTTTGGGTGAGAAAGTACCTCTTCTGGTACCTTGAGTTGGACTCTTTAGGAGTCCTTTGACTGTAAGCTTCTACCCCAAATAAATACCCTTTATAAAAGCCAACAGAGTTCTGGTACTTTGCATCAGCACTTCTTTGGCTGACTAATACACCCTGTTACTGCAATCATTTTTTTTTAGGTACTGGAGCTGGGGATGGAACCTGAGACCTCTTATATGGGAAGCTAGCAAACAACCACTGAGCCACATCGGCTCCCTACTGCAATTTTTTCAATACATTTGGTGTGTATTTTCCCCCCAACCCACCCTATTATCATTATTATATCATTTATACATAAACAATAAGTGTATAGTAAAATATGTGAACTTACAAAGCAAACATGCATAACATCATACAGGGGTCCCATATATCAACCCTCCACCAGCACCTTGCATTGTTGTGAGACATTTGTTACAAATTATGAAAGAATATCATCAAAATCTTACTACTAACTATAGTCCTTATCTTACATTTGGTGTATTTCCCCCCCAACCCACCCTATTATTATTTTTTAAATATATTTTTATTACAAAATTGTAAAAACTTAAAAAAACTTACGAAACAATCATATACGTGCAGAATTCCCAAACAACATCCCTCGATCAACATACCACACCATAGTAGAACATTTGTTGCAAATTACGAGATAGCCGTGATCCATAGAGTATATTTGGCATACTTTTTTTATCTCTACCATTATCAACACAGTACATCTTTGGCATAGATGCATGTATATTACATTATTGTTGTGAACCACAGTCCATAGGTTACTGCAGTTGTATTTTTCCCATGCTTCTCCAAATTCCCACCACCCTGCAATAGTGACATACATCTGCTTTAGCTCAGAAAGGACACTCTCGCATCTGTAACTTCAAACACAATTCTTATCCACCTCTGAGAGTACTGTGTTACTCAGTCCCTAGATTATTCTCTAGCTTTCTTTCAATTTACATTTATATCCCTACACTATCCTTTCCAGCCATATTCCCATTTATAAACCAGCTGTTACTCACTATAATGTGTTACCATCAACTGTACATATTTTCACACTTTTACAGTAAAATTAAAACTTTTACATACATTAAACGTCAGTAGTCCATCTCAGTCCTTCATGTATCTCCTTTAAGAATCCATCATCTACCACCAGATTTTATAGATGTTTTCCTAAATTTTCTTCTAGAAGCTTTATGGTTCTAATTTTCATATTTAGGTTTTTGATACATTTTGAGTTAATTTTTTATAAGGTATGAGATAGGGGTCCTCTTTCCTTCTTTTGGCTATGGCTATCCATTTCTCCCAGCACCATTTGTGGAATGGACTGTTCTGCCTAAGCTGGATGGGTTTGACAGGCCTGTCAAAAATCGCTTGACCATAGATGTGAGGGTCTGTTTCTGAACCATCCATTTGGTTCCATTGGTCTATGTGTCTGTCTTTATGCCAGTTCCATAGTGTATTTACCTGGTGGTTAGGGATATTTCTGGCTATTTCTGGCACTGGCCTCTGTGGCGTAGAGTGCTCGACTCACAGATCTTCTCTGCAGATGGGCAGTCTCCTTCCATTCTTTCAAGGATGTTGCAGGATGCTCTTCTGGTTTCCTGGAGCCCCTAAACAGGTGCTTTAGATCGCTCTGGGTGATTACTAACTGCCTTGTAGCACAAGCTGACTCTAGGCGCTCCTTACTCTGCTGTCGTCTTGCTGGTTGTTCCCCTACTGCAATCTTTTGACTGTTTTCTGGAGCTTTTAGAAAAATATTTCTGTCCATCCTTGCTGGTTGTTCAAAGTTTCTGTGGGAAATAAGAGCCTTGAAGTGTCTCTCTTGGGTTTTCTTTTTGAGGTGGTGAAAATGTTCTAAAATTAGATAATGGCAATGATTGTGCATAAAACCATTGAATTATACACTTTAAATTGATGAATTGTATGGTATATGAATTTTTTATACATATATCAATAAAGTTTTTTTAAAAAGGTCTCTGTCACCTTGATCACCTTGAAATGGTAAATACAAATGAGATTTTATGGCTGACAGATTTCAAAGTGAATCAGGAGGTCATTTCAAAGGTTATGCTTACTTACATCTCCAGCAGGATCTCATTGACTGCCACAGTAAATGGTGCCTCAAATAGCAGGGCTCCTGGCGACTCTAGAGACATCCAGATACTGTAGACAGGGCAGAAAGCTCAGGAATTTGGAGCCCTGCCAGTGGGCCTTACATTGGAATTTATGCTGCCCACTGTGACAGAGGTGTACTCAGTTGTGGTTTCCCTACACATGGCTCTTCTGCACCTTTTATTTGAACCTATAGTTAGTATACTAGAGCTGATAGGAGTATGTTCAAGAGACTTAAATCTTTGGTTCATCCATGTGCCAGTTGGGCCCTGAATCTCAGCAGAGTTTTAACACCTACTCTCCAGTTCATTGGACTCACCAGGGACAACTAACAACGTGATGATGATAGACAATGCCCACCACAAGGAACAGAGAGAGACTGCAACTGCAAGCAAGGTAGTTCCATCCATCAGCCTCATGAGATCTAAGTCCCCTCTCAATTAGAGATGGAGTGGGCATCACCATCCCCAAATCCTTAGGATTGAGGAATGAACAATTGACTAAAGAAGACTTAACTTAATTCTACTATAGGCTTATTGTTATTATAACAATGGAAGAACTTGTATCACTGATATAAAGGCAATGGCCACCAGAGGCTCTGAGGGGACAGAGAGCGCAAAATAGGTATAACATGGGGGCATTTTCGGGACATTGGAATTGTACTGCATGACGTTGCAATGATGAATACAGGCCATTATATATTTTGTCATAACTTACAAAATTGCACGGGACAGAGTGTAAGCTACAATGTAAACTGTAATCCAGTGTTAGTGGCGATGCTTCAATATGTGTTCATCAATCATAACAAATGTACCACACTAATGAAGGATCTTATTAATGTGGGAAAGTGGAGGATGGGAAGGGAGTGGAGCGTATGGGAATCCCCTGTATTTTTATGTAACATTTATGTCATCTAAAGTATTTTTAAAAATAAACAAAAAAAATAGTCACTGGGGAAAAAAAAAAGTTCTCTGTGGTGATGGGTGTGGAAAACAAACTGATGGTGGTAAGGAGAACATAGAAGTAATTGGTGCCTGGTCCAGGCAGGAGAGGATAAGGGCTGAATTGGAACAGGGCTTATGGAATAAATTCAAGAGAGATTCAGGATAGAGATAGGTCAGTACTTGGTGGCAATTTGTTTTTGGCTTGATTACTGATTCCATAGTATCTGTCCTGATGCTAACAGAGTTTCTACCTGTACATTGCTCTGCACCTACATTACCACACTGGTCCAAGCCACCATCATCACACATCTCAACTACTGCCCTCTTGGATGTTCTGCCTCCATCCATGCATGCTCCTTTCTTAGCTGTTCACACTGGAGCCACAGTGATCTTTTCACACTACGTATCTGATCATGCCATAACTCTGCTTTAAGCCCTTCATTGATTTCCCTTTGTTCTTAGGATAAAGACCCAGATCCTTAACCCACTTGACCAGCCCTTACTGTTTCAGCCACTGCCTCCCTCTCCAGTCTCTCCCTCACTTTCTGTTCTCTGAGTACGCCAGACTGTTTTCAAGTGCTTCACCATGCTCCCTCCTACCACAGGGCCTTTGTACATTCTCTTGACCCTCCACAGATTGCTCCTGTCCCCACTTCACCTGATAACACCAACTCTTTTTTCAATTAACAGTTTATTCATCACTTCCTCAGCGAAGCCTTCCCTGATGTTCCAAGTCCCCCTATTTAATGGGCGTCTCTGTACTTTTTCATTTTTTAGGAGGTACCCGGGATTGAACCCAGGACCTCATACATGGGAAGCAGGTGCTCAAACCATTGAATTATACCCGCTCCCCTCTTTGTGCTTCTTTATCACCCTGATCACAGTTGCAGTTTTGCCTTTATTTATGTGATCATTTGATTAATGCCTTACTCCTCCATTAGATTGTAAATCTCATAAAATCAAAGGCTGTGGCTGTTTTTGTTCACCATTGTATCTCTGGTGCCTAATACAGTGTTTGGCACATAGTAGGTCCTGAATTATATTTGTTAAATAAAATAAGAAACCTCAGGAACAATTTAAAATGCTAATTAGAGCAACAAAGACCTATCCTACTGTGCCCATTAGATTGGAAAATATTTAAAAGATTGAAAATATCCAGCATGGGCAAAAGTTGGGTAAATGAACACTCTCCTACCTTGGGTGATGGGCATTTAGATTGATAGGTCCTTTGTGGAGGGCAATTGGATCTTAAAATATTTACACTGTTTGACCCCACAGTTATACCCATAAGAACTTATTTCAAAGAAATGATCACTCATGTGTACAAAGGTATACACAGAAAGATGTTTCTTGAAGCATTGTTTGTAACAGGAGAAGGTTGGAAACAACCTAAAGAATCAAAAATAGGGTGTTATTAAATAAATCGTGGTGCATTCATACCATGGGCAGCCATGGGCAGCCATTAAAATCATAATTAAGTTGTCTATAGACATGATATGACATTTATGATAGAATCCTTAGTTTTAAAAATAGCACTTATTAAAAAAGCATGATGGTAGGTCCCAGATTTTCCATAGTACATAATATAGATACCTAAATGCACAAAAAACTGCAAGGGTAAATACAAAGCTATTTACTATGAGTTGCTTCAGGGGCCTTTCACATTTTACTCTATGTAATTTTATATTGTGTTTGAAAATTGTATGAAAATGCATTCATGTGTCACTTGGGTAACTGGAGAAGTTTTAACTCAAAAAAGAAAAAGTAAAGATAGAATGGTAAAGGTAAATATGCACATATGAGCATCGATATATGTACTGTAGATAAATTATAAATATAAAAAACATCCAAAAAAAATAGCAAAAGTAGTTGTTCTGAGTTGTAGGATTATGCGTGATCTTTATGTTCCCTTTCTGCTTGTCTATAGTTTCTACAATTAGTATATATTACTTTTATAATGAGAACACATGATAAAAATATTTCATTTCAAAAATACATTACTATGAGGAATAAAGGCCAAGAGAGCAAGATTAGTCATGCTGGCTAGCCAGCCCAGTATCTCCTTGTAGGTAGATCTATGTGGGGGACCACATTTTAATCAGAAGGTTGCTTAGTGACCATAGAACTAGAACAAAGGGCTCTAATGTCAAAAGCAAGCAAGCAACGATAGCCTAATATATTGTCTCCAGTGCAGGGATAAACTGTCTGCCCTGAATAAAACCGCCTTTAAAACAGAATGACACACCTACTACCCCAAAAAGTACCCCAAGATTGTTTGATCCCATTACCTGAGACCTCCTTTGTTTGCGTATGACTTACATTCACCTAATTGATTGCAGTCCCATTCTGAGGCCCAGATACATTCCTACCCTTGATTTCATGAGATATCTCAGTAGTATTTTTTAAAAATTTATTGAAGTATATCACTCATACATAAACATACATAAACAATAAGTGTAGAATAATATTCGTGAACTTACAAAACAAACATAAATAACATCATACAGGGCTCTCATACCTTACCCTACCACCAATACTTTGCATTATTGTGAAACATTTTGAACTAATGATGAAAGAGCATCCTCAAAATATTACTACTAACTGAAGTGTTTCCCCCCAACTCACCCTATTATTATTATTTTATGTCATTCATACATGAACATACATAAACAATAAGTGTATAGTAAAAACTGTGAACTTACAAAGCAAATATGCATATCATACAGGGCTCCCATACATCAACCCACCACCACCACCTTGCATTGTTGTGAGACATTTGTTACAAATTATGAAAGAATATCATCAAAATCTTACTATTAACTATAGTCCTTATCTTACATTTGATGTATTTTCCCTCCAACCCACCCAATTATTATTTTTTAAATCTATTTTATGACAAGTTGTAAACTTACAAAACAATCATGTGCAGAATTCCCAAGCAACACCCCTCTACCAACACACCACACCGTGGTGGAACATTTGTTACAAATTATGAGATATTATCCAATTATTACCGGGTCCATAGTATACATTTGGCACACTTTTTCCATACTCTCCCATTACCACCTCACTACATCTTTGGCAAAGATGCATGAATACTGCATTACTACTGCAAACCACAGTCCACAGTCACTCCAGTTGTATTTCTCCCATGCCTCTCCACACTCCCACCACCCTGCATCAATGATGCATATCTGTTCCAGCTCAAAAAGATATTCTTGCTTCCGTACCATCAACCACAATTCTCATCCACCTGCTTTTCAGTCCCTAGATTATTCTCCAGCTTTCTGCCACTTGGCATTTACATCCTTAGACTACCATTTTCAGCCACATCCCCATTCACAAACCAGCTGTTACTCACTGTAATGTGTAACCATCAACTCTGTACATTTCCACACTTTTACGGTAAAGCCAATTAAAACTTCTGCATACATTAAACATCAATAGTCCATCTCAGTCGTCCTCTTACCTCCTTTAAGAATCCACCACCGGGAAGCGGACTTGGCCCAATGGATGGGACATCTACCTACCACATGGAAGATTCGTGGTTCAAACCCCGGGCCTCCTTGACCTGTGTGGAGCTGGCCCATGCTCAGAGCTGATGCGCACAGGGAGTACCGTGCCACGCAGAGATGTCCCCTGCGCAGGGAGTGCGCTCCGTAGGGAGAGCTGCCCAGAGCAAAGGAGAGTGCATCCTGCCCAGGAGTGGCACCTCACACACAGAGAGCTGACACAACAAGATGACACAACAAAAAGAAACACAGATTCCCGGTGTTGCTGATAAGGATAGAAGCGGTCACAGAAGAACACACAGCGAATGGACACAGAGAGCAGACAACTGGGGTGGGAGGGGGGGAGATAAAGAAATAAATCTTTAAAAAAGAAAAAGAATCCACCACCTACCACTAGGTCTTGAAAATATTTTCTTATATTTTCTTCTAGAAGCCTTATGGTTCTTGCTTTTATATTTAGATTTTTGATCCATTTTGAGTGATTTTTGTATAAGGTGTGAGATAAGCGCTATAGTTATCCAGTTCTCTCAGCACAATTTGTTGAATGGACTGTTCTGCCTGAACTGGGAGGGTTTTACAGACTTGTCAAAAATCACTTGACCATAGATGTAAGGGTCTGTTTCTGAACCATCCATTTGATTCCATTGGTCTATGTGTCTGTCTATGCCAGGACCATGCTGTTTTTACCACTGTAGCGAGGTAATATGATTTAAAGTCTGGAAATGAGAGTCCTCCAACTTCACTTTTCCTTTATAAGATGTTCCTGGCTATTCAGGACCCTTTACCCTTCCAAATAAATTTGTTTCCCATTTATTTTTAAAATGCTGCTCAAATTTCTATAGGGATTGCATTGAATCTGTATATTAATTTAAGTAGAATTGGCATTTTAATGATATTTAGTCTTCCAACCTGTGAGCATGGAATGTTATTCCAATCATTTAGGTCTTTTTAAATTTCTTTTAACAATGAGTTGTAGTTTTCTGAATACAAGTGCTTTATATCATTGGTGAAGTTTATTCCTGAGTACTGGGGTTTTATCTGTCATACTTTATTTTCACCACTCTTTTGACACTTTTAGTTACTTTAATTGATATAATCTTCATTTCTAGACTCTCTTTCAGGCCTCTCTCTCCTGTCTTTTTTTTTTTTTTTTTCAGAATATAACACACCTTTTAGTATTTCCTGCAAAGCTGATGTCTTGGTTACAAACTCTCTGTTTCTGTTTATCTGTGAATACTGTATACTTGCCCTTATCTTTGAAAGATAATCTTGCCAGATATAAGATTCTTGGCTGGAACCTTTTCTTTTGCAGTATTTTAAATACATCAAACCACTGTCGTCTTGCCTCCATGGTTTCTGATGAGAAATCAGTACTTAATCTTATTGGATATCCATTATATGTTATGCATTGCTTTCTCTTGCTGCTCTCAGAGTTAAAATGGCAGCTACCAGCCTCTTTCTGACTTGGACAGAAATCCTAGCTGTTCTTAGGATTATATTTTAGCCCACAGAATTTACTAATCAGAAGCTGAAGTTGGTGGCTAACCATCTCTTCCTCCCCCACTTTTGGTAGTGGAGCTTCTAGTTCCACCTGCAGAATAGCTCCCATGGTGGCTTGTGCCACTAGTGGAGGTTGGGCACCAGCCTCTGTGGCATGGAGTAGTCTACTTTGAATCTTCTCTGCAAATGGGCAGTCTTCTCCTTCCATTCTTTTAAGGATGTTGCAGAATGCTCTTCAGGTCTCAGGGGGCCCCCAAACAGATACTTTAGATAGCCCTGGGTGATTACTAACTGCCCTATAGCACGAGCTTGCTCTAGGAGATCCTTACACTGCTGCCATCTTGATGGTTGCCTAACTTTCAGCAGCAATTTAATAAAATAAGCATACCTTAAATATATAGCTCAGTGAAGCTTTACATACGCAAGTTTACACACACACACACACATATATATACACACAAATACATACACACACATATATTCATGAAATTCATGTTGTATAACATTTCCAGATCCCTAGAATTCTCCCATTTTTCCTCTTCCAGTCACTCTACCCACTGTTATGATCTATCTACCCCCATATATAAAAAACATGCTTTTTGCTTATGCTAGCTCTTGTTTCTCTTACCTACAACTTTAGAGTCCTAGTTCAGCATTTTTCAAGCTGTAAATTGTGGCCTTTTAAACAAGCATTTTCTTTTTATCAAAATAGAAAATATTAGAATAAAAATATCAGATGATATCATATGAATTAAAGGTGAGTATTATTTCAATACTTTTATTATAATGTTTTATGCGTAGGAGTGTGTGTGTACTGGGTCATGAGGAAATATGGACTCTGAGGGTCATATTCAAAAAATGTTTTGGAGAGGAGTATTATGGAAAGATGGTGGAGTTTGAAGCTCCAGGAATCAGTCCCTCCACCAAAAAAACTATTGAACTGGCAGGAACTATCTGAATCAGCTATTTTGAAATTCTGGAGTCTACTGAAACACTGTGCCAGCATCCAGGGAAGAGCTGGAGGAAGAGGATGGTAAACTGCAGTAAATGCCAGTGAATTTCACCCTCCCTCCAGCAGTTATCGTTCTTCACCCCCAACCACATGGAGGGAAGCAGTGGGGACGGCAGCCTGGGTTCCAGGTGCAGTTTGCTGGTGCCAAGGTGTGCTAGAAAGATATAGTTCTCCAAAATCTGGTGGTTGCAGTCTGATCACAGATCACGCTTTTTTTTTTTTTAACAAGGTTTTTACTTTTTTTTTTCCTTAAGATTTATTTAGTTCTCTCCCCTCCCCCCACCCCAGTTGTCTGTTCTCTGTGTCTATTTGCTGTGTCTTCTTCTATGTCCGCCTCTGTTTTTGTCAGCGGCACAGGAATCTGTCTCTTTTTGTTGCATCATCTTGTTGTGTCAGCTCTCCGTGTGTGCAGCGCCATTCCTGGGCAGGCGGAACTTTCTGTCGCGCTGGGCGGCTCTCCTTATGGGGCGCACTCCTTGCACGTGGGGCTCCCCTACGCGGGGGACACCCCTGTGTGGCAGGGCACTCCTTGCGTGCATCAGCACTGCGCATGGGCCAGTTGCACACGGGTCAAGGAGGCCCGGGGTTTGAACCGTGGACCTCCCATGTGGTAGACGGATGCCTTAACCACTGGGCCAAGTCCGCCACCAAATCACTGCTTTTTATTAGCTACTTCAGGTCACTAGTGGGTCAGCGCTGAGGGTGGCCATTGTTCCAACTCCCTTCAGGCAAAAGCAGCAGAGGAGTCTTAATGAGGCAGTACATATATTTTCCCTCTTTTGTCTTTCCATTCCCTGTTTGGAAGAAAAGTTAACTTGGAAAAGTCATAGATTGATGGCTCCAACTCCCAACAACAACAACTAAAACAAAAGCCTAGCAATTCCAGAGGAATGAGAGAACTAAATTCCCAGAATAATAACATATACAGGAAAGCAGATTTGGCTCAACTGATAGAGCATTTGCCTACCATATGGGAGGCCCAGGGTTCAAATCCAGGGCCTCCTGACCCATGTGGGGAGCTGGCCCATGTGCAGTGCTGATGCGCGCAAGGAGTGCCGTGCCACACAGGGGTGTCCCCCACATAAGGGAGCCCCATGCACAAGGAGTGCGTCCCTGCAAGGAGAGCTGCCTTGCGTGAAGAAAGTGCAAGCCTGCCCAGGAGTGGCACCGCACACATGGAGAGCTGACGCAGCAAGACGACACAACAAAAAGAGACACAGATTCCTGGTGCCACTGACAAGAATGCAAGCAGACACAGAAGAACACACAGTGAATCAGTGAATGGACACAGAGAACAGACAATGGGGGGTAGGGGAAGGGAAGGGGAGAGAAATAAAAAAAACATACACAGAATGTCTAGTTCTCAACAAAAAAAAATTACAAAACACACAAAGTAACAGAAAGTATGGCCCATTCACTTGAAAAAATAAACGCCAGAAACTATCCCTGAGGAAGCTCATACATTGGAATTATTAGTCAAAGACTTTAAATCAACTGTCTTAAAATATTCAATGAGCTGAAGGAATTCATATACAAATAACTAAAGGAAATCAGGAAAAAATTGTCTGACCAAAAGAGATGGAAATTATAAAATGGAACCAAACAGAAATATTGGAACTGTGAAGTACAGTAATAGAAATGAAAATCCCATTATATGGATTCAAGAGCAAATTTGAACAGACAGAAGAAAGGATCAGTAAACTTGAAGACAATTGAAATTATCAAGAGTGAGGAACAGAAAGAAAAACATTGAAGAAAAATGAACAGAGCCCAAGGGACCATAAAATGTACGAACAAATACATCATTGGAATCTTGGAAGGATAAGAGAGAAAAAGGGGCAGAAAAGTATGATGAAATAATGAGTGAAAAATTCCCAAATCTGATGAAACAATGAATATACACATCCAGAGAGCTCAATGAACTCTGAGCAGGATAGATTCTAAGAGATCTACACAAGACACATTATAGCAAAATTGTCAAAATCCAAAGACAGAGAATTTTGGAAACAGCAAGAGAGAAGCAGCTTGTCACAAGTATTCCCCAAAAAGATTAATAGCAGATTTCTCATTAGAAACCATGTAGGTCAGAAGATAACGGGATGATGTATTTAAAGCCCTTAAAGAGAAAAAAATTAACCAAGAATTCTATATGAAGCAAAATGTCTTTCAAAAATGAAGAAGACTGCGCAGCTCTGTGGTGAAAGTGAGAGCCACTGAGTGTACACTTTGGATAAATTGAACAAGGCATGGGACTTTATAACACAGTGAGCCACGTGGTGGAAGATGGACTGTGGTTAACAGTACAGATATGAGAGTGTTCTCTCATGAAATATAACAAATGTACAATGCTAATATATGGTGTTAGTAATAGGGTGTGTATGGAAAAATATATACCAAATATAAGCTATGGACCATAGTTAGTGGTAATAGTTCAATCATGTTCTTTCATAATCTGTAACAAATATTCCACAACAATGTAAGGTATTGGTGGAGGGGTGATATATAGGAATTCTGCACATTATTCATGATTGTTTTCTAATAAAAGATAAATATTTTTAAAATGAAGGTGAAATTAAGAGATTTACAGATAAACAAAGGCTGAAAGAGTTTATTACCAGAAGACTTGTCTTAGAAGAAATGCTAAAGGGAGTCCTTCAGGCTGAAATAAGAGGACATTAGACAGTAACTGAAAACCAATGTAGTTATTACATTGACAAAGTTTACTATATAAGTAAATATGAAATCCTATATTGTACTTTTGGTTTGTAACTGCATTTCCCCCATATGACTTAAGAGACAAATTTGGGGAAGCAGAATTGGCCCAGTGGTTAGGGCATCCATCTACCACATGGGAGGTCCGTGGTTCAAATCCCGGGCCTCCTTGACCTGTGTGGAGCTGGCCCACGTGCAGTGCTGATGCGCGCAAGGAGTGCAGTGCTTGCAGGGGTGTCCTGGTGCAGGGGAACCCCACGCGCAAGGAGTGTGCCCCATAAGGAGAGTTGACCAGCACAAAAGAAAGTTCAGCCTGCCCAGGAATGGCACCACACACATGGAGAGCTGACACAACAAGATGACGCAACAAAAAGAAACACAGATTCCCGTGCTGCTGACAACAACAGAAGCAGACAAAGAACACACAGCAAATAGACACAGAGAACAGACAACTGGGGCAGGGGAAGAAGGGGAGAGAAATAAATAAATAAATCTTTTAAAAAAAAAAAGAGCCCACCACCTGTTGTTAAAAAAAAAAGAGACAAATATGTAGAATAATATTTTAAATCTATGTTAATGAGCATACAATGTATAAAGATGTAATATGAGACAATAATAATATAAAGGGGAAGGGATTGATATATATAGAGTAGAGAATTTGTGTACTACTGAACTAGGTTGATAACTAGTCAAACTAGGTTTTTATTAGTTTAAGCTGTTAATTGTAATTACAAAGGTAATCACTAATAAAATAACTAAAAAGTATACAGAACAGGAAAGAAGAAGGGAATTGAAAGGATACACTACAAAAATGCAATTAAATTCCAAAAAAAGCCAGTAATGGCATAACTGAAGAACAAAAATTTAACAAGACATACAGAAAACAAATAGCTAAATGGCAGAATTCAGTTATTACCTTAAATGAAAATGGGTTAAACTCCCCTATTAAAAGGCAGAGATTAGCAGATCAGATTTAAAAAACATACTCCATCCATATGCTGTCTACAAGAGATTTGCTTTATGTACAAAGACACAAAGAGTAAAAAGTAAAAGGTGAAAAAAGTAAAAGAGTGAAAAAAGATATTCCACGCAAATAGTAATCAAAAGAGAGCTTGAGTGGCTGCATTATTATCAGACAAATAGACTTTTAGCCAAAAAAAATTGCAACAAATATTGATAAAAGTTTCAATCCAGCAGGAAGATACAATAATTATATACATATATGCACCTCACAACAGAACCCCAAAATATATGAAGCAAAAGTTGACAGAATTGAAGGGAGAAATAGGTAGTTCTAAAATAAGAGTTGGAGATTTCTATACACCACTTTCAGTAACTGATAGAACATCTAAATAGAAGAAGATCAATAAGGAAACAGAGGACCTGAAAAACACTATTAACCAGTGAGACCTAATGTACATATAAGAACACTCCATCCACCAACAGCAGAATACACATTCTTTTCAAGAGCACATGGAACATTTTCCAGGATAGACCATATATTAGGCCACAAATAAAATCTTAATAAGTTTTAAAATATTGAAATCATACAAAGTATCTTCTTTGTCCACAATGGAATAAAGTTAGAAATCAGTAGCAGAAGGAAAACTGGAAATTTTATGAATATATGGAATTCAAACAACAGACTATTAA
Source organism: Dasypus novemcinctus (assembly GCF_030445035.2). Classification (NCBI taxonomy): domain Eukaryota; kingdom Metazoa; phylum Chordata; class Mammalia; order Cingulata; family Dasypodidae; genus Dasypus; species Dasypus novemcinctus. The sequence continues at coordinate 129,575,243 of NC_080704.1, forward strand.
ACAACCAATGGGCCAAAGAGGAAATCACAAGGGGAACTAGGAAATATCTTGAGTTGAACAAAATCAAAAACACAGCATACCAAAGTTTATGAGATGCAGCAAAGGCAGTGCTCAGAGGGAGATTTATAGCTCAAAATTCTTACATAAAAGAAAGATCACAAATCAATAACAACTTCACACCTAAAGAAACTAGAGCAAGAAGAGCAAACTAAACCCAAAATAGTAGAAGGAAGAAAATAGTAGATTACAGGAGAGATAAATGAGAGAATAGAAACACTGTAGAGAGAATGAACAAAACCTAAATGTTGATTTTTTAAACTGATCAATAAAATAGATGAAACTTTATTCAGGCTGACAAAGAACAAGTGATAGAGGACTCAACTAAAATCAAGAATGAAAGAAGGGACATTACTACCAATCTTACAGATATAAAAATGATCATGAGAGAGAAATATGAAAAACTGTATGCTAACAAATTAGAAAACCTAGATGAAATGGACAAATTCCTAGAAACAAACAAATTACTTAGTCTAACATAAAAAGCAATAGAAGATCTCAACAGACCTATAACAAGTAAAGAAATTGAATCAGTAATTTGAAACCTCCCAACAAAGAAAACTCCAGGACTGGATGTTTCACTGCTAAATTCTACCAAATATTTAAAGATTTAAATTCTTCCAAAAAACAGAAGAGGAAGGATCATGTCCTAATTCATTCTATGAGGCCAACATTACCTTAATACCAAAGCCAAATAAAGATAGCACACAAAAAAAGAAAATTACACATCACTATCCCTTCTGAATATAGATGCAAAAATCCTCAACAAAATACTGGCAAAGCAAACCCAAAGTTTATTGAAAGGATTAATTATACACCAAGACCAAGTGGGTGTATTCCAGGAATACAAAGATGGTTCAACATAAGAAAATCAACAATGTAATACAACAACATTAATAGAATGAAGGGGGGAAAAACCACATGATTATCTCAATTGATGCAGAAAAGCATCTAATAAAATCCAATAGCCTTTCTTGATTTAAAAAAACACTCAGAAACCTGGGAATATAAGGGAAATTTCTCAAAATGATGAAAAACCCACAGCAAATATGCTCAGTGGTCAAAGAATGAAAGCTTTCCCCCTATGATCAGGAACATGACTAATGTCACTACTGCTATTCAACACTGTACTGAAGGTTCTAGACAGAGCAGCAAAGCAAGGGAAAGAAATAAAATGCCTACAAATTGAGAAGGAGGAAGTGAAATTATCCCTATTTGCAGATGACATGATCCTATATATATTTAAAATCCCAACGAATCCACAAAAAAATGTACTAGACCTAATAAAATGAATTCAGCAAAGTTGCAGCATACAAGATACTCAGAAGTCAGTTGGATTTCTATACACCAGCAATGAACACTCTGAAAAGGAAATCAAGAAAACAATTCCATTTACAATAGCATCTAAAAGGATAAAATACCTAGCAATAAATTTAACCAAGAAGATGAAAGACTTGTACACTGAAAACTACAATACAATGATGAAAGAAATTAAAGAAGACCTAAATAAACAGAAAGACTTTCTGTGTTCATGGATTAAAAAACTCTACAAATTCAAGGCAATCCTTATCAAAATTCCAGCAGCCATTTTTGCAGAAGTGGAAAATATGTTCCTCAAATTCATATGGAATTGCAAAGGGCCCTGAATAGCCGAAACTATCCTGAAAAATAAGAACAAAGTTGGGGAAACGGACTTTGGCCCAGTGGTTAGGGCGTCCGTCTACCACATGGGAGGTCCGCGGTTCAAACCCCGGGCCTCCTTGACCCGTGTGGAGCTGGCCAGGCGCAGTGCTGATGCGCGCAAGGAGTGCCGTGCCACGCAAGGGTGTCCCCCGCGTGGGGGAGCCCCACGCGCAAGGAGTGCGCCCGTGAGGAAAGCCGCCCAGCGTGAAAAGAAAGAGCAGCCTGCCCAGGAATGACGCCACCCACACTTCCTGTGCCGCTGACGACAACAGAAGCGGACAAAGAAACAAGACACAGCAAACAGACACCAAGAACAGACAACCAGGGGAGGGGGGGAAATTAAATAAATAAATAAATCTTTTAAAAAAAAAAAAAAGAACAAAGTTGGACGACTCATGCTTCCTGATTTCAAAATTTACTACATTGTGTATATCAGCAGAAGGGAAGCTAAAAAATGAAACATGAGTTTGTATAGCACTGTGAATTCCCTTGTGAAAAATGAGTATGGTTATTCGTGCATATCTAAGAATATTTTTTTTCTGAAACAGAGCAAATGTACATTAATGATACAAAATGCTAATATCAGGGTGATATTTAGGTGAAAACACAACCAAAGCAAACTATGGACAGTAGTGTATAGTAATAATCTTCCGTCAATGGCTAAAAAAAAAGTATGCTAAAAAAAGAAACTATACAAAAAGTATTACATATTGTTTGAATCTATCTATATAAAATATAAATACAAATATTAGAGAGATGGAAATGGATTAGCAATTATGTATGGCAGGGGAAAGATAGAGAGGTTGAGAGGTGACTACTAAAGGGTAAGGTTTTTTATTTGTTGTGTTTGTGACAAAATGTGGTGCATCTACCACCTAGGACCCAGGGAACTACCTGGCTACTTTGTGCTAGTTCTGTTAGGAAGGAGAGCAGAGTTGGTAAATGGAGTCACATATGGGGTCAAAGATTAATACCAGTTCACTGTGTTACCTCTCCCAGGGGTGTTTGCATTAGAGAAATAGAAAAAGTCACACTTCAGCCATGTTGGGAGAGGGGAAGCTAGTTTGGAAATGTGGGGCTGTTTAGTCTGCTAGTCTGCCAAAAGTAAAATACCAGAAATGGGTATTTGTTAGATTGCAATCTTACAGTTCTGAGGCCATGAAAATGTCAAAATCAAAGCATCATCAGGCGATGCTTTCTTCCCAAAAACCAGTGGAAAGGGATCCTGGACTCTGTCACATGGCAAGGCACATGGTAGTGTCTGTTGGTTTCTCCCTCTCTTCTGGGTTTTGTTGCTTTCAGCTTCTGGCTTCCGTGGCTTTCACTCTCTCTGAATTACATTCTCTTATAACAGACTCCAGCAAGAGGATTAAGACGCACCCTGGGCCACATCTTAACTGAAGTAATGTAATCAAAAGATCCTACTTACAATAGGTTTACACCCTCAGGAATGGATTAGCTTTAAGGACATGATTTTTCTAGGGTTCATATAGCTTCAAACCATCACAGGGACTCTTTTGGGTATCTCTCAAATCATAGCCCAAGCCCTCAGCCCACCTCAATTAGGGGTAAGGCCAGTCCTACGTGTAGACTATGAATGGAAGAACAAAACTCATGTGGACTGATGTGGGCTATGGGTGGGAGGCTCTTTGTCTCTTCAGAGATAACCTAAGCTGTCTGACTTGTGGATGTGAGATGGTAAGAGGCTGCAGTCCTGCCCTTGGTGACCATGGCAATGACTCCAGTCCCAGGAAACAGTTTAACAATGCAAGGTCTATAAACTTTAAGTATTCAGGGGAAATGCAAACCAAATATGTTCAAAGCTTATCTAGAATGTATAAAGTCCATGCTAAAAGCTTACCTAAGATGTGGAAGATATATATGCTAATTCAAGCCTATTGAGAACTGAAACAAAGGGACCATTTGGCCTTTCCTCTCTGTATAAAAGAAATTCAAAAGTCTTGTTCGGGGCTCGGGATTGAAACAGAAAGCTTCTGAGTCTGGCCGTCCGTCAATAAACCATTTTTCCTTCTCAAAATCATTCCTGAGTCCTGGCCTCTCTATACGCAAATAATTGAACCTCTCTCAAATTCTACAACAGACAATAACTGGCTGGGATGTGAGAGGAAAGCCACTTTTCCTCTCAGGGACTCATCTTGCTTTGTGTTCACTAGCTCAATTCTGTCAACTGAATATTTATTGAGCACATGCTGTGAGCCAGGCTCTGTGCCAGGAGCTAGAGATATAGTGGTGACTAAACTGACCTAGTGCCTGCTCTCTAGTAGGGGAGATGGACAAGCAGAAAATTATAGGGTGACATGATGAGGACCTTGAGAAGTATAAGCATTGAATGCTGTGGGAGCCCAGAGGGATTCCTTACCCAACCTGGGGTAGGGGGCAGGGGAGATGCCACTGGAACACAATCTCGAAGAATGAGTAGGACCTAACCAGGACCTAACCAGGTAATTGAGTAAGACCTAATCAGGTAATTGGGGGTAGGGGACTAAATGAAGGAAGTAGAAGGAACAATATGAGGCACAGAGGTGTGAAATTGCATGGAGTGTGGGGAACTATGGAGAATTCCATTTTGCTAGACAAGGTTGGCATTGCCGAGAGAAGAGGCCAGAGGGATGAGGTAGCACCTATCACAGAGGGGCTTGGATACCATGACAAAGCAATGAGGAGGGTCTCTCTCAGAGGAGTGGCATTTTGCTGTTTGGAAAGGTCCCTTAGCTGCTGTATAGAGGACAGGCTGGAAATGCACTAGAGTCAGATACTTGGGGCAGGAGCAATTCAGAAGGTAGCACTTCTGGGGGAGCAACCATGCATCTGGGAGTCTTTTGCTCCAGCAGTAAACTCCTGTTATATATACTGGCAATAAGGCCTATATTGGTTTAGTGAATTGATACCAGATTTAGCTAAAAACCTAAAGTGAGAGTATGTGAAGACAATGCATAACAGCTAAGAGAACCCAGGCCATGAGGCCTCACTTGGTCCAAGGACCACCCCTATTTAAGAGTCACAGGGATGCCCCTTCCCCTTCCTGGTTAGAAACACCCACAAGGTGGAGGGAGGGAAGAAGTCTCCAGAAGGCTTTTTTTTTTACTTAAAATCTTGGAATGTGTTTATTTCACCCTATTTTTAAATAAAAACTTTCTATTTCAAACAATATTAGAGGGAAGCAGATTTGGCTCAATGGATAGAGTGTCTGCCTAGCATATGGGAGGTCCAGAGTTCAAACCCAGGGCCTCCTGACTCGTGTGGTGAGCTGGCCCATGTGCAGTGCTAATGCATGCAAGGAGTGCCGTGCCACGCAGGGGTGTCCCCCGCTAGGGGAGCCCCACGTGCAAGGAGTGCGCCCCGTAAGGAGAGCCACCCAACACAAAAAAGGTGCAGCCTGCCCAGGAATGGTGCCGCACACGCGGAGAGCTGATGCAGCAAGATGCCGCAACGAAACAAGACACAGATTCCAGGTGCCGCTGACAAGAATACAAGTGGACACAAAAGAATACACAGCTAATGGACACAGAAAGCAGACATCTGGGGGGTGGGGGTGGGAAAGGGGAGAGGAATAAAAAAATTTACCTTTTTTTTAAAAAAGAAAACACAAATGACAGGGGAGCAGATGTAGCTCAGTGGTTGAGCATCTGCTTCCCGTGTACAGGGTTCTGGGTTCAATCCCCACTACCACCTAAAAAAAACCCAAAAAACAAATGAGATACCAGTTCACACCCACTAGGATTGCTATTTGAAAAAACAGAAACAGAAAATAACAAGTGTTGGTAAGGGCAGGGAGAAATTGGTGCGGAAAAAATTCATTTTCATTCATTCCACAAATGTTCATCAAGAAGCTGCTATGTACACAGCAACATGCTAGGTGCTGGAGACTTAGCTGTGGGAAGGACTAACACCATCCTAGCCCTCATGGAACTTGCAGTCTAGTAGAGAGCAATAATCAAGAATCACATATAGACATATAAAAGTATCACTGTACTCAGGCCTAGGAAGGAAACTTACCTGGGATCACATAACAGGGAGGAGCCTCAGGTCAGAGAAGAGGGCATCCTTGAGGCAATGATTACTGCACTGTGATCTAAAGGATGAGTAGGCATCAACTAGGCAAAGAATGGAGAGAAGACATGTTTCAAGAAAAGGGGACAGTAAGTACAAAAGCCCTGTGGTGGGAGGGAGCAGAGCGTTGCAAGGGACTGAAAGAAGGTAGAGACTGGAGTTCTGAGAACAAGGGAAGTCTGAAGGCAATGAGGCTGGAGAGAAAGCAGGTCCAGATCATGCAAGGGCTCCGAGGCCATGCCAAGAACTGTGACCTTCACTTTAAGATCAAGGGAAACCAATGACATATTTTAAACAGGGATCAATGGAAGCAGGGAAATCTGTTAGGCAGCCATCATGGAAGTCCAGACATAAAGAAGAGGATAGCGATTATCACGGGGAGAGAGGAAATGGGCAAACTTTGGAGACCTGAAGAAGTTCCATAGTAAAAGAACTTGGCAGCAGGTTAACAAAAGGAGCAAAGAAGAGAATTGAGCTATGGAATACTGGAAGAGGATCAGAGGCCTGAAGGGAGATGACTTTACACATGTTGAGTTTGAGAGGCCTTTCAAGCATTCAGGTGGAGGTGTCAAAGAGGCAGCTAGGTGCACAGGTCTAGAGTTCAGAGGCATGTGTAGGTTAAAGATATAAATTTGGGAGTCATTGGCTCATAGATGGTATTGGACCTGGGAACAGTACAGAGAGAAGAGTAAAGAGGGAAAAGTATAGAGAGAAGAGGAAAAGACAGCCTGGGACCAAGGCTTGAGGAACATTAACATTTAATGACTGGGGGAAGTGGATTTGGTCCAATGGATAGGGTGTCTGCCTACCACATGGGAGGTCCAGAGTTCAAACCCAGGGCCTCCTGATCTGTGTGGTGAGCTGGCCCATGCGCAGTGCTGATGCGCGCAAGAAATGCCATGCCATGCAGGGGTGTCCCCCACGTAGGGGTGCCCCAACACTCAAGGAGTGTGCCCCGCAAGAAGAGCCACCCCACACGAAAAAAGTGCAGCCTACCCAGGGTGGTGCCGCACACATGGAGAGCTGATGCAGCAAGATGATGCAACAAAAAGAGACACAGATTCCCGGTGCCACTGACAAGGATACAAGAGGCAAAGACGAATACACAGTGAATGGATACAGAGAGTAGACAATGGGGGGTGGGGGGAGAGAAATAAATGAAAATAAAATAAAATAAAATAAATAAAAAAACAAAAACAAAAACATTTAATGACCAGGAGAAAAGATTGAAACTGCAAAGGAGATTGTGAAGGAGCAACTAGAGAGGTGGGAGGAAACCCAGGAGAAGGAGAAGGTGGTGTCACATAAGCCTAGGATGCAGGTAGTGCCAAAATCTGAAAATTCTGAATTTTCAGAAGAGGGCTGAATGATGTCCTTCAGGTTCAGTGAAATGGAGGCCATTAGGGACCTCCCTAATGACTTTCTGTGAGGTGGTGGTGATGGAAGCCAGATCAAGTGAGGGGAGGCAGAAGAGACAGGGGAAGAAATGGAGGCAGTGAGTATAAACAAGGTAAGGAGTACAATTATGAAGGGGAAGGAGGGAGAGATGATAGTGGCTGGAGAAAGGTGTAACAGATCGAGGTGGGATTGCTTGTTTTGTTTTTCATGAGAAAAACGTTTTGTTTTCAGAAGGCTAGGCTGCCAGGTAGCTTGGAAGCAACATAGGATGACAGAAAGAGCTAGGACTTTTCATCAACTTGACCTCAGTTTAAATCCTGTCTCTGCCAGATGATATGATGGTTAGAGCTCAGGTTCATGAGCTAAACTGCCTCAACTCTAGTCTCAGCTCCACACTTATACTCCACTATGGGCTGGTTACTCACTGTGCCTCAGTCTCCCTTTTTGCCATGTGGGCACAATAATAGTACCCACCTCATAGGATTGTTATAAGGACTAAGTGAGAAAACTCATGTAAAATGCTTAGAACATCCAGTGCCTGGCAACATAATAAGTTCTAGATACCTGTTAGCTGCTATTATTGTCGCTAGCTGTGTGGCCTTGGGCAAGGCATTTAGCTTCTCACCTGTAACAAAGGGAGGGCGTTACCTTTCTTACTCTATTGTTCTAAGAATTAAAAGTTCCTTGCACATAATAGGTACTCAGCCACTGTCAGTTCCTGTGGTTCTTTATTAATAGTAATAACAATATTTAACATATGAACACATAACTATGTGTCAGGCATTTTACCTATTACCGTAATTATCCCATTTAATTATCAAGACAACCATCTGAGTAAAGTGTTATATTGTGAAGCAGGTATGGTCATCACCAGTTCACAGATGAGGAAATTCAGGGTCAAATAAATTGCAACTGACCCAATGGCATATACTAAGTAGCTGAACTGAGATTTCAACTCTCATTTCTTTTTCAAATGTGGACTCTGGAGTGGGTGGTAGCCAGTTGTTTGTAAATTCAGTGGCTGATCCTTGATTGCTATGTGCCTGGAGACGAATTCTTATTACTTGCTGGTGGTAAGAGGCTTCCTAGTCTTCAGCTAAGAGTAAGGACACTTTGGTGCCCCCTTGTGACTCACCAAGTCACCATCTCCAAGTTCTGCTTTATTCTAAAAAAAAAATTTTTAAGTAACCATCTTTTCTGTTATAGTTATCTCCCTCTGGGAAAGGTGTTGCCCTGGGAGAAGCAAAAGAAACAGATGATTGGGTTGGCTTTTGTTGCTGTCTTTTTATTTTTGCTTGTGCTTTTTCTTTTTCAACAGATGAAAATACAAGTGTCTTTTACACCAACCAGGGTGGTGTACCAAGCATACATTTCCCCCATGGAAAAAGCAACCCAGTAGTGGACCTGCTGGAGGCGCGCTTCCTGGCAGTCAGCTCAGGGTGTGGGAGCCCACATGGCTGGATTTCACCAGAAGGGGCTCCCAGTTTCCATCCCTGTGGAGATGTTTTCTCCCTCCACCCCCATCTCAGCTACCTGGAAAGATGGTTCTGGTCCTCCATATGCTATTTACCCATGGCTAGCCTTGGCCCTTGGGCACCTCAGAACTTCTAGAGGTCCTGCTTGTGAGTGGGGACAGTAGAGGTGTTGTAGAATTTGAGAGAGGTTCAATTATTTGTGTATAGAGAGGCCAGGACTCAGGAATGGTTTTGAGAAGGAAAAATGGTTTATTGACGGCCGGCCCGACTCGGGAGCTTTCTGTTTGAACCCCGAGCCCCGAACAAGATTTTCAAATTTCTTTTATACAGAGAGGAAAGGCCAAATGGTCCCTTTGTTTCAGTTCTCAATAGGCTTCAATTAGCATATATCTCTTCCACACCTTAGGTAAGCTTTTAGCATGGACTCCAGACATTCTAGATAAGCTTTGAACATATTTGGTTTGCAGTTCTCCTAAATACTTAAAGTTTATAGACCTTGCATTGTTAAACTGTTTCCTGGGACTGGAGTCGTTGCCATTGTCACTGAGGGCAGGACTGCAGCCTCTTACGTTCTACACCCACAAGTCAAACAGCTTAGATTATCTCTGAAGAGACAAAGAGCCTCCCACCCATAACCCACATCAGAGGGACTAGAAAAAGTGAGGATGTCTGGATGTGGTGTTGACCTCCAACTGTCTTCTAGTAATTTCCTTGAGAGTGGATATTCTGCTACTCATGGAATTAAGACAGTGCCCAGGCACCTGCTAAAATGTGAAGATGCTATCAATACATAATGGAAGGTGCAGTGTGTGATTTTATTTATGTAAAATATATGCACTTATAGGCATATATGATATATCCTTCATATGCACACATGTACACATATTGATGGCTAAGAACATATCAGAGAAAAATGTATCAAAATATTAACACAGGAACCAGTGTAGCTTAGTGGTTAAATGTTGACTTCCCACATACAAGGTCCTAGGTACAATCTCCAGCCATGGTACAAAAAAAAAAAAAATTAACAATGTTTAGCAACACTGGAATGACAAATTGACAAATTGTGGAGGGATTTTTCTCTGTGTTCAGCTGTCTTTTAAAAAGTACTCTCTAATAAATATGTATTGAATCCATAGCTCTAATTCCTAGTCACACTCATCCCGACCTGACAGAAACCTGAGCAGCCATAGGTCTTGTGTGTTACCGAATTTGAAAAATTCGGGAAAACGGACTTGGCCCAGTGGTTAGGGCGCCTGTCTACCACATGGGAGGTCCGCGGTTCAAACCCCGGGCCTCCTTGACCCGTGTGGAGCTGGCCCATGCACAGTGCTGATGCATGCAAGGAGTGCCCTGCCACGCAGGGGTGTCCCCCGCATAGGGGAGCCCCACGCGCAAGGAGTGCGCCCCGTAAGGAGAGCTGCCCAGCGCAAAAGAAAGTGCAGCCTGCCCGGGAATGGCGCCACCCACACTTCCCGTGCCACTGACTGACGACAACAGAAGCGTCAGTCAGCGGACAAAGAAACAAGACGCAGCAAATAGACACAGAGAACAGACAACGGGGGGAGGGGATTAAATGAATCTTAAAAAAAAAAAAAAAAAGAAAATTCAGTGTTGTTGTCCCTGAAAGCACAATCAAGCTCATCAGATCTGGGTCCTAATTTCGGGGTAGGGAAATTAATATCATTGTTGCTGAGAGGTTACTACCTTTTTCTAGAAAGTTTGGAAGTGGGGGTGTGTTGAGTTATCACTCGCTACCAATTTGGAGCACAGGGGAACTTCCTTAGTGAGGGGTTTCCGGGTACCCTAAGGAAAGGGATCGTTCTCTGGCTCCCTCCTTCTGCCCTCCCTCATCTGTTGGTTCATTTGTTCATTCGGTCAGCAAACCTTTCCTAAATACTTACTTAGGCTGTGCAGGTACCTGGCCAGGCACTGGGGATATAAAGATATGGCATCTGCCCTCAGGGAGCCCACAATTTACTACAGGAGACAGACAAATCCCAGGAGAGAGGGGATTTAATAGAGGTGTATAAAGGTTGTCGAGTCACTGGGGAAAGACTGGCTAACTCTACCAGGAGACTTGGGAGACTTCACAAAGGTGATGACAGTTGAGTCGGGGCTTGAGGGATGAGTAAGAGCTTGCCAGGCAGACTAAGAGGAGGAAGGGCATTCAAGCAGAAGGAACAGGATGGGCAAAGGCACAGGAATATGACGGATCATTGTAGGATTGTAAGCTAGGGGAGGAACATGATCAGATTGATTCATTCTTTGATTCAACAGCTATGATCCAGGCACTGTGCTAGGTGGCAAGAGTGACAGCTGTGAACAAACCAAGTCTAAATTCATGAAGTTTGCATTCCAGTTGGGGAGATGGACATCAAGCAAATGACTATACGATACGCCTATGGACAAAAATAAAGCAGCGGAAGAGGATAGAGAGGGCCCAGAGGGTGCTATTTTAGACAAGGTGACTGGACGGGGAATGTTTCCCTCACCAAGTGGCACTTAAGCAAGAGTGAACACAGTGAGGGAGTAAATCTAGCAGATGAATGGGGAAAGATCACACCAAGAAGAGGGAACCACAAGTGCCAAGGCCCTGAGGCAGGAGGTTATCTGGCTTGATCAGTGAAGAAGCAGGCTGGAGGAGGGGTCAGGGCTGGGACAGCATAAGTGGGCGTTGGAGGGTGGGAGGGGGTTGGTAGGAGATGCGGTGGGTGAGGTAGCAGGACCTTGTAGGCCACAGCAAAGAGTGGAGATCTCATTCAAAGTAGGGTGGGAAGTGTTTGCTGAAGACTGTATGTTGTGTGTGAGAGAAGAGAGAGGAGTGAAGCATGATCCAATGTTTTCACACAAGCACGTGGAGTTGCCACGAAGTGAGGTGGAGGAGATGGAAAGAGGAGCCAATTTGGGGAGGGCAGTTCAGGAGGGCTTCAGTTTGGACATACTAAGCTTGAGAAGTCTATTAAATCTCCAAGGGTTGCTGCTGAGGAGACAGCTGGATGTGTGTCTGGAACTGACAGAAGTCACAGCAGAGGTGTCCATGTAGCAGGGGCATTTAAAGTCCTGGGGCCAGATGAAGACCCAAGGGAGTGAGCGCAGAGAGGGAACCTGTGCCATTCCAACCTCGAGACTCCAGAAGATGTTCTTTGATTCAATATATATGTTCCAGACACTGTGCTAGGTGGCAGGGATGACAGCAGTGAACAAACGAAGTCTCTAAACTCATGGAACTTGCATTCCAGTTGGGAAGATAAACATGGAGCAAATCAATAAGATATGCCTATGGATAAAAACAAAGCAGGGGAAGAGAACAGAGAGGGCCCAGGAATCAGCAAAAGGCACTGAGGACTGACTGGCTACCAAGATAAAAGGAAACCAGCAGAACTTGGTGTTCCAGAAGCCAAGGGATGCAAGACTTGCCAGGAAGACTGTATTTGCCAGGAGAGGCAACTCTTGCCAAATGACTATGTCAAATGCTGCCAAGAGGCCCAGAATGATGAGGACTTAGAGCTCACCTGAGTCCTCATCATTCTGGGCCTCAGAGGGTGGTCCTGGGTGACCTTGGCACAGGGCAGCTTCAATGGACACATGACCTGTGCCATTGGATAGGGCCTCACTTTTAGCAGAGCCCTGTGCCGGCTCTCATGCTCTGCTGTCTCCATCTTGAAATTCTTAACAATGTTTTGAAAAAAGCGCTCCACATTTTTACTTTGCACACAGTCCCACAATTTAGGTCACCCATCCTGCCTCAGCCAGTGTGGATTCTGAGGCTTGGTGGGTTCGTGAACTTTCTTGGAGTCCATTCAGATGACCAAGGGAAGTGAGGGAGTTGAAAATGCCAGAAAAGACAGCTTTTCCAGAGAGCCTTGTTGCAAAGGAAGGCCCAAAAGTTGGGTGGTGGGTAGATGAGGATATTAGGTCAAGCAGGTTGTGGTGTTTTAAAGAAAGGAAACATTACCACATCCACTAGAATGCTGGGATGGCAGGGCTATTTTAGGAGAGGAAGAAATGATGCAGGAACAGGAGGGGGCATGTGCTCAAGCAAAGTCTTTGAGTACTTCAGAGCTGAATCAAGGGCAAATTTTATCTGTTCCCACAAAGAGAGATCAGCATTTTGCATCTTAGGAAATGCTATCGCCTTGCCACACAGTAGCCCCTGTGACCAACATGCTTTACCAAGAATGTTCACAGCCAGTTTCTTCATTTGACCCTCACAAAAGGCCTATGAGGTAATAAAGTCTTTTCTTTCACGCCCATTTTTCAGATGAACAAGTAGAGTTTCAGAGAAGTTAAGTGACTGCCCAAGGTCACACGGTCTCTGACCAAGGCCTCCAGTCATAATCAGGTCCTTCCCCCCTCTCCTTAGCTGCCAGTTTTCAAAGTGCAAGAGTGGCAAATTCCTAAGGCATATACAACCGTGAGTGTGGAAAGCAATGTCTCCACAGGAGAGGGGTTGTTATTCCTCTCTCAGCAGTGACCCAGGCTAAACTTTGTCAGGACACTCTCCTTAGAGGTGGCTCCATAGAAGGAATGCCCTGGAGCCAAGGGCCCTGTGAAGGGCACTGCAGGGGTATGGGGCCCAATGAAGTTCAGAGGAGTGTGTGGTTCTGCCCCAGAGAAGACAACTGTGCTGGGGAGACAGAAGCCATGAGCAAGAGCTACTTAGAAAAGCACTAGAGTCCTCAGAGTGGCTGCTGGGTAGGGGCAGGCAAAGGGAGCAGAACAAAGAGCTCCCAGGGGCAGCACCTGCCATAGTGGGACTCTGTCAGAGGCATCCACCCAAAGTGGCTGTTTGAGGCACTGGCTTGAAGGAGGGAAGGAACAAGCTGGGCTGAGTGAGAAGGGAGAGAGCCGCCCAGGTTCTAGAGAAAACAGCACATGACCCTATCCTATGTGACAGTGAAATGAGCAGAGGAATGTCACACCTATGCCTGCAAATGGTCAGGGAGACATATTCCTGCTGCAGACACCTCCTCATCTGGGAGCTGGGGCTGCAGGGCAAGGTGGCCAGACTTGTGCCATCTCAACAACCTGGTGACAAAGCTGGCACTCAGTATTCAGTCACCCAAGCCAAGCCCGAAAGCCCCAAAGTCCCATCCCCAGAGGAGCTGAGGTGCCCAGATGCTGGAAACGGGGCCAGAGGATGGGCAGGACCAGCAACTGCCCAACTGGGCACCCATCACAACCCATTAGGCAGGAGCCAAAAGGAGTGGGGAGGCTGAGCAGTTCCATTTGCAGGAGGAGCTGGCTACTGCTCTGTAAATGACAGCTGAAGAACTCCAGCTCCATGGAGAGAAACAGATGGGCCCAAAGCCAGCCAGGGAGGACACTGCTGAATCAGGATCATCAAACAAAACAAAGCAAAACCCAGCTTCCATGAACTGAGGCTTGCCATGTGCCAGGCACCATGCTACGTGTTGTCCTTGGAAGAGCTCTTTTAATTCTTAGGGCGTCCCTATGAAGCAGACCCTTGTCTTCCTTTATAGATGAGGTAGCTGAGGCAGAGAACATAAGTTAAGACTCTGAGCTGGGATTCAAGCCAGCTCCGTGTGACTCCAAAGCCCATTCCATTCATTGCATCCTGCAGAGGTGTTATAACCAATAAATGAGATACAATACGATCTTGATAATAGAGATAATAGCAGTATCCTTGTATTGAGCACCTACTATGTGCCAGACATTTTTCTTTGAGCTTTAACAGTCAACGAATCACCCATGGAAGTGTCCCTATGACCCTGTGAAGTAGATATGATTATCATCCCCATTCTACCAATGAGGAAACTGAGGCATGGAGCCCAGTTTTTACAACTCATCCCAGCTTATCCAGCTAGGATAATTGACATTGAACCCAAGCAGGTAACTCCAGAGTCTGTGAACTTAACAACTAGGCTCCACCCTGCGATGGACGGGTGCTTTAAGATGGACTTTGCATTGACAAAATGAGGAACAGCAGACCCAGGGACACGAGGTTCTCCAGAGAGAATGTGGGGGTGGGGGTGGGGAGGGGCTGGTCTTCTAAATCAGGTTCCTGGTGGAGGGAAATTCTCCGAATGGAGCCGCAGAACCATGATGGAGGCCCAGCACAGCCAGCAGGTAGCACCAGGTCACAGGGCAGATGATGAGGGCTTGGGCTGGGCCGGAGGCTGCCCAGGCTGGCGGCAGAGAGAAGACCAGGACCTAACTCCTCCCCTGGCTTTGCTAAAGACGCTGTTGCTTGGAGGCCTTTCAATTGACCCCATCAAGGGGGTCTGCCCAGGGTGGCAGTTCAAGACACTGGCTTAAAGGAAGGAAATGACCAGAAGTGAGGAGGGCAGCCCAGGTTCTGGAGAAAACAGTGCACGAGATTGCCCCCTTGTGGCAGTGAATTGAACAGAGATCTGTCACTTCTGGGCCTCTGGTGAAGCAAGTTGGACAGAGGGCAAGGGGCCTGCCTGCTCATGGGCAGAAGAGGTGAAGGACCAGCCAGAGGCAAGAAGCCCCTTCCACTTAGATCTGGGGGCTTGAGGCAGGGCAGAATGCAGCCAAAGTACTGTGGTCAGAGCTCGCCACAGACCTGGCAGGGGGTAGCATGGGGATAGGCTGAGAAAGACTCCCTGGGGGCTCCATATTTGTTACCTGCGATCAGTAGGCTCATACCCCAGCCAAGTGAGAGGGTGACTCTTTCCAGACTCCAGAAAGAAGGTCAGGTCTTCGTAGTTGCAGAATCTAGACCTTCAACTAGACTTTCAACTGGCTGAGCAGCTGGAGGGCTCTGGCTCCCCCACCAGAAAGGCAACAGGGAAGGGTTTCCTCTGCTAGTTCACTGCCGTATCCCCAGCTCCTACAACAGTGTCTGGCAGAGTAGGAGCTGCAAAAGCATCGTATGTGATGAATGAATGTGCAGGGGTAGGGGTGGAGGTTGTCCACGAGCCACAGCCCTAGGAATGGCTTTTAGCACTTGAGTCCTTCAAATTCTTTCTGTTCACTTTCCAGAAATTACTGTAACATATAATTAGTTGATTCTTTCTTTATTAGAGAAGTTGTGAGTTTACAGAAAAATCATGCCTAAAATACAGGACTCCCATTTCCCACCCTATAATTAACACCTTGTGTTGGTGTGGAACATTCATTATAATCAATAAAAGCACAGTTTTATAATTGCACTATTAACTGTAGCCAGTGATTTAACTTAGGATTCACTGTGTTGTGCAGTTCCATGGATTTTTTTCCTTTGATTTTTTAAAATTTAGTTTTGGGGAAGTGGATGTGGCTCAAGTAATAAGGCCTCTGCCTACCATATGGGAGGAGCCAGGTTCAATCTCTGGGGCCTCCTGGTGAAAAAGAAGAAGAGAAAGCATGCCTGCACAGCGAGCCAGTGCCCGCATGGTGAGCCAAGTGCCCGCACAGTGAGCCGAGTGCCCACATGGCGAGCCAAGTGCCCACACAGTGAGCTGAGTGCCGGTGTGAGTGGGGAGGGGGAGGGGGAAGGAGGTGAGGGGAGGGGTTAGGGGGGAGAAATAAAATTCTAAAAATATATTTTTTTAATTTAGTGTTGTTTTCCGTGGATTTTTAAAAAATTTTATTCTAGTAGCACATATACAACCTAACATTTCCCCTTTTAACCATATTCAGATATATGTTTCAGTGCTGTTAATTGCCTTCATGATTTGTTTCTATTTCAAGTTACACAAAAGTAATACATGAATACATTTTCCTTGGAATAAATGAAAAGAGTACAGATATAGCTATAGTCTCCTTTAGCATCCTTCTCCCATCCGAGGTCCCTCTCTGGGAAGATAATCACTTTTAGATCTTTAGTGTGACCTTTTCAGACTCTGTTCCATACTCTACACACACACACACATAGATCTAGTGTGTTGCTTTGTGTGAGTGTTCTTTTACATAAATGAGATTACATTTTTCTTGTCATTCTACAACTTGTGTTTTTCACTTACCAGTCTGCCTAGGAGATTAAAAATCATATATGGAGCAGCTATCTCTGTGTCAGGCAGTTCTAGGAGCTGGAGACACCTAAGTGAACACACAAACAAAAATCCTTGCCCACATGGAGTTTCTAGAATGAGGAGACAGTCAACAACAACAAAACAAAATAAGCAGATAAAATACATAGCATGCTCAGTGATGAGTCCTAAGGAGAAAAATAAAACAGGGGAGGGAAAGTGGGAGTGTGGGGATGGCAGTGGAGTTGTAATCTTAAATAATATGGTCAGAAGGCCTTGCCAAAAAGTCCTGAAGAATACGAGGAATGAGCCAAACAGATATTTGGGGGAAAAGCATACCAGGCTAGGAGCTTGCCTGGCATGCTGGATGTATGGAAGGAAGTTAGTCAATGCCTGGAGCAGAGTGAGTGAGAGGAAGAGTAGTTGGAGATGAGGACTTGGGCTTTTGCTTTGAGTAAGATGGGAGCTGTGAAGGTTAATTTCATCTGTTAACTTGGCTAGTCTATGGTGTCCAGTTGTTTGGTTAAGCAAGCACTGGCCTGATAGTTACTGTAAGGGTATTTTGTGGATTTAAATCATTAATGAGTTGATTGCACCTCTGGATGATTATATTGCCGATCAACTAAAGGGATTACCTTCAGTAATCCCCCAATTAGTTGAAGGCCTTAAAGGAGAACTGATAATTCCAGCAGAAGGAGGACGAATTTCCATCTCTACTTCAGCCACCCAGCTTCTCCTGTGGAATTCATTGAAAACTTTCATCAGAGTGCCCAGCTTGTGGCCTGCACTATGGAATTCGGACCTGCCTAACCCCACAGTTGGGTGAGCCAATTTCTACAATGAATCTCATAATATTTATACTGTACATCTATTATATATATTTGTACGGTATAAATATATGTATCTCTCTCCTCTCAGCTCTGTTTCCCTGAAGAACCCTGACTAGTACAGGAGCCACTGGGAGATTCTGAGCAAGGAAATAACATGATCTGATTTATGTTTTAAATCAGCATCTCTCTGGTGGCTGTATTGGGAATGGACCATAGGGGCAGCATGATGGAATCAAGGACTCCAGTTTGAGCTGATAAACCTAAAATAAGAACAAGACCTAGAGCAACATTGTGCCTGGGAATTTCCTCCTGTCAGCCTTCATGTTACTCAAATGTGGCCAGTCTCGAAGCCAAACTCAGCATGTAAATGCAATGCCTTCCCTCCAGCGTGGGACATGACACCCGGGGACGAGCCTCCCTGGCAACGAGGGACCACTATCAAATACTAACTGATGATGCAACTGGAAAAGGACCTTATATGGAAGGTTCAATGCGGATCAGCAGAATATCCATGTCTACATAAAATAACATGACTTTAAAATGCTGTTTGACCTAAAGTAAGGGGGAAATGGAAAGGAGAAATGAGTTTATATGGCTACGAGTTTCTAAAAAAGAGTCTGGAGGCTGGCAGAAGGATTGCCCTCATGCACAACTGAGCAGAGTCAGAGAGACAGATAAAGCAGATACAACCCCCAGATATTGGTTCCTTTGAAGGCTAAAGAGACCCATGAAAGTTATGGCCATGGCCGATGGGGTTAACTACCAGGGCAGATGGCCCCTCATTGGAAAGGGTGTTTATGTGTGATGAATCTGGACTCAGATGGGATCTCCCTTCATAAGACTTTCATGCTAATGTGCTGGAGGTGCAGTTAACGTTGGGATTTAAGATATATTTAGGGGATTTGAATCTCTGGACTGACAATGTGATAGCCAGGTCCTGAGCCTCAACAGACTCCAGCACCTACAATCTGATTTATTGGACTTACCACACTCAGCTAAGATGGAGTTGAAGAAGGACAACCACCACACCATGGAGCCTAGAGTGATTACAACTGAAAATGGGAGGATTGCATCCAGCATCCATGTGGAATTTGAGCCTCCTCTTGACATAGAGGTGCAATGGACACAACCAATCCAATGTCCACATAGAAGAGGTGGTATTGGATTGAGAAAAGTGGACATGGTGGACGATGGGTATGGGGAAAGGCAGGAAGAGATGAGAGGTGGAGGTGTCTTTGGGACATGGAGCTGCCCTGGATGGTACTTCAGAGGCAATCACCGGACATTGTAAATCCTCACAGGGCCCACTGGATGGAATGGAGGAGAGTATGGGCCATGATGTGGACCATTGACTATGAGGTGCAGAGGTGCCCAAAGATGTACTTACCAAATCCAATGGATGTGTCATGATGATGGGAACGAGTGTTTTGGGGGGGAGAGGGGGGGGTGGGGGAGTGGGGTTGAATGGGACCTCACATATATATTTTTGATGTAATATTATTACAAAGTCAATAAAAAAAAAAGAGTCTATGGAATAATTCAGGGGTGATAGAGTGGTGGCTTAGAGCATGAATCAGAGCAGTGGAGATGGTGAGAAGTGATTGGGTTCTGGATACATGTTGAAGACAGAGTTGACAGAATTTGCTGGCGAATTGGGTGTTGGGTATAAGAGAGATGAGGCAAGGTGACCTTGAGGTTTTTGGCCTGAGTGACTTAAAGTACGGAGTTTCCATTTCTGAGTTGAGGAAGACTGTAGGATGAGCAGGGTTGTTTTTGTTTTTGTTTTTTTGGTGGGTGGGAGGTATCAGGGATTTAGTTTTCAGCCTGTCAAATATGACATTATGATTAGACCTCCAGATGGTGATGTCAAGTAGGCTGTTGTTTATACAAGTCTGGAGTTCAAGATAGAGGTCCCAGGTGGAGATATGAATGTGGGAATTGTCCAGTGTATAGAGGGAAGAACCATGTCTGGTATATATTTAAAGCCATGGGTCTGGATGAGATCACTAGGAGACACCAGGAAAGAAAATAGGACTGAGGATACAGTCCTGTGACCCTCCACCATTTAAAAATCAGGGGAAGAGAAGTACTGCACCAAGGAGATTGAGAACCATTGAGGTAGGAGGAAATCTAAGAGGGATGGTGTCCTGAAGGAAGAAGCAGAAGCCAACTTTATCAATTACTGCAGATGGGACAAGTCAGAGGAGGATGGAGAAAATTGATCATTGGATTTGGCAGCATGGAAGTTGTGACTGGAGTCTGTAAAAGAGAAGTTTGGAGGAGAAAGACTTGAGACAGCAAATGCAGATATCTCTTTTGAACAGTTTTATAGAAAGGGAAGGAGAAAAATGGACAATAGCTAGAGTGAACTGCTTTTCTTTACTTTTTCTTCAATTGGAGAATAACCTACATATTTGTGTGCTAGTAGATACAGGAGAGAAGGGAAAACTGATGATGCAGGAGAGAGAGGACAAGTCTGGAGCAAGGTCTTTGGGTAGGTGAGGGGGGGTGAGATCCAGTGTGGAAGTGATTCATGGAAGGCTCATTACAGTAACAGGACTTGAAGAAAGCCTAGACTCTTCAACCCTGCAGGTTGGGAAAGACTTAGAAGTCACATATGCCTACCTTCTCCAGTATGCAGGAATTCCCCATGCAGCTTCCAGACAATTCTAGTCCAACCTCTGCTTGAACATCTGCAGCAACAATGAATACTTCCCAAAGCTGTTGTTTCCATTTGGGAAGAAAACATTAGCTCTTCCTAACCGTATTGTACCCAGATTTGCCTTTCTGTAATTTCATGTGTTGGACTAGGACCATACAGACTCACAGGAATAAATAATCATTGTCAACCGTGTTGCAGATCTCAGGCACTCTTTTATAAACCCTCTCTCATTGGACCCCCGCAATAGCACAATGAGGAAGGTAGTATCCTCCCCATTGCACCAACGAAGAAACTCAGGCTGAGGGGGATAAAGTGACTTACTAGAGGTAGCAGAAAATTGCAGAGCCATGAATCCAGCTGGAGGCCCCGGAATCCAAAGCCCACACTATTTCCACTCCCCCGATCTGCCTTGAGTCTCCTTCCTCTCTCCCACGGGCCAATCCTTTGGTTTCATGAAGGCAGCTGTCATGTTCCCCATGAGTCTTCTCCTCTGGCTAAAACTCTCCCAATTCTTTCAACCCAGTCCCTTCACTCCTGGTCATTCCTACAGATGTGCACCAAGAGCTAAGCACAGTATTCCAGGTGGGGTCTGGCCAGGCCCGTGCAGAACAAACCACTTTGCCTTGGACGCTGTGCTGCCATTCCTGCAGCCTGGCATCGAAGTCCTGACTTGGTAAGGGAGACTCATCAATCTGTTGACTTACTTTTCACTCATAAATATGAATCATTTGCATGTATGTTTTGTCATTTTGTTCCTTTGCAAGATCTTCCGTCCCCAGGAGCCCTGAGAAACAAATGTTATGTGAGCACAGAAGGTGATGCATAAGGCAGCCCCAGGATTTAATTATCCTTTGAAATGAGAAGAGAAGTGTGAAACCCTCCTGACTTGCTAGATCAGGCACGTGGGCTCTATCTGTCTTTGGAAGGAGCACATCCGCCCTCTGGATCTCAATGAATGAAATCGTGTTGAGTTATTGCATCCGCGTGGATTTCCAGCAGCTCTGAGTGTCTGGCAGACAGGAAACAAATCAAGCGACTATTCTTCCCAGTCTGCTCTTGCCAAACTGGATGCCAGGGGGCCCCAGGAACAGAACTCTTGACAATGCCAGCTGGCCAGCTGGAATGGATGCCCGGGTTGGAGCAGATTCTCCTTTGCTCCTTAAAGGAGCAGCCAAGCTTTCAAAAGAACAAGAACTACTTCTTGATAGGTAGGTTTGAGCTGTGGGCTTCAGGGTCTTAGAGCACCCAGCAGGCAATTGAGCCTCTCCCCTCACTGTTCCAGTGAGGCCAGGCAGGGCTGTTTTGCTTCCAAGGGTTGGCAACCTGTGGCATGCATACCAAAGACAGCATGCAGACTCACTAGTAAGGGATCAACTGCAATGCTCTCTCCTTCTTCCTGCTGTTTGTTGGAGATGTGAGCCACCCACTGGAAGAGCTGGTGCAGGGACTCCTCTCTCGAGAGGCCATGCATACCCTGAGGTCTCCCTTTCCCCCTCCACCAACCTGCACAACACCCCTAGCATATCAATAAAGGGATCATGCCCTTAACAAGCCAACTGTAATGGACTGCCCATACCTGCCCTAGCTGATAGGTGAAAAAAAACAGAGACAGGGTGTAGTTTCCCCAAGGCCACAGAACACACAGGTGACAAGGATAAACTCAATGACAGTGAAGGCCCAGGCCCTACTTCTTGATCTCTAAGAACAGTGCCAGTGACAAAGACATACAATGCAAAATACGACTAGAAGTAATTTTAGTTGCAATTGCACCACATTCTGCCAATTTTAAGTCAGAGCCATGTTCAAGGAAACTCAGCCCACATAAGGGCCACTCAAACAAGGAGGCTGAGAGTTGCCAAATAGCACCAGCTGAGAGACCTCGGGTCGTTTAGAAACATGCCACAAGCCCAGGCAGAGGACTGTCTTCTTTTGTTTACTTCATACAAGAGGCAGGCATGGTCTCCCAGAGGAGCTGCCATGGAACAGAAGACTTGGATGACATAGAGTTGAGTGTGGCACTGGCAAAGCTCTCCAAGACCGGAATTCTGTCTCCTATCAGGCTCCCCCATGTCTGAGATCTCCATCGTTACAGTCATTCCTCAGTTAAGGCATTGAAGGCCCCTACCACAAGGCAAATATTTAAGAGTGTAGGCTGTTGGCTAAACATATGACCCTTGAGCCACAATGACTGGATTTGAATCCTGACGCTACGTGTACCACCTGTGCAACGTTGGGAAAGCTGCTTAACCTCTTATCTTCTCTGTGTCTCAATTTCCTCATCTGTGAAATGAGAGTAATAATGATAAGATTGTTCTGAGTATTCAATGAGTCACACAGGAAGTGCTCACCAGATGTTAGCTGTTATCACTATGATGGAGTCAGAATGTGAAGGACTTTGAATGCCAAGCTAAAGAACCATGTGGACTAAAGCCTGCCTGGTTCTCCGCCTCTGCTCCTCCCCAACCCCTCTCACCATTGAAGCCACTTTCTGGGCAGCAACCAACCCTCTAGCCTGCAGACTCATTTTGCCCCAGGCTCTGGCCTAGAGGGATGACAGCAGCTCCAGCCCAGCAATCTGGGACTCTGCCTCAGGTCACCCTCAGGGCTGGGCCAGTCCAGACATCAGGTCTCAGTTCTAGTAACTGGGCCTCAGTTCTGGTAACCCCTGCCTTGAGGCCTAGTCCGCCTCATCATGCCTCAGTTCTGGTTGCTGAATTCTGGCCTTTTCCCTTATGCTCACCTTGAGGACCCTTAACCTAGATGGGGAATTAAAACACACAAAGGTAAAGGAATTTGGTTATTCAGGATATTATGTGATAAAGTATTAAGTTGGACGTTGTGATGTATTGAACTATGTACCCCGGTTTGGAAATGATCTTCGTCTTAGTCCATATTCTGGTGCATGTGGACCCATTGTAAATAAGATCTCCTCAAGATGTTACTTCATTTAAAGTGTGGCCCCACTGAATCAGGTTGGGCTCTTATCCAGATTTATAATCTAGAGTCCTTTATAAGCAGGGTGAAAGGAAGATGGAAAGAGAAGCCATGGGAAGCAGCCAGAAGCAGGAAGACAACAGAACCCAGAAGAGAAAGGAGAAGATGCCACTATGTGCATTGCCATGTGATAGAAAAGCCAAGGAACAATGGTCACCAGCAGGCAGCCCCAGAATGCCAGAGTCTTCAAGGAGAAAGCAGCTTCTTAATGACACCTTAATTTTGGACTTCTCCTTGCCTGAAAACTGTGAGCCAATGATTTCCTATTGTTGCAGATGTAGCTCAAGTGGTTGAACGCCTGCTTCCCATGTACAAGGTCCTGGGTTCAATGCCTGGTACTTCCTAAAAAACTTCCTATTGTTTAAGGCAACCCATTGTATGGTACTTGTTTTAGCAACTAGGAAACAAAAACAGGTATTACATATTTCTCAGCTCCCCGACTAATTTTCCCATTTCTGCATTCTGGGTAACACTGGTACAATATATTACATAGAAGGTATATTATCCAGAGTTCACTAGGGAAACAGAATCAACAGAAGATATCTGTAAATAGTATAAGATTTTATAAAATTCTCTCATGTGACCCTGGGGATGAGCAACTCCAAATTCCACAGGCAGGTAAACCACGGGCTCTGATGAAGGTCCCGGATGAATTCCCAGGAGACATTGGCTGTCTGAAGTCAAGCTAGAGAATTCTCCCCTAATGCTAAATCACTTCCCCTTTTAAGGCATTCAATTGATTGGATAAGATATCACTTACTGCTCAAAGCAATCTCCTTGGTTAATTGTATATATAATCAGCCATCCATGCAATAAATTCACTGGTGACTAAAGTCCATAAATATCCTTGTATTACAATTAGCCCAGTCCTTACTTGACCAAACAACTGGGCACCATTGCCTGGCCAAGTTGATACATTAGCCTAACCATCACAGAAGGGAACTAAGAAATTACAAAACAAGTGAAAATAATATTGTGCAATAATTCATAGTAAATGAGTTAAAGTCAGCACATAAAAATGTAAGTAGTTTGATTAGCCTTGGATTATGTAGGGAAAATTCCTAGGAAATGTTTTCTAGGCTGGGATTTCTGTAGACTAACAAAGAAAAATAAGTGGTCAAATTTAGAGTATATTGAATGGCCTATAAAGATGCAGATAAAAAGTATAAACTAAGTAGCAAAAGCACATAAAATGATGAATTCATTAAAACACTTTTTGATTTTATAAAAATTATAATTTGTGGAAAGCAGAATGTGGTTCAACCACTTGGGTGCCCACCTACCATATGGGAGGTCCCCAGTTCAGTTCCTGATGTGTCCTAAAAGAAGACAAGAAGATGCTGCTTCCCACTACAACAGAGCTAGACACCAACACAACAGAGTTAAATGCTGCCTCCTGCTGCAAAAGAACTAGAGCCAACTCCTAGTCTACCAACGAACTAGACTCCACCCCCACCACAACTAGCTAGACTTCACCCCCGCCCCAGCATGCAGAGGCCACATCCAGCAGACGCCACAACCCACCGGGAACAGATGTGGCCCAGTCTGTTGGGCATTTGCCTCTCATGTAGGAGGTCCTGGGTTTAGCTCCTGGTGCCTCCTGAAGAAGGTGAGCAAACAATGAGCAGACAGACAAGCAAACTATCTGGGGAAGGGGGATTAAATAAATCAAAATTTTAAAAAATCTTTTAAAAAATGGTAATTTGCTCTTGAAAAGTTTTATGAACTTTTACGCGATAGATACAATTAACTTTCTGAAAATAAAGGGCTTTAGGGGAGCTGATGTGGCTCAACCAGTTGCGCAACTGCCTCCCACATAAGAGGTCCCAGGTTCAGTTTCTGGTTACTCCTGAAAAACAAAAACAAACAAAAAGCAAAACAAATGAAAAAAAAAAAGCAATTCAGGGAAGCCAATGTGGTTCAGTGGTTGAACACCAGCTTCCCAAATACAAGGTCCCAGGTTCAATCCCAGCACCTAAAAAAAATTAAAATTAAAAATTAAAGGACCTTAGGAGAGACAGCAAGATGGTGGCAGAGTAAGGAGTGCCTAGAGTCAGCTCCTGCTACAGGGCAGTTAGCAAACATGCAAGCTCTCTTGAGCTAGCTGAAGCACCTGTTTGGGGCTTCCAGGAGACCAGAAGAGCATCCTGCAACATCCTTAAAGGAATGGAAGAAGGAGGCTGCCCATCTGCAGAGAAGACTCCTAAGTAGAGTGCTCCATGCCCCAGAGGCTGGCGCCCATCCTCCACTGGAGGTACAAACAGCTTCAGGAGCTGTTCCATGGCTGGAATTGAAAGCTCCACTTCCCCAAAACGGGTTGGGCACCAACTTCAGCTAATGATAAGTAAATCCAGTGGGCTAAAGTATAATCCTGAGAACAGCTGAAGTTTGAGCCTGTCCAAGTCAGAAAGAGGCCAGGAGCTGCCATCTTAACTCCGCACCTGGCATGAGGGGAAGCAGGGTGGACTGAAAATCCCAGTGCTGGTGGGGACCGGCTTCTTTCCACCAGGTCAGAATGCAGGTCTAGCCTAGGCCCCAGTGCCACCCCCAGCAGGGAGGAAGCTGCGGGGACCTGCGCCAGCCTCTCCGGGAAATTGCTGGCCAAGTAGTCAGGAATAAACTTAACCAACGATGTAAAGCACTTGTATTCAGAAAACTGCAACCCAATGTTGAAAGGAATAAAAAAAAGTCCTAAATAAGAACATTCCATGCTCATGGATTGGATGACTAAATATCATTAAGATGTCAGTTCTACTCAAATTGATATACAGATTCAATGCAATCCTGATAAAAATTCCACCAGCATTAAAAAAAAATTGAAAACACAATTAGCAAATTTATTTGGAAGGGTAAGGGGTCCTGAATAGCCAGAAACATCATAAAAGGAAAAGCAAACCTTCATCTCTTGACTTTAAATCATATTACCAAGCTATAGTGGTAAAAACAGCATGGTACTGGCATAAAGACAGATACATAGACCAATGGAACCAGACTGATGGCTCAGAAACAGACCCTCATATATATGTATGGTCAAGTGATTTTTGACTAGCCTGTCAAGCACAAACAGCTCGGGCAAAACAGTCCATTCAGCAAAATGGTGCTGAAACAACTGGGTATCTATAGCCAAAAGAAGGAAAGAGGACCTCTATCTCACACCTTATCCAAAAGTTAACTCAAAATGGACCAAAAACCTAAAAATAAAAGCAGGAACCATAAAACTTCTAGAAGAAATTGTAGGAAAATACCTTCAAGACCTGGTGGTATTTTTTCCATACCCCTTATTATTATTTTTTTTCAATTATTTATTTATTTATTTAAAGTTACATTCAAAAAATATGGAAAAAATACATCAAATGTTTGCTATAGACCATAGTGGTAATAGTCTGATGAAGTTCTCTCATAATCTGTAACAAATGTTCAACAATAATGTAAGGTATTGGTAGAGGGCTGTTGCATGGGAATTTGCACATTATTCATGATTGTTTTGTAAGTTCATTTCCCTAATAAATATATAATTAAAAAAAAAAAAAAAAAAGACCTGGTGGTAGGTGGTAGATTGGGGAAGAGTAGATGGGAGAAGGGCTGAGATGGACTACTGATGTTTAATGTATGTAGAAGCTTTCATTAGCTTTACTGTAAAAGTGTGGAAATGTATAGAATGGATGGTAAAAATAGTAATAGGTTGTTTATAAATGGGGATGTGGCTGAAAATGGTAGTCTAGGGATGTAAATGCCAATTGACAGAATGCTAGAGAATAATCTAGGAACTGAATAGCACAGTAAACCAAGAAGTGGATGAGAATTGTGGTTGATGGTACAGATGCAAGAGTGTCTTTGGGAGCTAGAGCAAATGTATATCACTACTGCAGGGTGTTGGGAACGCATGGGAAAATTACACCTGGAATGACCCATATGGACTGTAGTTAGCAGTAATAATACAATGTTCTTGCATCTATGCCAAAGATGTACTGTGTTGATAATGGGCAGTATGGAAAATGTGAGCCAAATGTATGCTATGGACATGGTAACAATCAGATGATATTATCTTATCTGTAACAAATGTTCCACCACAGTGTGGTGTGTTGATAGAGGGGTGTTGCTTGGGAATTCTGGGTATGTGCATGATTGTTTTATAAGTTTATAACTTCTGTCATAAAAAATATATTAAAAAAATAATAATAAGGTGTGTTGGGGGAAAAACACACCAAATGTAAGATAAGGACTATAATTAGTAGCAAGATTTTGACAATATTCTTTCATAATTTGTAACAAACATCTCACAACAATGCAAGGTTTTGTGGAGGGTTGATATATGGAACCCCTGTATGAGGTTATGCATGTTTGTTTTGTAAGTTCACAGCTTTTACTATACACTTAATTGTTTATGTATGTTCATATATAAATGACATAAAGATAATAATAATAGGGAGGGTTGGGGGAAAATACTTTGGTTAGTAGTAATGCTTTGACAATGCTCTTTAATCATTAGTTAAAAAGGTTTAACAGTAATGTAAGGTGTTGGTGGTAGGGTGAGTTATGAGAGTTTTGTATGATGTTACATATATAGTAGTTCACAGCTATTACTATACACTTATTGTTTATGTATGTTTTTGTGATATATTTCAATAAGTTAATTTTTAAAATAATAAAGGGCCTTCGATATTGCCAGTTTTATTTTCAGTTGTACCTAGAAGAATTCTTTTACTCCAGATTTCTTATTCTATCTGACTTATGAAAACTCCTCCTAACATTTTAAATAAAATCTTTTGTTAATTAAAAAAACAAACGGAGGTTATAGACTGCAAAGTTTCTGTGAACAGGAAAGCAATTAGAATAGTCAAGCAGAGCTCCCTGGAGGAAACAGAGCTGGGATGAGTTGCATTTGCACTAACTGAATGTGGAAGGGAAAAACTGGAGATTGGTCATCTACCTAATCTTCTTAGCCCCCTAAAACTCATTTTACGTTTTATTTCCAGCTCCTCACTGTCTGCCCTGTCCCACACCAGTTAATTGGGTCACGTCCAGCTTGGTCTGGAGACATGGCAATGCCCACTGCAACTGAGAGCAGCAGTGGCATCTCTGGATCTGGAAGGCAGTACATTGGTGCCCCCTGTTGATGAGGTCAACAGCTGGGGCACTACTGAGGGAACCTTTGAAATGAGAATGATGCTGAATCTTTAAAGCCAGCATTGTTATTTAAAAACCAGTCTCCCCTTTCTTCTTGGAGATCTCCCAAGAGGAACAAGATCGGGCCTTATTGTCTTTCATAAACCCTCAGCATCAGATTCAACTTTGGTGACTCAAGTTGCTCCCTTTTGCAACCATTTATAGGCAGCTCACCACTCCTCTGGCTTGAAGTTGACCATTCCTCTCTCAGATGACAGACCAAGGATGTAGATAATGAACAGGGTTTGCTAGACTAGTGCTTCTCAAACTATGTGTGTGGGAGCAGATGTGGTTCAAGAAGTTGAGCTCCTGCCTCCCACATGGGAGGTCCTGGGTTTGGCTCCTGGTGCCTCTTTTTTTAAAAAAAGATATAATTTATTTATTTACCCCCCCCTTTGCAGCTTGCTTGCTGTCTGCTCCCTGTGTCCATTTGCTGCACATTCTTCTGTGTCTCCTTGTCTCCCTTTGTTTTGTCAGCTTGCTGTGCCAGCTCTCTAAGGCGTGGGCCGTCAGCTCTCCATGGGCACAGGTTGGCAGCTCTGCACAGGTGTGGGCCAGCTTGCCTTCACAAGGAGGCTCTGGGAAGTGAACCCAGGGCCTCCCATATGGTAGACGGGAGCCCAACTGGTTGAGCCACAGCCACTTCCCCCTGGTGCCTCTTGAAAAAACAAAAACAAACAAGAAGCAAAACAAATGACAAAACCATCTCAGGGAAGCCATGTGGCTCAGTGATTTAGTACTGGCTTCCCACACACAAAGTCCTGGGTTCAATCTCTGGCCCCCAGTACCTCAAAAACAAACAAACAAACAAACAAAAAACCTATGTGTGATGAAATAAGTTATTTTTCTTTCATTTTCAATCTTTCGAAATATACTTTTGAAAAAGATACTTTCGAAAAATAATAGGAAAGAGAAGAACTAGAAAAATGATCATGCGTTGGATGCCATAGTATCCAAACTACCATAATCGTTTCTGCACAATCTCATTTTCTTTTCTTGTTGTGGACTGGCACCTGTCCACACATCAGGCTTTGAGGAGCACTGCTCTAGGCCGCTCTGGACTCCATCTGCTTAGTGAGGAGATGCTGACAGCATGGATGGTGGACTTCCTAAGACAGGGTGGCTCTGTTGAGATTCTGTCCCTTTCTCATCCAAAAGCAATGATGGAAGGAATGCCAAAGGGATAGAAGATCTGCCATTGGCTAGCAGTCATGTGACCTTGGGAAAGTTACCAAACCTCTCTGAGGTTCAGTTTCTGCATCTGTAGAACCAGGATAATGTCTAATAGTACCTTTCTTGTGAGGTTGTTGTGAGAATTTAAATGAGAATTAATAATACATGGAAAGCAGGTAGCATAATGCCTGGCACATTGCTAACTCTTATTGTGCACTTTTTACAACGATACCTTCTGTGTAGCATGGACTCAAGGAAGGACCACGTAGTGCTTAAGAGGACAGGCTTAGGAGTCATTCTATTTTGGCTTCAAATGCCAAGTTGGCCACCCATTAGCTGGGAAATGTTGGGTAAGTTACTTCTCTGAGGTTCCAATCTGTCATCTGTAAAATGGAGATAACACTAGTAGCTACCTCATGGGGATGTGAGGAGGATTCCGTGCTTAACTCCGTAGTAAGTTCTCGATGACTGGTAGTTAGAGTCTAACTACACTGGCATCCTCCCTCAAATTCTAACTCCTACTCTGCCATAGAATGCCTGGAAGGGAAACATGTCCTCAGCTGGGAGAATAACAGTTAGCAATCTTTCCCTGTTCTGGTGTCAGAAACCAGCAACTTTATGTGTCACAGAACCAGCCAAAATCTCTGGTATAATAGAAGGTGCACAGACCTTGGAGTCAAACCAGTTTGAATATTTGCTCCATCACATATAAGCTGTGTAACCTTGAGTAAGTTACTTTATCTGTCGGTGCCTCACTTGTCTCATCTGTAAAATGGATCCAATGCAGTAAACCAGCTGTCTCCAGAGTGGGGTGCACAAGGTGATCCATTGAGGTATGGGAAGAAAATATTAGAACGCTATTTAAATTTATTTTGTAACAAAAATAGAAAAGAAATTTAACTGTAGTATATGTAATACATGGATCACACTGGCACACTATTTGGGTTTGTTTGTAAGATGGTCACTGATGAAGATCCTAAAGGAGGAATGGAAATTCCACAACACAGAAAGGTTGATGATGGCACTCATGCTCTTTCATTTTGTTTTCAGCATATTCCAAAGTTCTGCAATTTCTGTGTTATGAATTTACAGATGAGCTAATCTGGTTTAAACTAAACCAGTCTTCTCCAAATGGAAATGATTCCTATAAATAAACCACAGCCTGAAGATAATATGAAGACTACAGGTACAAGTGGGCAATAGGAAAATGGCAGAGCTGATTCATCCCCCTTTCTCACTAGGAGCTCTTCATCAGCCCCATGACAAAGTAAAAACAACAGTGATCAAATTGGGTCTGATAGAAAATCATACACCCCCAATAAAAACCCAGAAAATATCAATAACGCTACCCTAAAATATGATTGGCATCCACTATTGTAAATAACAAACTTTGCCTTAAGTGTGTACTTTGCCTTGAGGCGTTAGTTCATAAGAGTTATGAAGCCATTGTGATTAAGAAGATCTTTTAAAACTAAACATCCATGGGGAGCAGATGTAGCTCAAGTGGTTGAGTGCCTGCTTCCCATGCATGAGGTCCTGGGTTCAAACCCTGGTACTTCTTTTTAAAAAATTCCCATTTGTATTAGTCAGCCAAAGGAGTGCTGATGCAAAGTACCAGAAATCTGTTGGCTTTTTTTTTTTTAAGATTTTTATTTTTATTTATTTCTCTCCACCCCCACCCCCCCAGTAGTCTGTTCTCTGTGCCCATTTGCTGGGTGTTCTTTTTTGTCTGCTTCTGTTGTTGTCAGTGGCATGGGAATCTGTGTCTCTTTTACTTGCTTCATCTTGCTGCGTCAGTTCTCTGTGTGTGAGTGGCGCCATTCCTGGGCAGGCTGCCCTTTCTTTCGTGCTGGGCGGCTCTCCTTATGGGGCGCACTCCTTGCATGTGGGGCTCCCCTGTGCTGCACGGCACTCCTTGTGCGCATCAGCACTGCGCATGGACCAGCTCCACACGGGTCAAGGAGGCCGGGGGTTTGAACCACGGACCTCCCATGTGGTAGACGGACGCCCTAACCACTGGGCCAAGTCCACTTCCCTGTTGGCTTTTATAAAGGGTATTTACTTGGGGTAGAAGCTTACAGTTATAAGGCCCTAAAGAGTCCAACACAAGGTACCACAGGAGGTACTTTCTCACCAAATGTCTGTTGCCATGGGTTGAAGCAAGATAGTGAAGCAAGAAGGCTGTGAGGGTTTAGCCTTCCTCTTTCCTCTAAGACTCTGTGGGCCCAGCTTCTTCCAATCTCAGCTGTAGGCTGGAGGACTCTTCCTTCTGGGCTCAGCTGCTTTGGTCACTTCACAAAGTCATCTGTAAACTATCAGGTGAATGGCTCATCTCTTTTCCTGGGGCTGCAGGATCAAAGCTGACAAGTTCTCTATTCCTCTGTGTATCTTTTTTTCTGTGTGTCTCTTTGCCTGCCTTTTTTTTTTCCTCTGTTTATTTTTTTAAAATGTTACATTCACAAAATATAAGAGGTCCCCATATATCCCACCACCCCCCTTACCCCACTCCTCCCACTTCAACAACCTCTTTCATCATCGTGGGACATTCATTGCATTTGGTGAATACATTTTGGAGCACTGCTGCACCACATGGATAGTGGTTTACATTGTAGTTTACACTCTCCCCCAGTCCGCCCAGTGGGCCAGGGCAGGACATACAAGGTCCAGCATCTGTCTCTGCAGTACCACCCAGGACAACTCCTAGTCCTGAAAATGCCCCCACATCACATCTCTTCTTCCCTCTCCCTACCCTCAGCAGCTACCGTGGCCACTTTCTCCACATCAATGCTACAATTTCTTCCATTACTAATCACGATAGTTCCTGTCTTCTTGATTGAATATCTGTTTATATAGCCCACAAAGGGGATGGGGACTTAAACTGAGTCACCCTAATGACGTGGTCAAATCAAAGCCCTAATCGTAACATAATTTAATCAAATGCATCTCAGCTGAATCTAATAAAATCAAAGAGTGTCATGCCCAGAGGAACAGATCAGGTTACAAACATTATCTATCTTTTTGGAGTTCACAAATAATCCGAAACAGGCACACCATCTTAATTACTTTCAAGTGTACAATTCAGTAATATTCATTGCTACAAATAATGTTGTGCTATCATCACCACTCTCCAGTTCCAGAACATTTTCATTGCCCCCAAAAGAAACCCCATATTCATTAGCAGTCATCCCCCATTCCCCCTTCCCCACTCCCCAGCATAGGGAACTTTCTGTCTCTAGGTATTGCCTACTCTGGATATTTCATATAAATGGAATCATACAATATGTGGCCATACAATGTCTGGTTTCTTTCACTCAGAACAATGTCTTCAAGGTTCACTCATGTTGTAGCATGAATCAGAACTTCATTTCTTTGTATGGGCAAATAATATTGCATTCTATGGAATTACAACATTTTGTTTATTCATTCATCTGTTGATGGACATTTGGGTTGTTTCCACCTTTTGGCTTTTGTGACTAGTGCTGCTGTGAGCACTCATGTATGATAAAGCACGTTTAATGCTCGGCACCGTGCCTGACAGGTACCTTGGTGCTCAATAAGTAGCAGGTAACTGATGTTATTATTGGAGAGAGCTGCACTGGGGGATCTGGGACACAGGGTACCCGGGTGTCATAAAGGCTGAAGACACCAAGGACAACATTCACTGCACAATTTTGCTGAGAGCTGTCCTTGCCCGCTATACCCAGATGGACAAGGTAGCAAGACATAGAGGCATGGGCACAGACACTTCCCTACCACTTTCTAGCTGTGTGACCTTGGGTAGGTCACCTAACCTCTCAGCTTCAGGGATGAATTAGGTATAGATATAGGCTTCTCCACACACTTCACAGGCTTGCCACCAAATTCAGAGATAAGCCAATTCCTCTTGAATAAATACTCTGTTCTACTCATCATCTTCCCTCTCTCTCTCTCCAGGTCGTCCACATTCTCTTCTGGATGAAATCCAGATCCACACACCACAGCACCTGATGCTACTACTTCCTTCCTTTCATCTCCTCTAGGGTCAAGGATAAGCAGCCTGGTCCAGGGTAGAAACCTGAATTCACATCAACAAAGAGTCTGCAAGGCCATTTCCCCTCAGGTGGAAATGTGTGGTCTTTCCCTTTCTGTCTCTCTCAAGCGCTGGTTAGAGCGCCCTCATGTGTCTCCACATGGTAATATTTTAGACTTTTCCAAGGACCTGGCGTTCTTTCAAAGGTAGAATCAATAAAATGTGTCATGGAAATTTTTTTCTTGTCACACTTCAGGGACCCTTGGGCTGCAGTTAAACCTTTCCAGCCTGATTCTTAGGCAAGTTTCCCAATTCCACTCAGGCCTGAAGATTTCTTTCAGTTCCCTGGCCACTCCCTTTCTCTTGTCATTTTGAGAAAGTCATCTTTTGCAGGAGTATCAACTTAGTACTACTACCTTTTATCATTCCACCCTTACCCGGCTCTCCTAATAATAAGATCACAAGTTTTTTTTCCCTAATGGGAACATCAGACTTCACTAAAGAACTGGGAGGAAGATAATTCCAAAATACTAGGAAAGGGTTTTTTAAGTGTTTACGAAACATGACTTGTTTTGTGGTTTAAGGAAAAGGTATTCAAGATATTAAACTGTTTATAATGGTCTCCTCATACTCAGCCCTAACACTTGGAAAGGGGGAAATGGCAACCAAAGAGAGTGACATCACATACACACACTCTTTAACTCAGTGGGAAAGGAACTCTTGGGCTTTTTCTGTCATAGAGAATTAAGTGGTGATATCATCACAGGTCTTTGGAGGAAAGAAAATTTACATTTTATATATGGGCCCTCAAGAATGTTCCTGAATCTCTCCATCACCAAGGTTTTTGGAAGTCTCAGGGACTTTACTTCCCAGATTCCAAACATCCCCCTCTATAGCCTTTTTTTTGTGTCCTGGCCTTTATCTGAGTCTACAAGCCCCACTGGTCAACTCCATTGAAAGCCAAGGTTACATGTGCCTTTGGCTTCACCCCATGGGTAGGTTCCTGAGAAGTTGTTTGCAAATTAAAATTTTGCAAGTCAATTTCAATTCCCCACTGACTTCCAACAAGATTTCTGAGCTGCTCTCTTTTCACTGAGATTGATTTTCAATGTAAGCCTAACACTTCAACTTTAAATTTCTCTGCCTGTCAGTTATCCTCTCTGACAATTCATCATCATCTGCAAATTGAAGAAACTAAAGGAAGCATTAAGATCTCTTTCAGTTCTAATAGTCCAGGACCTGTAAACAAACCCTTATATACAATAGAAAGGCCTTTATTTGGAAAAGACAAAAGTTATGGCCATTTGCAATGCAAATACTTCCCTCGCAGCCAACTTTGGGGGATGCCATTTCCGATGGCTTGAGGGGTTTTTACCTCCCTCCTTGGAGAGGTAACAAATGCCTTGGGTGACTGGCATCTTAGTTTTAAATGGGTCGGTACTATCCCTTCTGCTCTCCACTCCCTCTGACCCGTGACCTGGTATTAAATAGAGACAGGTGATGTGGTTCTGGGGAACGGTGTGCATAGCTGGTGATCTTGGGTAGAAAGCAGTTACTAAGAAAAGATGAAATGAGTTGCTAGGGAGATACTGTGGCTTTGGTCTCTGGCAACCGATTTAAACAAGGGCACGTGTGTCATGGATCTGTGGCGCTGGTCAGGCGGCTGCCTTGGCCATCTTTGAACTGGAATCAGAGATATTATTAGTACTGACAGGAAAGGGAATTGCCTACTTAGTGGTGAGGAAAATTAATAGTCCAAGCATTCTTCCATCCTGCATTCTCCACGCTGGCATTTTGATTTTTAAAAAATCGCTGCAGCTGTTTGCATATTCTGGAAGTGCGTGTGCATGTGTGTGGTTTGGTGTTTACAGAGTTGGGGTTGCAGAGGGGAGTTTCCCAAGCAACGGAAGTAGCAGCTTGTCAGTCAGGGTTCATTTTGAAAATGAAAGCTTGAAAAGCTTGGGGCCCATTCTGGGGCTTGGGCCTGGTCTTTGGTCAGTCTCTGCAGTGAAGCAACCCCTTGATTACTGTTTGTTTGTTTGTTTGTTTGTTTTTAAATGAATTAACCAAATCCAATAGTTACTTTTGGTGTCATTCAGATTCAATCTGAGGTAGGAATATGGCAGTGGGCATCAAGGCTCCGGCTTCAGGAGTACAGACCTCCCCAAACATACGTGCACACAATCCCTCCTCCCCCATACACAAAATCACATTTCCCTAGATTTCCAAACCAGAACAACGGAACAAATATTTCTTGTGATAGAGTCTTCAAAGAGTTTAGAGTTTAATTGGCACGTCAAAGCAAAGGGTGAGAAACATAACACAAGGCAGTCTGTGTTGGGTGCCAAATGAGTAGTAGAAACGGGTGGGGGAGGAGAATCGCTCTGAGCTAGGGTAATCAGAGTAGGCTTCCTGTAGAAGGTGGAAACTGCCCTACTTTGAAGGAGAGGGAAGGATTTCACTAGACAGAAGCTGTGAGGGAAGGTATTTCCAGGTAGAGGAGGGCAAGTTGAAGGTATACTCAGGTTAGGACAAGTTGCATCCGTTTGGCTGGTATTTGGGGCTTGTGTGAGTGATGTGCAATCAATAAGCCTGACTTGAATGCCAGTTCCACTGTGCCAGAACAAAGGCTATGGAGTTAGACAGACTTGCTCTACCACTTCTGGCTGGGTGACCTTGGACAAGTGTCCTACCCTCTCTGCAAATGGGATAATAATGGTACTCAGCTCTGGAGGTTGTTGGGAGGATTAAAAGAGTTTATATATAAAATAAAATGAAAAGGAGTTTATATATATATCATCTAGCACAGGGTCTGGCACATAGTAAATGTTCATAATGTAAATGTTAATCATTTGATTACAAATGCATAGGCTGTCACAAAGGAAAACTCAGGCTATTTCATGCTGGTGCCCAATCGTTTAGGGTCCAGGAGGAAGAGCTTTGGATACCTTCCATCACTGGTACCTTGGGGCTAGATGGAGTGGGCCGGCTTGGCCTGAGCACCAAACCCCTTCTGACCCCTCTGTTGGAGCAGTCCTCTGGCTTCTTTCCTCTTCTCCTCCCCGAAATCATCATCCTAAAACTTCACCTTAATTGTATCTGGGTCCCTCTCTGGCTCAAGAACCTTCTACGGCTCCCTGTTGCTCACAGACTGAACTCAACATGGTGGGGTGGGGGTAGGAGGAAGCCAAAAACCACCCTTTATCGAGGGAAGGAAAAAGCAAAGAGGAGGCCATTGTGAAGAATAAAAACGTAAAATACTCTTCTCTTTTAAAAGCTCCAAAACTCCGGCTTCCGGTAGATCAACAGGTCCCCTAGGGAGAGAGCCTGAAGGCCCCTCGGGAGAGGGCAGGGCGTTCCCGTGGCCGCAGGCTCAGATTCACCGGAACCTGCTTCTTCAAGCCAACCTGGGAAAGGTTAGAGAGAAATGGAGGAGAGAGCTGGGAGCCGCGGGGAAGCAGGGGAATACCCCTTCTCAGTTCCCTGGAAGGGCTCCTGCTTGGACCCTGGTCTCGGGGTTCTCTGCAGGAATCCGGACAGCTCTGAGAAATGCAGGGAGGGTCAAGGTCACACAAAGGGCAGGGAGGGCGAGTCAACGTCACAAGAGGCAGCCCAGCCGCCTCCGTGGAAGCTAGGCGCCGGGCCGAGGGCGGTTAAGGGACAAAGTGCAGGAGACTCCAAAGAGATAAGAGGAAGGGCGAAGGCGGGTGGGGGCGGGGAGCGAGCGTCCTTGGAGATCAAGGATGGCGCTCCCAGGAAGCAGCGGCTGGAAACCTAGCTCACCCCACTGGAGAGGGGACACCCTAGAGGTCCCTCACCCCAGCAGCAGCTGGGAATCCAGCTGAAAATCCGGGCTGCGGGACCCGCTCCCCTCCCGCCGCCGCCCCTCTGCTGCCCCCGCGGGAGGCGGGAGGAGGGAGGCGGGGCTGCCCAGCTCACCTGGCGGTTTGGGGCGGGGTCGCCCGCGAACCCGAGGAGCCGAGGTGACTGCGGTACCCCGGGCTTGGGAGCCGGGCTTGCCCTGAGGACTGGGCCGGACCTCCCACCTCTCCACGCCTCCCGCCCCCCCCGCCCCCCCAGCTCCCGGGCCCTCTCCTGGCTCTCCCCCTCCTTCCTTTCCTCCCTCCCTCCCTCCTCTGCTCCTTCTCTCCGAGCCCAATTGCTCAAGCCGCTTCCTTCCCCAAAGCCAGCGCCAGTTCCTCTCCCGGTGGGGCCCCGGGAAGGGCAGGCCACGCTGGACTCTGCAACGGCCGCGACGGGAGCTGCAGGACCATGACCGAGCCCCGAAGGGCCGCGAGCCCGACGCCCAGGGCCTTTCTCGCGCCCTCCGGGCACAGCCAGCGGCGCGCCGCGCCACCCCGCCCATTCAGATTGGACCCCGGCAGTCTGGGCAGGTACCCGGGCTACGCCGCCGCCGCCTCCCGGGAGCCCCCCTTCCGTGGCTCGGTGATCCTCTCCGGAGCGGGCTCAGGGCGCCGGCGGGAAGCGCTGCGGGAGCTGCTGGGGCTGCAGGGGGCGGCTCCCGCCGGGCGGCTGTCGGAGGAGCGCGCGGAGGAGCAGCCCCCGGGG
The DNA here is from genome assembly GCF_030445035.2 of Dasypus novemcinctus. Classification (NCBI taxonomy): domain Eukaryota; kingdom Metazoa; phylum Chordata; class Mammalia; order Cingulata; family Dasypodidae; genus Dasypus; species Dasypus novemcinctus. The sequence continues at coordinate 129,613,270 of NC_080704.1, forward strand.
GGGTCGGGCGGCAGCGGGCTGTGCCTGGAGCCCCGCGAGCACGCGTGGATGCTAGCTGCCGCCGAGGGCCGTTTTGAGGCCCTGCAGGAGCTACTGGAGGCCGAGCCTGGGCTGCTGCTGCGGGGCGACCCGATCACGGGCTACACGGTGCTGCACTGGCTGGCCAAGCACGGGCGCCACGAGGAGCTCATCCTGGTGCACAACTTCGCCCATCGCCACGGGCTGCGGCTGGACGTGAGCGCCCCCGGTAGCGGCGGCCTCACGCCGCTCCACCTGGCGGCCCTCCAGGGCCACGACATGGTCATCAAGGTGCTGGTGGGCGCCCTGGGTGCCGACCCCACGCGCCGCGACTACAGCGGCCACCGGGCCTGCCACTACTTGCGGCCCGAGGCGCCCCAGAGGCTGCGGGAGCTGTCGGGGGCGGAGGACTGGGAGGCGGAGGGCAGCGAGCGCGGCAACGCCAACAACAACAGCAGCAGCGCCGCCCCGAGGATGCTGCGACGGACCCTGAGCCCTGCGGGCACGACGGCTGGGGAAACCGCGACGAGAACGGGAGCACCGCCGGCCAGGGAGAAGGACGCCGTGGGCAGCCGGATGGCGCACATTCAGAGCCTTTTCCGCCAAATCTTCCCCTTCTTCCAGGACCGTTGAAGGCGGCGGAGGGCCGTGGAGACCGGAGAGCGCCGGGGGCCCCTGATGGCGGCGGCAAGGCCCCGGCCACTCGCTTCTGTCAGCTCCCACGGAGCAGATGGCTCCGTGTCGGACGCAGCTCGGGACGCAGCCGAGCCTGCCGAGGTCTGCAAGGAGCGGACCACGTTGGAGCCCGTCTTAGGTACCTGTCCCATGTCTCCTGCAGTCACGGCAGTTGGATCCGGGGACAGGGCACCGCCTAACTGAGAGAGAGCCAAGGATCATGCGGGCCTGGCACTGGGTCCCAAAGCTGCTGGGACAAAGGAATTAGGAGCAGGCAGTGAGCCTCCTGTGGGAGAGGGAAGGTTACCCTTTCAGTAGTCATTAATGGGCAGGCAGCAGCTTTGGGTTTGTTAGGAAACATTTGCTAGGTTGAGACTGTAAACCACTGATGCAGAAAAAAAATAGGCCTGGTGAGCCATTAACGGGTCAGGTTGTGCCAGTAAAGTCAGCCTCTGGCGACCTGCTCCTGAGCCAACCAGGCCTTACGCTACCTTTTCTAATGTATCGCAGATGACTTCTTAAGTATATTAAAGTGGAATATTTTTTCCTTTCATGTGACAAAGCTGCCCTTGATTGACTTTTTTTTCCTCATTAATCACAGAAGGTAAAGCTGGATATATTTGCAGGGAAGGGGCCACCAACTCATGGCCAGGAGCTAATGGTCTAGGCCAGGCTCTGGGCCTCATATCTCAGAGCAGATGACTGGAGATGTCCACCTTACGAGCTCTCGCCTTGGTTCTGAGTAGAGACACAGTTTACATGTCTCTCCCAGCTCGTTGGCATCTAGGTCTGGCCCTTGGCACAGTTGTCATCCTAGAGGGATTGCCACATAGGGGGCAGAGGGGTGGTAGAAGGGAAAAGTCTCTAAATTTACATTTCTGATATTTCATGGTGAGTCATGTAACTTACCTTGACTTGTGCCCTCCAGGGACACATCCACTGGCACTTGTTTCCCAAGATAGGGTTTTCTCCATCAGATCTGTTTGTTTGTTTGTATTGAGTTTACTACGTAAGTTGTAGTTTGGAAAATTGCTCCAATTCAGAAATAGCATGAATTGTGTAGAATATAGGAGGGTTGACTCAGCCTCAAAGGAGGAAAAAGCAGTTGGTGACTAGAAATCCATGCTGCCTTAGAGAACAGTGCATCTGAAGACAGCATTGTATCCATGGAGACCTGGGTAGCCATTGCAATGGACAGCTAGCTCCCTTGAACACCATAGAATGGAAAGCCCAGAAACACTGCCCTAAGTTCGTCCATCTGCCAGGTGGACCTGTTTGTCCTCTTTGTTGTCTCCTCTGTGTGCAAAACTTTCCTAACTTTCCTACTTTCCTTAATAAACCATTAAGTCAGGAAATGATCCAAGTTCTTCCTATTGATGTTTTCAGCCTGTCCCACTCCCTAGGAACTATACAACATATTTACATGGTGCAATGTGGCATTCCCTTTTTCTTGCTAAATGAACTTTTCTTTGACATTTGAATTGGGGGAGGGGTTGAGCAGTTCCCAAATTCTGGCATTTGGGTAATGTGTCCATAGCTCGCTCTCAACCCCCGTGACTGTTTTATAGATGCAAATGGCTAACTTACACCGGACTGCAGTTTCTGCTCCCCAGCCTCCCCCCTGACAGCTGCGGAAGTGGGTTGGGCTTGATGAAGGCTTCAATAAGTCTTCAGGGCAGGCCCTTGCGGCTGAGTCTGAAGCTCCTTTCTTGGAGGGAAAATTGGTGTATGTGCCTTTGCTGCACACTCAAAGGACACTTATAGCAAGCATTCTCTCTTCCTAAGGAAAAGTTTGAACCTAAGCATCTTAACTATTAGCAGGTTTGGGAAACAGGCACCCACCTTGCTCTTTCTAAAATGAAAACCGAGTCAACTGGAGGATTTGAAAGCAGCTTTCTATAGTTTTTCCTATAGTCAGCTCTTCTTCCTCACCGATTTGTTCTCATCATGTGCTATTGCCTAGCCTACCTCCTCCATGTAAAATTGAGGTTTGGCTGCAGGGGACAAACACCCATGCTGAAAACTCTCCATGCCTCACATCAAGCCATTGGCATTTCTGGTATGCTTTTCGAGGCAAGACTGGTATGCTTGCCCTGAGAGAAAGAAAAAATTTCCCGAGAAACCTCTTTCCAGGGGGAACAGAATGGAGTTAAGCAGATTTTAGGCAAAGCTGCATTCTAGAGGAGGAGACAGAAGCAGGGCTGTGACAGGTAAGCAGGGGGATGGGGAGTGAGGAGGAAGGGGCGCTGAGGGAGCACAGAGGGTGGGGCCTGACACGGGTGAAGAGGTGCTGGAAAGGCTTTCAGGGGAGGAAGGTAATGCCTGACCTGAGGTTCCAGGGGTGAGTGGGAGCTGGCCAGTGGAAAAGGCGGCAGGGGGATTCCTGGTAAAGCCACTGGGGTATGTATGGGAGAATGCAATATGTGCCAGGAACTAACTTTAAGTCAGCAAAAGCAAGAGTGTAAAAATAGATAAGGGTCTAGATCACTAAGTATCGTAGGACGATGCTAAAAGAGGAACACAGATTTTAACCTAAAGGGTAGTTGGGAGCCATGGAAGTTTCTAAGCAGAGGAATAATGTGATGAGATTTTAGAAAAATCACTCTGGCAGATATGTGGAGGATAGATGTGCCAGGGGAGAGAACTGAGAGGCAAACACATCACACAAGTAAGCATTTCTGAAGGAGCATTTCAAAAAAGTCATGCTTCAGCCCACCAAGAACTCTGTGTAGGGCAGTGGCTTTCAAACTTTTGTCCTCCATGGCCTTTGCTCTAAAGCAGCTTACCTGGAAGCCCTATTTGGTATGTAAAACAGACAAATACAGAGCTGCCCAGATTGCAGCTGGGTTGGGATCACCCCTCCCCACTCCCTGTTTCCACCCTAGACAGAGAGTCACACATAATGGCCCCTGGAGCAAAATTCAAAAACCACTAAAGGGGTAGAAAGTGGTCAGATAAATGGTTTCAAATTCTGACTACCACATTACTTGCTGTGTGACCTTGAGCAAATTGCTAGCCTCTCTGAGTTGCGGTTTGTTTCCTCAGAAGTAAAATGAGGACAATACAACCTCTGTTGCAGGGTTGTTCGGAGGATTCGAGATAATATATGTGTAACCCTGTATCAGTCTGTCAAAGGGGTTCCGATATAAAGTACCAGAAATGTGTTGGCTTTTATAAGGGGTATTTATTTGGAGTAAAAGCTTACAGTTCTAAGGCCGTGGAAAGACCAACTCAAGGCATCTGTAAGAGGTGCTTTCTCACCCAAATCAGCTGCCATGTGTTGAAACAGATGACAGTTGATCTCTGCCTGCTTCCTCCTTGCCCTCAGGGCTTCCTCTTCCTCTTTTTTTAAAGTGCATTTTTTATTGTCTTTTTTAAAAAAAGATACATAGATCACAAAAAATGTTACATTAAAAAAATAAGAGGTTCCCTCATAGCCCACACACACGCCACCCCCCCCCCTCCTCCCACATCAACAACCTCTTTCATCGTTGTGGCACATTTGTTGCATTTGGTGAATAACATTTTGGAAAGCTCCTGCACTGCATGGGTTACAGTTTACATTGTAGTTTACACTCTCCCCCAGTCCATTCAGTGGGTTATGGCAGATTCTATAATGCCCTGCATCTGTCCCTGCAATATCATTTAGGACAATTCCAAGTCCCAAAAATGCCCCCACATCACATCTCTTCTTCCCTCTCCCTGCCCTAGCAACTACCGTGGCCACTTTCTCCACATCAATGATACAATTTCTTCCATTGCTAGAGTCACAATAATTCTATAGTAGAATACCAGGACACAAATCAATATATGCTCGCCAACGTCCATAGCGGCATCATTCACTATCGCCAAAAGTTGGAATCAACCCAAATGCCCCTCAACAGATGAGTGGATAAACAAAATGTGATATATATATGTAATGGAATACTATTCAGCTCAAAGAAGGAATACAGTATTAACACTTGGGATAACATGGATGAATCTTATCCTTATGCTGAGTGAAGCAAGCCAGGCATTGAAGGACAAATACTACATGACTTCTCTGATATGAAATAAGCAAATCCTCTTCCTCTTGAGCTCCATGGGCCCAGCCGCTTGAGGCTTCATGCTTAAATGGTCCTGTTGTCCTCTCTGCTGGCATAGGACTTGTTTTCCAGGTCTTCTATAGCAGTCTGGATGTTCTGCTCTTGTTCTGATCTTAGCTGTAAGCTATCAAGCAAAATGGCTCATCTCTCCCCCGGCCTCAGCTGTTTGAGCCTTCTCCTTTCTGTCACATGGCGGGATCAAAAATGACAGAGCTTTCTCTTCCTGAGTGTCTGTTTATATCAGACCCAGCAAGGGGATGGGGACTCGACCTGAGTCACGCCTTACTGACTTAGTCAATCAAAAAGCCCTAAAGCCAGTCTTAACAGGTAATCGAATCAAAGGCCCCTCAACTGAATTTAATACAATCAAAATGGTATCACACCCAGAGGAATAGATTCATTTACTAATATAATCTTTCTCTTTTTGGAATTCAGAAAATAATCTCAAACTGCCACAAAACAAACCCCTAGCACAGTGCCTGACGCACTGGAAATACTCAGGGGAATAATAGCTGTTTGAAAGAATTGAAAGGGGCTCAGTAGGCTCTTGTGGTGGAACTACATTATTCACTATGGTAGTCGGGGAGGGATTCCAATAGTTTACCTCTATTACTCCATCAGATGAGTGACTGTTCCTCAAAGGAGATGTGGATTCCTTTCTGCTGATGTTCTTCACAGCCCGTATGCTTTTACTTTAGACATAATTGTAACAAGCTAAGTTACCTTGTTTTTGGTCCACAGAAGTACAGGGAGTAAATAAGTATGTCCTCACAAAATATTAGATATGTTAGATATTTCCAGATAAAGACATAAACAAGGGTCAGAGCAAAACCTGAAATCTCTGAAGAGAAAGAATAAGAGCATACAAGTAAGAAAAAAAGATGAAAAACAAAGTGAAAAAGAAACAAAAGTATGCAAGTCCATCTTCTGACCTTATTTATCTATAGAAATGCCCGCCTCCTACCTCAGCCAACATATCCTACATTCCTCACCCAAGCCTCCCTGTTTCCCTCCTCCCATTTTAACAAAGGAGCAGGCCTGTCCTCTTTAGTTTTAGTTTGTCAAAAGGCTGCCAATGCAAAGCACTAGAAATGTGTTGGCTTTCATGAAGGGTATTTATTTGGGGTAAAAGCTTATACTTCCAAGGCTGTGGAAAGTCTAACTCAAGGCCCCATAAGAGATGCTTTCTCCCTCAAATCGGCTGCCATGTGTTGAAGCAAGCTGATGGGTGGTCTCTGCCTTCCCCTCCAGGCTGAACCATCTCCCAGAGCTCAGCTGTGGGCAACCAGGCATAGAACTTGTCTCTTATTGGGCCTCGCTGGGTCTTAGTATTGCTGCCTCCCATCACGTGGTGATGTCCTCTCCATTTATTGGCTCTTATGGTTTCTGCTGACTTCCAGCTTCTTCCTGTGTGGTTTCCAATTTCTGTCCTCCAGTTTCTTCTCTTTATAAGGCCTCCATTCATTCAGTTGGGCTACACCTTTCTAAAAATAACGGTTTAAGGAGATCCTATTTACAATGGATTCACACCCACAGGAATGCCAATTAAGATGAACATGTCTAAATTGCGGTTCATAATTCAAGCTGCCACAACTGCTTCTTCGAAACTCTCTTGTCTGGTCTTCCATTACCTCCTATAGCTTTAAATGTTGGTGTGTGCTAGGTTGAAGTCCTGGAAACTTCACTCTACATTCTCTCCTGAAATATTTTATCCCTTCTCCACCACCCCCCAAACTCAATTCCAGTCACACAGCCCTCCTTGTTGTTCCTTGAAACTGCCTTCTGAACTCTGAGATTCCTATGTGTTGTTCCCTCTCCAGAAGCACTCTTCCCTCTAGTCCTTGCCCCTCCCTTCACCTGGCCCCTTCCACTGATCCTTCAAATGCCAGTATTAATGTCACCTTCTTAGTGAAGCTTTCCCTGACCCCTCAGACTAGGTTAGCACCTGTAGCAGTTTGATATTACTTATGAATTCCAAAAAGAGATATTGATTATATTTTTTAACTGGTCTGTTCCTCTGGGCATGATACCCTTTGATTTAAATTCAAAGGCTTTACTTCTACTTGATTAAATCAAGATTAGGGTTTTGACTGGACCACATTATTAGGGCACGCAGGGTTGAGTCCCCACCCCCTTGGTGGGCTATATAAATGGACACTCAATCAAGAAAACAGAAGTAGATACACAGAGAAGATACAAAGAGGAAGAGAGACAGCTCCATAGAGATGGCAAAGGCCTGGGGAAGAACAATGAGCCATTCGCCTGATAGTTTACAGCTGACCTTGTGAAGAGAACAGAGCAGCTGAGCCCAGAGAAAAACAAGCCCCGGGAAGAGGGATGAGATTGGAAGAAGCTGAACCCACAGAACCTTAAGAGGGAAGAGGAGGGCTGAACCCTCATAGACGTCGCCCACCATCTTGCTTCAACACGTGGCAACAGAGTTTGGTAAGGAAGTAACCTTGAGTTACACTCTTTAGGGTCTTGTAACTGTAAACTTTTGCCCCAAATAAATACCCTTTATAAAAGCCAACAGATTTGTGGTACTTTGCATTAGCACCCCATTTGGCTGACTAATACAGCACCAACCCATTGTACTCATTCATCAGCCCCTATATATCTCTTAATAGTCCTAATCACAATTGATAAGTTATTCATGCAGTTATTATATTACTATCTCCCCTGTCACATTATATTTACCTTCCAAGAGGGCAGGGACCATGTCACCACTGTATCTCCAGTTCCTGGCACATGGGTGGAGCTCAATAAATAGTTATTGATTGACAAAAGATTCTTAGGTATGACACCAAAAGCACTAGCAACAACAAAAATAGATAAGTTGGACTTTATCAAAACTAAAAATTTTTGTGCTTCTAATAACACTAACAAGAAAGTGAAAAGACAACCCATATAATGGGAGAAAATATTTGCAAATCATGTCTGTTAAGGGTCTAATGTCCAGAATATATAAAGAACTCTTATAACTGAAAAATAAAAGGACAAACAACTCAATTAAAAAATGGGCAAAGGGAAAACAATCTGGCAGTTCCTCAAAAAGCTAAACAAAATTACCATGTGACCTGGCAATTCCACTCCTAAGTATATAGCCAAAAGATTTGAAAACAGGTACTCAAACAGATCCTTATATACCATTGTCTTAGTTTGTCAAAGGCTACCAAGGCAAAATACCAGAAATTGGTTGGCTTTTATAATGGGAAATTTATTAGTAGTAAAACCTTACAGTTTTGAGGCTGTGAATGTCCAAATCAAGGTACCATCAGAGATGCTTTCTTACCAAAGTCAGCAACTAGTGATCCTGGGGTCCTGCCATGTGGTGAAGCAAGATGGTGGCTGATCTCTGCCTAGGTCCCTGCCTTCTCCTCAAGGTTCACCATCTCCCAGAGCACAGCTGTAGGTTGTGGGCAATCAGGCATATGGCTCGTCTCTTCAGCCTTGAGCTGTTCCATGGGCCCAGCCTCTTGGGGATTTTGTGCCTCAGCTTCAGCTGCTAGCAGTCCTTGATTTCACTCTCTCACATGGCCAGGTTAAAATGGTAGAGCTCCCTTTTCTTGTGTCTTCTTTCTCTCTGCATCTCCATTTATATAAGGCTCCAGTAAGAGGGTAGAGACCCAACATGAGTCATGCCTCACTGATGTAGTCCAATCAAAAGCGATCTAATCAATTGATTAAATCAAGTTCCTTTAATCAAATCCAATGCAATCAAAGGGTCTCACACCCACTGGAATGGATTAGTTCAAAAATATAATCTTCTGGGGGAGTCACAAAATTCAAACTGTCACAACATTGTTCAAAGCAACATTATCCATGATAGCAAAAAGGTAGAGGTAGAAACAACCTAAGAGTCCATCAAAGATGAAAGGATAAGTAAAATATGGTATATACATACTGTGGAATATTATCAGCCATAAAAAGGAATGAAGTTCTGATACACACTACAATATGGATGAACATTAATAAGTCATACACAGAAAGACAAATACTATAAGATTCTACTTATATACACTTATTATATGATTCCATGTATATTAAATATCTAGAATAAGCAAATTTGTAGCAAGAAAAAGTAGATTAATTGGTATTAGGGGCTGCGGGATTGGGGGTAGGTAGGTAATAGCTAAAGGGTATGTGGTTTTTCCTTTGTATTGTGGTAACATAACCAACATAACATTTCCCATTTTAACCACATTCAATTATATAATTAAGTGGTGGTAATTACATTCACAGTATTGTGCTACCATCACCACCAGCCATTACCAAAACTTTCTCATCACCCCAAAGAGAAATGCCATACCCATTAAGCATTAACTTCCATTCTCCACCCCACTCCCATCCCTGGTAACCTGTAATCTTTTTTCTGTCTCTATGAATTTGCATATTCTGATAATTTCATATAACTGAGATTGTACAATATTTGTCATTTGGTGCCTGGCTTATTTCACTCAAAAAGCTGTCTTCAAGGTTCATTCATATTGTAGTATGTTTCAGAACTTCATTTCTTTTCATGGCTGAATAATATTCCGTTATATGTATATTTTGTTTAACCGTTTTCCATTGATGGACACTTGAGCTGCTTTTGCTTTTGGCTATTGTAAATAATGCTTCTGTGAACACTGGTGTTCACATCTCTATCCAAGTCCCTGCTTTCAATTCATTTGGGTATACCTAGAAGTGTGATTTCCAGTTTATATGGTGATTCAATGTTTTACTTTATGAGGGACCACCAGACTGTTTGCCACAGTAACTGTACCATTTTACATTCCTACCAACAAAGCATAAGGGTTCCTTTGTCTCTACATCCTGGCCAACACTTATTTTCTGTTTTTGTTGTTGTTGTTGTTGTTTTAAATAACAGACATTCTAGTGGGTGAGAGGTGGTATCTTACTGTGGTTTTGATATGCATTTCCCTAATAGCTAAGGATGACAAGCATCTTTTAATGTGCTTATTGTCCATTTGAATATCTTCTTTGGAAAAATGTCTATTCAAGTCCTTGGCCCATTTCTTAGTTGGGTTGCTTGTTTTTTTGTTGTTGAGTTCTTTACATAGTCTATGCATTAAAACCTTATCAGACCTGTGATTTGTAACTATTTTTTCCCATTCTGTAGGTATTCTTTTCACTTTCTGCAATAAATGATAATAACGTCCAAAAAACACAGAAGTTTTTAACTTTGATGAGGACCATTTTATTTATTTTTTCTTTCACTGTTCATGCTTTTGGTGTCATATCTCAGAATTCATTGCATATACAAGGGCTTGAAGAGATTTCCCTATGTTTTCTTCTAGGAGTTTTATAGTTTTAGTTCTTATATTCAGGTTTTTAAATCCATTTTGAGTTAATTTTTGTATATGATATGAGATAAGCTTCCACTTTAATTCTTTTGCATGTGGCTCTCCAGTTTTCCCAGCACCTTTTGTTGAAGAGGCTGTTCTTTCCCCATTGAGTAGACTTGGCTCTCTTGTCAATTGACCATAGATGTGTGGATTCAATTCTGAACTCTGTGTTCTACTCCATTGGTCTAAATGTCTGACCTTGTGCCAGTAGCACACTGCTTTGATTGCTGTAGCTTTTTAGTAAGTTTTGATATACTAAATGTTTTCAAGGTGATGAAAATGTTCTAAAATTGACTGTGTTAATGGTTTCACATATCGGTGAATATACCAAAAACCATTGAATTGTACACTTGAAATGGGTGAATTGTGTGGTATGTGAATTATATCTCAATAAAGCTGTTATTAAAATTATGAAGAAAGAATGAGAGTCAAATGTCCTCTTATACTTGAAAGCCACAAGAACACATATAACAATATACATGCACTAGTTATTAAATTAATTAGCAAAAGAAAGGGATCAACTCTTATTTATCCTTGTACCCCCATATCATTTTGTATACTATTTTTGATTGGTCTACTCCATATGTACCACTTGTTTCAGCCTCAAGGACAAGAAGATACCTGTTTGACTCAGGTTTTTTCCCATAATACCCTGCATAATCTCCCGTACATTACCAAGCAAAGTTTGTTGCATACTGCTGTCAGCCTGATTCCCCTATGCACTATGTGCCAGAAATTTTTCCATCTTTAAAAAGGAGAGGGAGACAACCAGCAAGATGGTGTTGGAGTAAGGAGCTCCTAGAGTCAGCTTCTACTACAGGGCAGTTACTAAACACCCAGAGCTATCTGAAGCACCTGTTTGGGGGCTCCAGGAGATAAGAAGAGTGTCCTGCCACATCCTTGAATTAATGGAAGGAGGAGACTGACCATCTGCAGAGAGGCTCCACGCCACGGAGGCTGGTGCCCACCCTCCACTGGAGGCACAAGCCACCTTGGGAGCTGTTCCATGGCTGGAATTGGAAGTTCCACTTCCCAAAAACAGGGGAGGAAGAGATGATTGGGCACCAACTTCAGCTACTGATTAGTAAATTCGGTGGGCTAAAGTATAATCCTAAGAACAGCTAAAGTTTGAACCTGTCCAAGTCAGAAAGAGGCCGGTAGCTGCTGTCTTAACTCTGTGCCTGGCATGACGGGAAGTGGGGCCGTTTTAAAATCACAGTGCTGGTGGGGACCAGTTTCTTTCCATACATGACAGTTGCAGCTCTAGCATAAGACCTAGTTCCACCTCTGGCAGGGAGGAAGCTGGGGGGACCTGTGCCAGCCTCTCTGGGAAATTACAGGCCACACTGTGGAGGCCAACGATCATCCTATTTTGCAGCACAAGCTTCCCTAGGAACTGTTCTGTGGCTGGGATTGGAAGCTCCATTTCCCAAAAACAGGGGAGGAAGAGACAGTTGGCCTTCAATTTCAGCTACTGATAAGTAAATAAGGCTGGATAAAGTATAACCCTAAGAAGACCTAAAGTTTGAACCTGTCCAAGTCAGAAAGAGGCTGGTAGCTGCCATTTTGACTTTGCCCCCCGCATGAGAGGGAGCAGGGCTGGCTGAAAATCACAGTGATGGTAGGGACCAGTTTCTTTCACCCATATCGGCCTTCAGCCCTAGCCTAGGCTTCAGCCCCACCTCTGCCAGGGAAGAAACTGGCAGGCCCTGCACCAGCCTATCCAGGTAACCGCAGGTACCTTTGGCTGGCACATACTGAACAATCGGAAGTATACCAGGGCAACTGTGGTCATCTTGGACCCACACTACACAGATTGCTGCCCACACCTGCAATTCCATCCCCGCCCCAGGCAGGAGAGAAAGGGGAATGAAACTTCATCAGTCTTTCTGGGCAACTACAGTCTAGGCCTGCACAACTTGTATTATTCCAAACAACTGTGACTCTGTCCCTACCCCTGGCAAAGGAGAAAGTTGGGAGAAGATTCATCTGTCCATGGGGCAATGAGGGGAACTTGAGCCTCCACAGTTTATAGCACCAACTACATCCTTGGCTCCTACTGCACAACCAGCAAGGGAGAAAGGGCAGGAAGCTCTAAACTAAAGAGAAAAACTGCACCCAGAATAAATACTCTATTAAGCCAGATGCCAAGACACCAACAAAAAATTACAATCCACACCAAGAAACAGGAAGCTATATGACCCAGTTAAAGGAACAAGATAAGCCTCCAGATGACATAAAGGAGTTAGGACAACTAATCATAGATGTTAAAACAAATCTCCTTAATAAATTCAATGAGATGGCTAAAGAGATTAAGGATCTTAAGAAGATATTGGATGAGCACAAATAAGAATTTGAAAGCATACAAAGAAAAATAGCAGATCTTATGGGAATGAAAGGCACAATAAATGAAATAAAAAATACACTGGAATCATATAATGGCAGATTTGAGGGGGCAGAAGAAAGGACTGGTGAGCTTGAAGAAAAGGCCTCTAAAAGTGAACATATAATGGAACAGATGAAGAAAAGAATGGAAAAAATTGAAAAAGGCCTCAGGGAACTAAATGACAGCAAGAGACATACAAACATACTTGTCATGGGTGTTCCAGAAAGAGAAGAGAAGGGAAAGGGGGCAGAAAGAATATCTGAAGAATTAATGGTAGAACATTTCCCAACCTTCAATAGATAGATATCCACTGTACAAGAAGCACAATGTAATCCCATCTGAAAAAATCCAAATAGACCAACTCTGAGACACATATTCATCAGCACGTCAAATGCCAAAGACAAAGAGAGAATTCTGAGAACAGCAAGAGAAAAGCAATGCATAACATATAAGAGATACCCAGTAAGATTAAGTGCTGATTTCTCACCAGAAACCATGGAGGCAAGACGACAGTGGTCTGATATATTTAAGATACTACAAGAGAAAAACTTCCAGACAAGAATCTTATATCTGACAAGCTTGCCTTCAAAATGAGGGCAAGTTTAGAATATTCACAGATAAATAGAAACTGAGAGAATTTCTAACCAAGAGACTGGATTTTCAGAAAATGCGAAAGGGTGTGCTAGAGCCTGAAAAGAAAAGACACAAGAGAGAAGCCTGGAAAAGAGTCTAGAAATGAAGATTATATCAATAATAGTAACTAAAAGTGTCAAAAGAGTGGTGAAAATAAATCATGACAGATAAAACCCAAATACGCAAGAATAAACTTAACCAATGATGTAAAGCACTTGTATTCAGAAAACTACAACTAAATGGTAAAAGAAATTTTAAAAAGGCCTAAATAATTGGAAGAATACTCCATGCTCATGGATTGGAAGACTAAACATCATTGAGATGTCAATTCTACTAAAACTGATATGCAAATTCAATGTGATCCCAACAAAAATTCCACCAGCATTTTAAAAATAAATAGAATTTTATTATCAAATTTATTTGGAAGGGTAAGGGGTCCTGCATAACCAGAAACATCTTAAAAAGGAAAAACAAAGTGGGAGGACTCTCATTTCCAGACTTTAAATCATATTACCTAGCTACAGTGGTTAAAACAGCATGGTACAGGCATAAAGACAGATATATAGACCAATGGAACCAAATTGATGGTTCAGAAACAAACCCTCACATGTATGGTCAAGTGATTTTTGACTAGCCTGTCAAACCCGCCCAGTCTGGGCAGAACAGTCCATTCAACTAATGGTGCTTGGAGAACTGAATATCCATCGCCAAAAGAAGGAAAGAAGACCTCTATCGCACACCTTATCCAAAAATTAACTCAAAATAAATAAAAAACCTAAATATAAAAGCAAGAACCATAAAACTTCTAGAAGAAAATGTAGGAAAACATCTTCAAGACCTGGTGGTAGGTGTGGATTCTTAAAAGAGATAAGAGGAGGGCTGAAGTGGATTATTGATGTTTAATATGTGTAGGCGTTTTAATTAGTTTTACCATAAAAGTGTGGAAATATATAAAGTGGATGGTAACACATAGTGAGTAACAGCTAGTTTATACATGGGGATGTGGCTGAACGTGGTAGTCTAGGCATGTAAATGCCAACTGACAGAATGCTAGAGAATAATCAAGGAACTGAATAGCACGGTAAACCAAGAGGTGGGTGAGAATTGTAGTTGATGGTGCAGAGGCAAGAGTGTCCTTTGTTAGCTAGAGCGAATGTATATCACTATTGCAGGGTGGTGGGAATGTGGAGAAGCATGAGAAAACACAACTGGAGTGACCTTTGGTTAGCAGTAATAATATAATATCCTTGCATCTGCGCCAAAGATGTACTGTTGATAATGGGGCAGTATGGAAAATGTGTGTCAAAGATACACTATGGGTGTGGTAACAATCAGATGATATTATCTTATCTGCAACAAATGTTCCATCACAGTATGGCGTGTTGTTAGAGGGGTGTTATTTGGGAATGCTGCACATGTCCATGATTGTTTTATAAGTTTACAACTTCTGTCATAAAAATATATTTAAAAAATAATAATAGGGTGGGTTGGGGGGAAAATATACCAAATGTAAGATAAGGACCATAACTGGTAGTAAGATTTTGACAATATTCTTTCATAATTTGTAACAAATGTCTCATGACCTTGCCAAGTGTTGGTGAAGGGTTGATGTATGGGACCCTGTATGATGTTATGTATGTGCGCTTTGTAAGTTCACAACTTTTGCTATACACTTATTGTTTATGTATGTTCGTATATTAATGATATAAAGATAATAATAATAGGGTGGGTTGGGGGAAAAAATTTAGTTAGTAGTACTATTTTGAGGATGCTTTTTAATCATTAGTTAAAAATGTTTAACAACGATGCAAAGTATTGGTGGTAGGTTGAGGTATGAGAGTCCTGTGTGATGTTACATATATTTGTTTTGTAAGTTCACAACTATTACTATATACTTATTGTTTATGTATGTTTATGTATGAGTGATATACTTCAACAAATTTTTTAAATTAAAAAAAAAAAAGGAAAGGGGGAGGAAGTCCATAAATGGAAAGTTGAAAGAGGAACTAAAAAAATCTAGAGCAAAGTGAGTTCCTTTGGTGTAGTGGAAAAGGCCTCAGAGGCCCTGAGGCATGCTTGTTATCTCAGCTCAATATGTTAAATGATGTTCGCACTGGTGACCTTGGGTTATTTTGAATAGATTAAAGTGCCTAGTATTCTGGTTGAAGAAGGCATACTCCTATGTGAGGTACCCCAAGTAGTTAGCATTCTAAAAGCTTTTGTTCATAAAGGGGTACTCCTCAGCAATCCAGAAAACATGCATTTATGGAACACAGTCAATAAATGAGGTAATCCTGGATTTAGAGCACTTTAAATGTGTGATGGTCTTTTTGATATGTGAACTTGGCTGGTCTATGGTTCCCAGTTATTCAACAAACACTAATCTAGGTTGTGGTCAAGGTATTTTATAGAAGTAATTTAAAGTCCATAATCAGTTGACTCTAAATAAAGGAAATTATTTTAGATAATCTGGGAGGGTCTCATTCAATCAGTTAAGCCTTTAAAGCAGAATTGAGGCTTCCCTGAGAGAAGAAATTCTGCCTGTGTACAGCAGCTTCAACTGTTGCCCATGAGGTCCAGTCTGCGCTTCCCACAGGCTTGCTCTATAAATTTCCAAGTTGACTAGCCAGACCCAATAGCCGCGTAAGTGGAAGCCAATTCTGTGCAATAAATGTCTTGATATGTATCATCTGGTTCTGCTTCTCTGTTTGAACCCTGACTGATACAAAAAGCAACCAAGTCACTCCAAGATGACAGATTTCTGATCAAATTAAAATGTTTCAGATGGAGCACACCTAGCACCCAGATCTTGGTTTCTAATACTATTCTCCAATAAAAGGAACCAAGGTTCCTTGGAGAAATGGCTGGCTCTCGGACTGGAATATGGAATATTCAAGAAGAGCCTGAAGCACCTTGAAGTGTCAGAAGGTAAGGAAGTGCTCAAAAAAACAAAACCTACACTGATGAGAGTATGTCAAAGGAACACAATACCCAAATGAAAGAACTCCCAATGGTCAAAGCTGGAACAATTTGAGCAACAAAATAAAATATTATAGGATTATAACCCAGAGTATAAAATAAATAACCATGAATCCATACTGATATAAATGATCAAATAAATTAATGGGGGAGAAGAGACAAAGCTGCCTTGCAGAAGACTTCAAAATAATTTATGTAGCTATTCTGGCCTCAAAAAGGGGGGAGCATGAAAAATTAATTCTGGAATATGTACTTTGTACAAGTTTCAGTACTAGGCTACAAAAGTAGGAGTTATTCTGCTGTTTCCATTTTTATTTTAATTTAGAAGCAAGTCCTGGTTATTTAAGTATGGACAGTTTGTTGACCCTCCATTGGTAGTGACGTCCTCTCTCCTAGTCAATGCCAAATGAGTGGCTTTTCTACCCCCTTCTATTTTACCAAGAAGATAGGAACCATCCAAACGTAATTTTTTTCAACTTCCTACAACAAAACCTATGAACTCCCTCCATGTGCTCTGTTTTTTCTTCCCATGTTTCTGTTATCAGAAGTCAAAGAAACTGAGACTTGGGGAGATTAAGTGACTTGCTCGAAGTCTCACAGTGAAAAGGTGGTAGAACCAAGTGTTTCAACCCAGATAGTCTGACTTCAGAGTCTAAAGTTTTAACTCTTAGGTTCTCTTCCTCTGTAAAACAAATCCCTAGCCCTGTGTTCTAACTCATCTTTTCCCATCTCTGGGGACTTTGACACATTTATTCTCATTGACTTCTCTGTCTTCCTACTTCTCCCTCTTTTCTCTGTCCTTCACATTAGTATGCAAAAACAACAACAAAAATCAAACAACCCAATAAAAAAATAGGCAAAGATCTTGAAATAGACATTTTCTAAAAAGAGACTCAAATGGTCAATAAGCATATTAATGATGTTCAACATCATTAATTATTAGGGAAATGCAAATCAAAACCACAATGAGATCCCACCTCATACCCACTAGGATGGCAATTATAAAACTTCAAAACAAAACAAACAGGGAAGCAGATGTGGCTCAAACACCTGGGCGCCTGCCTACCACACGGGAGGTCCCAGGGTCGGGTTCCAATGCCTCCTAAAGAAGATGAGCAGTGCTGTCTCCTGCCACAACAGAGCTAGATGCCGCCACAACAGAGCTAAACACCACTTCCCACTGCGACAGGGTTAGACTCTGCACCCACTGCAACAAGCAGAGGCCACAAGCCAGCAGACGCCACAGCTCGCAGGGAGCGGATATGGCCCAGTTCGTTGGGCACTTGCCTCTCATTTGGGAGGTCCTGGTTCGGTTCCTAGTGCCTCCTGGAGAAGGCGAGCAAACAATGAGCAGACAGACAAGAGAACCATCAGTGGAAGGGGGAAATAATAAAGAAAAATCAAGTAAATTTTTAAAAAATCTTAAAAACAACAATAAAAAAATAAAAAAGAAATTAACAAGTGTTAGCCAGGATATAGAGGAATAGGAAATCTCATGCACTGCTGATGGGAATGTAAAATGGCACAGCCACTGTAGAAAACAGTCTGGCAGTTCCTCAGAAACTTGAACATAGAATTACCATATGACCTGACAATCCTACTTCCAGGTATATAGCCAAAATAATTGAAAACAGGGACCTGGACAGACATCTGTACACCAATGTTCAAAACAGTATTGGGGAGCAGGTGCAGCACAGTGGTTGAGCGTATGTTTCCCATATACGAGGTCCTGGGTTCAATCCCCAATACCTCCTTAAAAAAAAAAGGAGTATTAGTCACAGTAGCCAAAAGGTGGAAGTAACCCAAATGTCAACTGAATAAAAAAATGCTGTATAACCATACAATGGGATATTATTTGGCCATAAAAAGGAATGAAGTTCTGATACATGTGACAACATGGATGAACCTTCAAAAAATGCTGAGTAAAAAAAGCCAGACACAAATATTGTATGATTCCACTTATAGGAAGTATCTAGACAAATCAAAGTAATTGCGATAAAAAGTAGATTACATGTTACCAGGGGTCTGGGGGCGGGGTAGTGGGAAAACCCTGCATAATGGGCACAGAGTTTCTGTTGGGGTGATGGCAGCATTTTGACAATAGATGGTAGTGATGGTAGCAAAACATTGTGAATGTAATTAATACTATTGAATTGTACACTTAAAATGGAAATTTTTGCATTTTATATATATGTGTGTATGTGTGTGTGTGTTACCACGATGAAAATTGTAAAGAAGAATATGGAGGGAAGCAGACGTGGCTCAAGCGACTGGGCTCCCGTCTACCACATGGAGGGTCTTGGGTTCGGGTCTTCTCATGAAAAGCAAACTGGCCTGCATGGTGCAGAGAGCTGGCGCAACAAGATGATACAACTAAAAGAGACACAGAGGAGAGACAGTGAGAGACACAACAAACCAGGGGGCTGAGGTGCTTCGGGCAATTGAGTGCCTCTCTCCCATGTCGGAAGATCCTGGGATCAGTTCCTGGTGCCTTCTGAACAGAAGACAAGCAGACACAGAAGAATGTGCAGTGAATGAACACAGAGAGAAGACAGAGAGTGCAAGCAGTAGGGGACGGGGGGATAAATAAATAAATACATATTTTTTAAAAAAGAAGAAGAATGTGAGGAGCAGATGTAGTTCAAGTGGTTGAGCACCTGCCTTCCATGTATGAAGTCCCATGTTCAATTCCCGGTGCCTCCTAAAAAAAATAGATGAATGGGACCTCCTCAAACTTAAACACTCGTGCTTCAAAGGACTTTGTAAAGAAGGTGAAAAGGCAGCTTACTCAATGGGAGAAAATATTTGTTAATCACATACCTCATGAGTTTGACATCTTTTTATATAAAGAGATCATACAGCCCAATGATAAAAAGACTACGAATTAATAATATGGGAATCTCTCCAGAGAAATATTGGAGTTGAAGAATGCAATAAGTGAAACAAAAACTTCCCTAGACAGTTTCAACAACAGATTGGAGATGAGAGCAGGGACTCAAACAGATATTTGCACACTAGTGTTCATAGTGGCATTATTCACAATTGCCAAAAGATGGGAGCAACCCAAGTGTCCATCAACTGATGAGTGGATAAATACAATGTGGTATATACATAAAATGGAATATTATTCAGCAATGAAAAGGAATGAAATTGTGATCCATGCAACAACTTGGATGAAACTTGAAGACATTATGTTGAGTGAAATAAGTCAGGCACCAAAGGACAAGCATTGTGTGTTCATTCCTCAGTCTTAAGGATTTGGGGATGGTGGTGCCCACTGACTCTGGGGATTGGCTATCCTGGCACTGAGGGATTACTACCAAGTTCCAACTAGTGATGCATTTGGAAAAAGTCCTTGACCAAAAAGGGGAAATATTAAGTACAAATGAGTTTTTATGGCTAAGAGATTTCAAATTGAGTCACGAGGTCATTCCAGAGGTTATGCTTATATATGTCTCAGGAGGATCTCACTGACTGCCACAGAAACAATGCTTCAAGCAGGGGTGCTTCTGAGGGCTCTAGAGACATCTAGACACTAGAGGCAGGGCAGACAACTCTAGGAAATTGGCACCCCATCAATGGGCCTAACCTTGGAATATATGATAACCTATCTCCCCAATATATCAGAGTTTGACTCATTTATATCCCTACATATGGCTCTTCTGCCCCTTTTATTTGGAGCTATAATTAGCAGTATACTTATTAAAAAGATGTCCCAGAGACTTAAATCTTCGGTCTGTCCATATGCGGGTTAAATCCTGAATCTCAGAAAAGTTGGAGTCAATGTTTCTCTTAGCCTCAGGACTGAATCCAAACTCCCTGTCAAGACTTCCAAGACTACTCGGGATTTGACCCTGCTTATCCCAGCCTGCCTTATCTCTCATCACTACTTCCTCTTGCTGCCCCCACTCCCCACCCCCGAATATATGCCCTTTCTACACTAGCCACACAGTGACTTTCAGTTCCCTAAGGCCTCCGGGCTTTTTCTCAATTGGGCCATTTCAGCCTGTTTCTTCTGCCTAGGATGTGAACACTGCACATTCCAGTCCACAACCGGCCCTTAAGCCTAAGTCCTCTCCAGCCTTCACCCTCACCCTTGGGGTTCAGCCTGCTCTTCCTCAGGCACTCTCCTGGTCAGGATAGGTTCCCAAGCACCTAGTGCCTCCTGCACCACAGCTCTCAACACTAGGGGCTGTCCCTGTGAGCCTGTGACTGTAGAGGTCTGTCACTGCGGCGCTGTGCTGCAGCCCAGCACCCAGCACTTGCGCTGTGTCTGCCTCCTAGGCTGCGATGGGTGTTCATGGAATGAGTGGGAGTATAAAGCAGCTGACCTTGACTTTAGATCCACTGGCTTTTTGATTAAACTAATAGTTAGGTTTTTTTGGTAGTTCCTTTGCCCTGTATTCCCAGGCCCTTCTCCCTTTGGAAAGTCCAGTAGAAATACTTTTTCTAATAAAAACCATATTAAATGTACATTTAGAGAGTTACAAATGTGGTATTATAGGGTCATGATGTCAGAGCTGAGAGCTCAAATCCCATTTCCTCATTTCAAAGTTAAGAAACCTTAAGTCCCAAAAACTGATGTGGTTGGTTAGTATCACTATTAGCTGTAAAACTGGGACTCAGGCTCCAATTTCTTGATTGCAGTGTTCTTTTCCCTATATTATATCATGCTGTGATGGGTTAAGATGACCATGGAGTCTTTGAAAATCCCCATAGAGGTAAGATCTATATCCCCTTCCCTTGAATTTGGGTGGGCTCTGTGACTGCTCTGTCCAATAAAATATAGTGAAAAGGATATATTGGGTTGGGCAGGTCCAGGTATATGATCTGCAGGGCCCAGGGTGAAATGAAAATGTGGGACCTCCTTTTAAAGACTTATTAAAAATTTCAAGATGGCCACAGCAGAGGATTTTTTTAAAAAGATTTATTTATTTATTTATTTCTCCCCCCCACCCCCACCCCAGTTGTCTGTTCTCTGGGTCTATTTGCTGCGTCTTCTTTGTCCGCTTCTGTTGTTGTCAGCGGCATGGGAATCTGTGTTTCTTTTTGTTGCGTCATCTTGTTGTGTCAGTTCTCCGTGTGTGCGGCGCCATTCCTGGGCAGGCTGCACTTCCTTTCGCGCTGGGCGGCTCTCCTTACGGGGTGCACTCCTTGCGCGTGGGGCTCCCCTATGCGGGAGACACCCCTGTGTGGCAGGGCACTCCTTGCGCGCATCAGCACTGTGCGTGGGCCAGCTCCACACAGGTCAAGGAGGCCTGGGGTTTGAACCGCAGACCTCCCATGTGGTAGACGGACGCCCTAACCACTGGGCCAAGTCCACCGCCCCACAGCAGAGCATTAAACCAAGCGCAGGGCCCAGTGTGACTGCACACATTGCACACCCATGAAGTCTGGCCCTGGTACCAGTTTGGGGGTCCAGGTATCAAGAAACCAGCAGCTTCCTCTTCCTTTCTCTTGGAGCACTCGTTCAAGCCAGCTGCCATGTAAGAAGTCTGATGACCCTGGGAGATCACCAAGCTGTGAGAAGCCCAACCTGTGGAGAGGCTCTGGAGACTGACAGGCCATGTGAAGAGAGAGCAGCAAAGGAGCACCAAGGTGCTGAGCATGTGAGGGAAGGAGCCAACCTGGCAGTGGATCCTCCAGCCCCCACTGCCCCAGACAAAACGAGGGGCATAAAAGATAATCTGCTCAGCCAAAGCTTTCCCAAGTTCCTGACCCCAAAATAGGTCAAGTTTTGGGATAGTTTGTTACACAGCAATAGATAACGAGAACATGTACTGCCTCTAGTGTCCTTCAAAATGCCAGTGAAATACTGCTTTTGAAAGCACAAAGCTTTTGTTTGCATAAAATGTTGCCATTCTGAGAGTCCCAATTATTCACTAAATATATGTACCTGCATATTATAAACATATGAATGTCACTTTAGTGATTAAAACAGGTAAGTAGGCACCTCACACTAGGGACATACACTGTGTTGGCATCAGCTTAACCAGACCTTTTAAATTTAAAATACGTGAAATAAGAATGCTTCCCTACATGAAGGGACCAATATTCTATAGTCTCACTAAAATGAACTAAATACAATGAGTAAACTCACGGAGGTCAACTCTAGAATATAGGTTACTAGGAAATAGAATGTGGGTTGAGAATGGGAGCTGATGCATAATGTACATAGAATTTTTTTAGGAGGTACCCAAGGATTGAACCCAGGATCTTGTACATGTGAAACATGCACTCAACCACTGAGCTACACCTATTCCACTGTAGAATTTTTAATAAGGTTTATTGTAAATGTGTGGAAATGAATAGAGTAGATGGTAATACATTATAGTGAGTATTACTAACACTGCTGATTTATAAATGTAAGTTTGGCTGAAAGGGGTAGTCTGTGGACATAATATTTCAATTGAAAGGAAGCTAGAGAATAATTGAGGAACTGTATAACTGATTTCGGTGGTGAATGAAGATTGTGGATACTTAGTATAAGGATGTTCTTCCTTTATAAAATGTTGAGTATATGGTAATACATGAGAAAATTATTACTAATGTAATTTTTGGATGATAGTTAACAGTAACAGCAATATTTTTATAGCAGTGGTAAAGATATATCAATTCTAAGTTACAACAATGGGGGGCTATAAGAGGATATGGGATTTTTCTTTTTGCAGTAATGAAAACGTTCTAAAATTGAGGTGATGACAGCACAACTCTGTAATGAAAACGAGAGCCACGAGTTTGCACTTTGAATGGATTGTACGAAAGCATGGGACTGTATAACACAATTAATCCTGTGGTGGAAAATGGACGGTGGTTAACAGAACAAATAAGAAAATGTTCTCTCATGAACTATAACAAGTATATAATACTAATATAGGGTGTTAATAACTGGGTGAGTTGGGGAAAAATGCACAAAATGTAAGGTATGGGCCATAGTTAGTAAATAGTAATATTTTGACGATGCTCTTTCATTGTTTGTAACAAATGTTTCACAACAATGCAAGGTGTTGGTGGTGGGGCGATGAATGGGAGTCCTGTATGATTATATATGTTTATTTTATAAGTTCACAACTTTTATTATACACTTATTGTTTATGTATATTCATGTATGAATGATATACTTCAATTTTAATTTTAAAAGTTAAAGAATACTTTCCTACATGAATTATAACAGATATGTGACACTAATACAAGGAGTTGATAATTGGGTGGTATATGGGAAAAAAACATACCTAATGAAAACTATGGGTGGCGAACTTGGCCCAGTGGTTAGGGCGTCCGTCTACCACATGGGAGGTCCGTGGTTCAAACCCCGGGCCTCCTTGACTCGTGTGGAGCTGGCCCATGCGCAGTGCTGATGCGCGCAAGGAGTGCCCTGCCACGCAGGGGTGTCCCCCGCGTAGGGGAGCCCCACGCGCAAGGAGTGAGCCCTGTAAGGAGAGCCGCCCAGCGCCAAAGAAAGTGCAGCCTGCTCAGGAATGGCGCTGCACACATGGAGAGCTGACATAGCAAGATGACACAAAAGAAAGAAACACAGATTCCTGTGCCGCTGACAACATAAGCGGACAAAGACGCAGCAAATAGACACAGAGAACAGACAACCAGGGTGGGGGTGGGGGGGAGGGAAGAGAAATAAATAAATCTTTTTTAAAAAAAGAAAATTATGGACGATAGTTAATAGTACTATTTTAATAATCTCTCATAAATTGTAAAAAAGGTAAATACTGTTTAAAAAATAGTAGAATTACAAGAAACTGTTATCATCAATTGTTCTGTGGTTAACAGAACAAATAAGAGAATGTTCTCTCATGAACTATAACAAGTATAGTTATAGTTGCATTAACTAAATGCAACTATAGTTGCATAACAAATGTAAGGTATTGGTGGTGGAGTAGTGTATGAGAATCCTGTATTTTATACAGGATTATTCTGTAAACCCACAACTTCTCTAATAAATAAAACAATTTTAAAAAAATACTTCCCTAGGCCCATATGAATACCTCTCTATCATTGTACTTACAACACTACAACAATTTTCTATGTGTCTATCTCCTTGACTGCATCAGTGTTTTCAAACTGTAGATTTAACTTATCAGTGGGTCATGAAATCGAATTTTTAATGAAATAGAAAAAGAAATATAAGTGTGCATTTCATGCAAGTATTAAATCAAGAAAGTTTGAGTAGCAGTTATGTGTAGGTGCATGTGTGTGTGTGCATGTGTGGCCAGCCACTGGACTAGCTATGAGGTCCCTAAGGCCAGGGACCCTGCCTAGCCTTTTCACCACTGTATCCCCAGCATCCAGCACACTGCTTGGCACTTGTAGGTTTTCTATAAATATTTATTAAATGAGTGAATATTATTCTTGACTGTTCCTATTAGGATATAAACATCCTCATCTTTTTGGGAACCTTTACTGTCTCCTAAGAATAGGATTGGGCTCCATACTCCCACTTCCTCAATAAAGTAGGAAGTCTTGATATTCTCTGTAGCAGTTTCCTTGTTATCCATCTACTCTCAGTTTTCCATTTGAGAAAGATGATCTGCACCAGTGTGAGTTTTCTGTTAAAACAGAAACTGTCTCCTCCTAACCCAATCATCTAAAAATGAATAAATAAGTAAATAAAAAAGGGGAAAGTGGGAAGTGGATGTCGCTTAAGCAGTTGGGCGCCCACCTACTACATGGGAGGTCCTGGGTTTGGTTCCCGGTGCCTCCAAAAAAGAAGACAAGCACACAGCAAGCGAAAACAATGGGGGGGGGGCGGCGATAAATAAATAAAATAAATCTTTTTGTGAAAAGGAGGGAATGAAATAGAGCAAGAGAGAGAATGGAGGGAAGGAAGGAAGGAAGGAAGGAAGGAAGGAAGGAAGGAAGGAAGGAAGGAAGGAAGGAAGGAAGGAAGGAAGGAAGGAAGGAAGGAAGGAAGGAAGGAAGGAAGGAAGGAAGGAAGGAAGGAAGGAAGGAAGGAAGGAAGGAAGGAAGGAAGGAAGGAAGGAAGGAAGGAAGGAAGGAAGGAAGGAAGGAAGGAAGGAATCAGTTATAGGTTTGCACAAGAAACTCTTAAATATGAATTGCTATCATTTACCAAGTCCCTACAATAAGCTATATATTTCTGACACACATCTCATCTAATCATCACAGCAAGTCTATAACATCGATGTTATGAGTCTTTATTTTATTTTATTTTAATGTTCTTTTATTTTGTTGTGAGTCTCCATTTTACACATGCTCAGGAAGGTTAAGTAACTCCCCAAGTTCCCCAGCTAGTAAGTAAAAGGTATGCGATGTAAACTCACGCCTGTTCAGCTTCTGGGAGCTTTCCATTTTACTCTGCTATCTTCATTCCTTTAACCAAAGCACCTACCCAGAAGGGCTTTGCTAGACAACCTACAAACAGGACATTTTTCTCTATTTACCTATGGGGAACCAACCTATGTAGACACAACTTTAAGGTAGGTGTTTATGATATAGATGTAATTAGTGGAACTTGACGATTTTGGTGATTTATAAACATACCAGGAACTCACTCTCCCATCAACAAGTCTCCTTGAGCATCACACATTAAAATGTACATTTAATCAATTTCACCCATAGGCTTAAGTATTTGGTTGGTTATTTTGTTTTTAAGTAAATATTTTCTTTCAGAATAGTCTTAGATTTATGAAAAAGTTGCAAGAATATGACAGAGAGTTCCCATATACACTCAACCCAGCTTCCCCTGTGGTTATTTTATTTTGTAATGTTTTGAATGACAACCACAATAAACAAGTTAATGACAATAGAAAACTTTACCTCTACCCTGTGCTGTTTGACCATCAAAATATGTGTCTAGCGCCAGCAATTGAACATGCAGAACTCTTGGCGCCACCAGAGATAGGCGACAGGTTGTAGCACAGAAAGCAGTTACAAAGGCATCCTCCAGAACTGGTGTGGCCAGATGAGAACATGGGAATCATCCAAACACCAGAGAGAGGTTAACATTTGACTCGAGCTTGGACTCCTAACTGGCCTGCAGCCAAAACCCAAGAATTTGGTCCTAGGTCAGAAGGGTACATCTTTTTCAAATCCCACAGCTCATAAAGTTGTCTAATATGTTTCAGGATTATCCCTTGTTTACTTGATGTGTCGTGTCATCATTCCCACGTCTCAGTATTCTTAGAAGCCTCTGAAAATACCCACAGAAAAGGCAACTTAAGCACACATCAGTATAAAGGACGATAGAAAGCACTGGCAGACAGATAAGGGATTTCTTGAGGCAAGACCGTAACTAGCACACAGGTCTCTTGTTGAGAGCTCCCAGCTCAGAGCACCACAGAATTAGGTGCGTTTGGGAGGTCTGCTTAGCCCATACTGAGCACTGGCTCACCTCCAGTTTGGTCATGCTTACACATGACCCTACCCTCCAGCCATTGTTGATTGACGCTTGACAGGACATCAAACACAAGTTGGTCCAATTGGGCTCTCCCTCCCATGGGCTTGCTGTTGGGATTCAGAGATTCCCATCCATTTCCATTGGTAGTCTTCCTGAGGATTGAGAGGTGGCCATGTTGGACGATATATTCAGAGAACCAGAGGAAGCAGTTCTGCCAGGAGGGACCAGAGGGAAGTGGACATGCAGAAAGAAGCTGAGGAAGAGACTGAGGCTCAGAGAACAGCCTGCCTGGCTTCCCAATGGCTTTCAAGGTCCTGGTTCAGATTTCTCTTGAAACCTGGCTACGCACTGCCCTTGGGTTCCATGAGACACCTCACACCTCTGAAAGCTTGTGTTAAAGTTTCCTCTTTTGCTTAAAAAAATCAACAAGGGGAGGGGCAAGATGGGCAGCTGAGTAAGGAGATCCAAGAGTCAGCTCATCCTACAGGGCAGTTAGTAATCACCCAGAGCCATCCAAAACACCTGCTTGGGGGGCCCAGGAGACCAGAAGAGCATCCTGCAACATCCTTGAAAGAATGGAAGGAGAAGACTGCCCATCTGCAGTGAAGTTGCATGAACAGAGCATTTCATGGTGCAGAGGCCAGTGCCCATCCTCCACTGGTGGAACAAGCTGCCTCGGAGTTATTCTGTGGCTGTGGCTCAAGTTGCAAGCTCCATTTCCCAAAAACAGGGGAGGAAGAGACAGCTGGCCATGGACTTCGCTACTGATTAGTAAATTAGGCTGGCTAAAGTATAATCCTAAGACAGGGGAAGGTTTAACCTGATCAAGTTGGAAAGAGGTGGTAGCGGCCATTTTAAATCTGCCCCCAGCATGAGGGGATTTGGGCCTGACTGAAAATCACAGTGACGGTAGGGACAGGTTTCTTTCCACCCAGATGGGATTGCAGCCTTAGCCTAGGCTCCAGCCCCACCTCTGGCAGGGAGGAAGCTGGGGAAAACTGCACCAGCCTCTCCGGGTGACTGTGGGTGATTTCAGCTGATACAGACTGAATAGTTGGACACCTGGGGCACCATCACTGTTCCCCAGTAGGATAGGAGAGGAGTTGTGTTTCCTTGGCCTCTGTGGCCAAATACAGGTGCTTTCAGTCTGGTGTGATAAGCACCTTCAATTCCATCTCTACCTCTCCACCCCCATAGGATAGGAGGGGGTGGTATTTCCTCAGCCTCTCTTGGAAACTGCAGGTGCTTTCAGCCCACACAGACTGAATAGTTGGATACTTGTAGCTCCATACCTGCCCCCAAGTAAGGTAGAAGTGTTTCCTCAGCCTTTCCAGGCAACAGCAGGCACTATTAGCCTGCACGGACTGGACTGTTGGTTGCTTGTGGATCTACCCCCACCCAATAGGATAGGAAGGAGCTGGTGTTTCCTCAGCACCTCGGAAAACAGCAGGCACTTTTGGCCTATTGGTACTGGACTGCTGGGTACCTGTGGTTCCATCCCCACTTCCTAAAGGGCAGAAGGGACAGTAGTCCCTCAGCTTCTCACAGCAACTGCAGGCATATTTGGCCCACATGAATTAGATTGTTGGGTACTCCAGAGGTTCTCCCCTCCCTTGGCAGGGGAAGAGGGGGGTTGGTTCTACATCATTCTACTTGGGAAACTGCAGTCATTTTGGACCTACAGGGCATAGACTGTGGCCCACACCTATAGCTCATTCCCTGCTCCAGGAATGTGAGGAAGGGGCATGAAGCATCATCATTCTGTCAGGGCAACTATAGATGGTCTTGGCCTTCACGACTTGAATTATTACACATGGCTGCCGCTCTGTCCCTACCCCTGGCAGAGGAGAACGCTTCATTGGTCCCTGGGACAACGTAGGCAGCTTCACCCTCCACAGCTTACAGTATCAACTATGACCTTGGCTCCTACTGTAAAACCACTGAAGGAGAAAAGAAAAGAAAGCCCTAAACTACAGACAGAAATTGCACCCAGAATAAATACATCTAGTAAGCCAGATGCCAAGACACCAAGAAAAAATTACAATCCATACCAAGAAACAGGAAGATACAGCCCACTCAAATGAACAAGATAAGCCTCCAGATGACATAAAGGAGTTGAGACAACATATCATAGATGTTGAAATAAATCTCCTTAAATTTAATGAGATGGCTGAAGAGATTAAGAATATTAAGATGACACTGGGTAACCACAAAGAACTTGAAAGCATACATAGAAAAAGAGCAGAACTTATGGGAATGAAAGGCACAATAAATGAAATAAAAAATACACTGGAGACAACCAGCAAGATGGCAGTGGAGTAAGGAGCTTCTTGAGTTAGCTCCTGCTACAGGGCAGTTAATAAACAACCAGCACTATCTGGAGCTAGCTGAAGCACCAGAAGGTCAGAAGAGCATCCTGCAACAAACTTGAAGGAATGGAAGGACGAGACCATCCATCTGCAGAGAAGACTCCTATATAGAGCACTCCATGCCCCAGAGGCTGGTGCCCATCCTCCACTGGAGGCGCAAGCCACCTTAGGAGCTGTTCCATGGCTGGAATTGAAAGCTCCACTTCCCAAAAATGGGGGAGGAAGAAACAGTTGGGCACCAACTTCAGCTACTGATGAGTAAATTCAGTGGGTTAAAGCATAATCCTGAGAGCAGCTAAAATTTGAGCCTGTCCAAGTCAGAAAGAGGCCAGTAGCTGCCATCTTAAATCTGCGCCTGGCACAATGGGAAGCAGTGTGGACTGAAAATCACAGTGCTGGTGGGGACCAGCTTCATTCCATCCAGATCAGATTGCAGCTCTAGCCTGTGCCCTAACCCCACCTCCAGCAGGGAGGAAGCTGCGGGGACCTGCACCAGCCACTCCAGGAAATTACCTGCCAAGCCATGGAAGCCAGTGATTATCCTACTCTAGCTGCACGAGCTGCCCCAGGAGCTATTCTGTGGCTGGAATTGGAAGCTCCATTTCCCAAAAACAGGGGAGGAGGATATGGTTGGTTCCCGATTTTGGCTACTGATTGATAGACATGGCTGTCTAAGATATAACCTGGGAACAGTTGGGGTGTGAATCTTCCCAATTCAGAAAGAGGCTAGTGGCCACCATTTTTACTCTGCCCCCAGCCTGAGGGGAAGACTGGCTGACCAAAAATCACAGTGATGGTAGGAACCAGTTTCTTTCACCCAGATTGGCCTGTAGCCCTAGACTAGGCTTAAGCTCTGCCTCTGGCAGGGAGGAGGCTAGCAGGCCCTGCAGCAACCTATCCAGGTAACTGCAGATACCTTTGGCTGGCACAGACTGAAAATCGGAAGTCTACTGGGCCAACTGTGTTCATCTTGCACCCGTACTGCATAGACTCCTGGCCACACCTGCAATCTCATCCCTGTTCTAGGCAGGGAAGAAAGGGGCATGAAGCTTCATCAGTCTCTCTGAGCAACTACAGTCTAGGCCTGCACGACTTGGATTATTCCACACAGCTGTGACTCTATCCCTACCCCTGGCAAAGGAGAAAGTTGGAAGAAGCTTCATTGGTCCCTGGTGCAACGAGGGCAGCTTGAGCCTCCACAACTTACAGCACCAACTACATGCTTGGCTCATACTGCACAACAAGCAAGGGAGAAAGGGCAGGAAGCCCTAAACTAAAGAGAAAAACTGCACCCAGAAAAAATACTCTAGTAAACCAGATGTGAAGACAACAACAAAAAATTACAATTCACACCAAGAAACAGGAAGATAAGGCATAGTTAAAGGAACAAGAGAAGCCTCCAGATGACATAAAGGAGTTGAGACAACTAATCACAGATGTTTAAACAAATCTCCTTAATAAATTCAATGAGATGGCTAAAGAGATTAAGGATATTAAGAAGACATTGGATGAACGCAAAGAAGAATTTGAAAGCATACAGAGAAAAATAGCAGATCTTATGGGAATGAAAGGTGCAATCAATGAAAATTTAAAAACATTGGAATTATATAATAGCAGATTTGAGGAGGCAGAAGAAAGGATTGGTGAGCTTGAAGAAATGGCCTCTGAAAGTTAACCAACAAAAGAACAGAAGAAGAAAAGAATGGAAAAAATTGAACAAGGTCTTGGAACTAAATGACAGCAAAAGACATGCAAACATACATGTTACAGGTGCCCCAGAAGTAGAAGAGAAGGGAAAAGGGGCAGAAGGAATATTTGAAGAAATAATGGTAGAAAATTTCCCAACCCTATTGAAGCACATAAATATCCTTGTCCAAGAAGCACAATGTACTCCCATCCAAAAAAATCCAAATAGACCAACTCCAAGACACATACTCATCAGAATGTCAAATGCCAAAGAAAAAGAGAATTCTGAGAACAGCAAGAGAAAAGCAATGCATAATATATAAGGGATATCCAATAAGATTAAGTGCTGATTTCTCACCAGAAACCATGGAGGCAAGAAGACAGTGGCCTGATATATTTAAAATACTACAAGAGAAAAACTTCCAGCCAAGAATCTTATATCAAGCAAGAATGTCTTTCAAAAACGAGAGTGATGGAATCTAAGCCCCTCTTGATATAGATGTGGAGTGGACACAACCATTCCAGGGTCCACAGGATGGAGGAATAGAGTATGGATTAGAGTGGACTTACTGATATTCTATTCAGGAACTATTGTGATTAGTAATCAAAGAAAATGTAGCAATGATTTGGAGAAAGTGGCCATGGTAGCTGCTGAGGGTAGGGAGTGGAAAGAAGAGACGTGATGTGGGGGCATTTTCAGGACTTGGAGCTGTCTTGGGTGGTACTGCAGGGACAGTTACCAGACATTGCATGTCCTCCCATGGCCCACTGAGTGGACTGGGGGAGAGTGTAAATTATAATGTGGACTGTTGACCATGTGATGCAGCAGTGCTCAGAGATGTATTCACCAAGTGCAATGAATGTCCCATGATGATGGAGGAGGTTGTTGTTATGGGAGGAGTCAGGTGAGGGGGGTGGGGGGTATATGGGGACCTCATATTTTTTTAATGTAACATTAAAAAAATAAAGTCAAAGGCCATTTCATTAAAAAATAAATAAATAAATAAAAGGGGAAAAAAGAAGAAAATGAGGGTGAAATTACAATATTCACAGATAAACAGAAACTGAGAGAATTTCTAACCAAGAGACCAGATTTTCAGGAAACACTAAAGGGTGTGTTAGAGGCTGAAAAGAAAAGACAGGACAGAGGAGCCTAGAAGAGAGTCTAGAAATGAAGATTATATCAATAAAAGTAACCAGAAGCATTAAAAGAGTGATGAAAATAAAATATGACAGATAAAACTCAGATAGTCAGGAATAAACTTAACCAATGATGCAAAGCACTTGTATTCAGAAAACTGCAACTCAATGTTAAAAGAAATAAAAAATGGCCTAAATAACTGGAAGAATATTCCATGCTCATGGATTGGAAGACTAAATATCATTAAGATGTCAATTCTACTCAAATTGATATACAGATTTAATACAATCCCGATAAAAATTCCACCAGTGTTAAAGAAAAAATTGAAAACACGATCATTAAATTTATTAGGAAGGAAAAGGAGTCCTGAATAGTCAGAAACATAAAAAGGAAAAGAGAACCCTCATCTCCAGACTGTAAATCATGATACCTAGTTATAGTGGTAAAAACAGCATGGTACTTGCCTAAAGACAGATACAATAGGCCAATGGAACCAAATTTATGGTTCAGAAACAGACCCTCATATATATGGTCAAGTGATTTTTACTAGCCTGTCAAACTCACGCAGCTCAGGCAGAACAATCCATTCAACAAATGGTGCTGAAAGAATTGGATATCCATAGCCGAAAGAAGGAATGAGGACCCCTATCTCACAACTTATCCAAAAATTAACTCAAAATGGATTTAAAAAAAAAAACTAAAAATAAAAGCAAGAACCATAAAACTTCTAGAAGAAATTATTGGAAAATATCTTCAAGACCTGGAGGTAGGTAGTGGATTCTTAAAGGAGATAAGAGGAGGACTGAGTGGACTACTGATGTTTAATGTATGTAGAAGTTTTAATTAACTTTACTGTGAAAGTGTGGGAATGTGTAGTGTGGATGGTAACACACATTGAGTAAAAGCTAGTTCATAAATGGGGATGTGACTGAAAATGGTAGTCTAGTTATGTAAATGGCAATTGATAGAATGCTAGGGAATAATCTAGGAAATGGATAACACAGTAAGCCAAGAGGTGGATGAGAATTGTGGTTGATGGTACAGTGTCCTTTGTTAGCTAGAGCAAATGTATATCATTACTGCAAGGTGGTGGAAATGTGGAGAAGCATGGGACAAATAAGCTGGAGTGACCTATGAACTGTGGTTAGTAGTAATAATATAATATTCTTGCATCTATGAGAAAGATGTACTGTGTTGATATTGAGGCAGTATGGAAAATGTGAGCTAAATGTACACTATGGACATGGTAACAATCAGATGTAACAGACATGGAGGGGGCTAGGTGAGCGGGTTCAATTTTCTGGCCCCCCCCCTTTTTTTTTGAGCTTGGAGGAGCCTATCTACTGGCTTGGGGAGAGCCTGGGAAGAAAGGAGAGCCCTGATACAGAGCCTCATATATACAGTCATATAATATTCAACAAGGCCACCAAACCCACTCAACTGGGAGAGAATGGCCTCTTCAACAAATGGTGCCTGGAGAACTGGATACCATATGTAAAGGAATGAAAAAGGATTACCAACTCACACCTTATACAAATATCAACTCAAGATGAATCAACGACCAAAATATAAGAGCCAAGACCATAAAGACTTTGGAAAGCAATGTAGGGAACCATCTACAAGACCTTGTAATAGGAAATGCTTCATGAACTTCACACCCAAAGCACAAGCAGCAAAAGAACAAATAGATAAATGGGACTTCTTCAAAATTAAAGTTTTTTGCATATCAAAGGAGTTTGTCAAGAAAGTGAAAAGAGAACCTACACAACGGGAGAAAATATTTGGAAAACATATATCTGATAGGAGACTTATATCCTGCATATATAAAGAACTCCTATATCTCGAAAATAAAAAGACAAACGACCCACTTAAAAAATGGGAAAAAGATTTGAACAGACACTTCTCCAAAGAAGAAATACAAATGGCTAAAAAGCACATGAAAAAATGTTCAAAATCACTAGCTATTAGGGACATGCAAATCAGAACTACAATGAGACACCATCTTACTGCCATAAGATTGGCACCTATGAAAAAAACAGAAGACTACAAGTGCTGGAGAGGACGTGGAGGAATGAATACACTCACTCATTGCTGGTGGGAATGCAGAAGGATCCAGCCATTCTGGAGGACAGTTTGGCGGTTTCTCAAAAAACTAGCTATAGATTTGCTATATGACCCAGCAATTCCACTGCTGGGCATATACCCAGTAGAATTGAAAACAAGGACACAAACTGATATATGCACACCAATGTTCATAGCAGCACTATTCACTATTGCCAAAAGTTGGAATCAACCCAAATGCCCAAAAGAGATGAATGGATAAATAAAATGCGGCATACACATACAATGGAATACTACTCAGCCATAAGAACGAATAAAGTACAAATACGTGTGATAACATGGATGAATCTTGAGAACGTTATGTTGAGTGAAGCAACCCAGGCATTGAAGGACAAATACTACATGACCTCACTGATAAGAAATAAGTAAACGAAGCTGTGTCAGAGAGCTAGAGACCGGATGATAGACTTAAAGGAATTTGGGAGGTAGAGGAAAGTTGCGAGCTGACACCCACCTGTGTGAAATCTATGATAAGCTGGAGGTAAGTATTTGTATAGGAAAGGGATAAAATGGGGTCATAGGGATACTTTTGGGTGGTGCTTCATGGGCTTGAGGGGGGATAGGGATGGGAGGATGGGTAAGATGGCTCAAGAAATAGGGAGAGGGTGGGGGGAACATTTGAACATAGGAGATTGTCAGGTATGTGGTTGACTCAGACCAGAAGAATATCTCAACCTACATGTAACATCAGGTGTCAAAAATGCTTTTTGACCTTGAATAAAAGGGGGAAATGGAAAGGTCAAATGAGTTTACATGGCTATGAGTCTCCAAAAAAGAGTCGGGAGTGGACTGGGAAAGAGTGTAAGCTACAATGTAAATCACTATTCATGTGGTGTAGCAGTGCTCCAAAATGTATTCACCAAATACAATGACTGTGCCACGATGATGAAAGAGGTTGTTGATGTCGGAGGAGTGGGGTGAGGGGGGTGTGGGCTATATGGGGACCTCATATTTTTTAATGTAACATTAAATGAATGAGCAGGACTCCATTAAAAAGAACTCCCAAAAGCAAAAAATAAAAAAAAAAATTGAGAATAGTATGAATGACTGTACACCAAAAAACTAGACAATGTAGATGAAATGGAAAAATTCCTAGGAATGTACAAACAACCTACACTGACCCTAGTGGAAACAGAAAATCTCAAAAACCAATCACAAGTAAGTGAAGAGATTGAAACAGTCAGGAAACAACTCCCCAAAATGAAAAGCCCAGGACCAGATGGTTTCACAGGACATTCTCCCAACTATTCAAAGATTTAACACCAATCTTACTCAATCTCTTCCAAAAAGTTGAACAAGAAGGAACACTGCCAAACTCATTCTATGAAGGCAAAATCACCCTAAAATCAAAGCCACATAAAGATATTACATTTCCCTAATGAATATGGATGCAAAAATCCTCAACAAAATACTTGCTAATTGAATCAACAACACATTCAAAGAATTATTCATCATGATCAAGTGGGTTTTATACCGGGCATACAAGGGTGGTTCAACACAAGAAAATCAATAAGTGTAATACACCATATTAATAAATCAAAGAAGAAAAATCACATGACCCTCCCTATTGATGCAGAAAAAAGTATTTGACAAAATACAGCATCCTTTCTTGATAAAAATACTACAAAAAATAGGAATTGAAGGAAACTTTCTCAACATGATAAAGGCCATATTTGAAAAACCCACAGCTAACATTGTACTCAGTGGAGAAAGACTGAAAGCTTTCCCGGTTGAGATCAGGGACAAGACAAGATGCCCACTGTCACCACTGTTGTTCAGTATAGTGCTAGAGGTTCTAGCTAGAGAAATCAGGTAAGACAAAGAAAAAAAATCATACAAATTGGAAAGGAAGAAGTAAAACTTTCACTATTCACAGATGATATGATTGTATATCTAGAAAATCCTGAAAAATCTACCACAAAGCTTCTGGAGCTAATAAATGATTTCAGTAGAGTGTCAGGATACAAGAGCAACACATAAAAATCAGTAGTGTTTCTATACACTAGTAATGCAGAATCTGAAGAGGAAGTCAGGAAAAAAATTCCATTTACATTAGGCACTAAAAGAATCAAATATTTAGGAATAAACTTAATCAAGAATGTAAAGCAATTGTTTTCAGAAAACTACAATGCATTGCTAAAAGAAAATTTTAAGAAGACCTAAATAATTGGGAAAACAGTCCATGCTCATTATTGGAAGACTAAATAGCTTTAAGATATTAAATCTACCCAAATTGATATACAGATTCAATGCATTCCTGATAAAAATTCCAACAGCATTTTTTAAACGAATGGAAAACACAATTATCAAATTTATCTTGAAGGATAAGGGGCCCCAAATAGCCAGAAACATCTCAAAAAGGAAAGTGAAGTTTGAGGTCATTCACTTCCAGACTTTAAGTCATATTACCTAGCTACAATGGTAAAAGCAGCATGGTATTGGCATAAAGATAGACACATAGACCAATGGAACTGAATTGGTAGTTCAGAAATATATATCCCCGTATACAGTCAAGTGATTTTTGACAAGCCTGTCAGACCCACCCATCTGGGGTCAGAACAGTCTACTCAACAAATGGTCCTGGGAGAACTGGATATCCGTAACCAAAAGAAACAAAAAGGACCCCCATGTCATACCTTATACAAAAATTAACTCAAAATGGATCAAAGACCTAAATATAAAAGATATAACCCGAGAAGCAGATTTGACTCAACTGATGGAGCATCTGCCTACCATAAGGGAGGCTCAGGATTCAAACCCAGGGCCTCCTGACCCATGTGGTGAGTTGGCCCAGGCACAGTGCTGATGTGTGCAAGAAGTGTCATGCCACACAGGGGTGTCCCCCGTGTAAGGGAGCCCCATGCACAAAGAGTGTGCCCCCGCGAGGAGAGCCACTCTGTATAAAAAATAAAGTGCAGCCTGCCAAGGAGTGACACCGCACACACGGACAGCTGACGCAGCAAGATGATGCAACAAAAAGAGATACAGATTCCTGGTGCCACCTGACAAGAATGCAAGCAGACACAGAAGAACACACAGCAAATGGACACAAAAAGCAGACAACCGGGGGGGAGGGGTGGGAAGGGGAGAGAAATAAATAAAAAATAAATCTAAAAAAAAAAAAGATATAACCATAAAGCTCCTCAAAGAAAATGTAGGAAAACATTCTCAAGACCTGGTGGTAGGTGGTGCATTTTTAAACCTTACACCAAAAGCACGTGCAATGAAAGAAAACAAGGTAAATGGGACTTCCTCAAGCTTAAACACTTTTGTGTTTCAAAATACTTCTTCAAGAAGGTCAAAAGGCAGCCCACTTAATGAGAGAAAATATTTGGAAACCAATTATCTGATAAGGATTTGATTTCCACTCTGCATAAAAAGGTCATACAACTCAACAATAAAAGAGCAAGCAATCAATTTAAAAATGGGCAAAGATTTAAATTGATGTTTCTCCAAGGGGTAAATATAAATGGCCAAAAAGCACATGAAAAAATGTTCCTTATCACTAGCTATCAGGGAATTCCAAATCAAAATGACAATGAGATATCATCTTACACTACACAGAATGGCCATTATTTTTTTTAAAAAAAAACAGAAAACAGTAAGTGCTGGAGAGGATGTGGAGAAATAGGAACACTCCTTCACCGTTTGTGGGATTGTGGAATGGTACAGCCTCTGTGGAAGACAGTTTGATGGTTCCTCAGGAAGCTAAATATAGACGTGCCATACAGCAATTCCTCTACTAGGAATATATCCAGAAGAACTGGAAACTGTGACACGAACAGACATCTGTACACCAATGTTCATAGTGGCGTTATTTACAATTGCTGAAGGATAGAAACAACCTATGTGTCCATCAACCGATGAATGGATAAACAAAATGTGATCTACACATATGATGGAATATTATGCTGCAGTAAGCAGACATAAAATTGGGACACATGATAACATGGATGAATCCTGATGACATTATGCTAACTGAAATAAGCCAGACACAAAAGGACAAATATTGCATGGTCTCACTAATATGAATACATGAACACTAATATGAATACAACAAAGAAAGGTATGGAGTTAAAACCTAGAGTATAACTAATTAGGAGATAAAAGGAGGGCTGCAAAGGAGTACTGATGCTTAATGTATGCAGAAGTTTTAATTAACTTGTCTGTAAATGTGTGGAAAAGGATAGACTTGATGGTAATATATTATAGTGAGTAGCAGCTGGTTTATAAATGGGATTGTGGCTGAAAAGGGTAATCTAGCAATGTAAATGTCAATTGAAAGAAAGCTATAGAATAATCTAGGGACTGAATAACACAATGAACACAGAGGTTTGAGAGAACTGTGGTTGATAATACAAATGCAAAAATGTCCTTCTGTGAACTAGAACAGATGTGCATCACTTTTGCAGGGTGGGGGAAGGTACAGGAGTATGGGAGAAATACAATTATTGTAATCTATGGACTATAGTTAGCAGCAATACTGTAATATTCAAGCTTAGTGAGTGAAGACGGAGTAGGAGCCATAATCAGGCCTAGTTCTTAGCTACTAAGTGCTGAATTTTTCTTTAACTTTTAATAGCCATTTTCTACACAGACAAAAAACTTTCAAAATGATAAAAACTCAGGGTATCTTTTAAAAACTAATTTTCCAGTAACAAACCATTTTGCAATATATCAGTCCATTTTTATTCCAAAGAAACTTTTTCTTAGATAACTGAACCTTTTAATTTTGTTTTTGATTTTCAGGAAAATAAACCTGTTGAAGAATATTAATAGCCAAATCTTCTGAGCCTAAACCAACTACTGTCAACATTTCAGAGACCTCCTTCATCTGAGAATTACCGTCTGACAACGCTTTCCAGGCAGCCTACAGTGAGGGATGTCAATAAAGCTGTAGAAAACTTGCTTTCTAGACTTAACAACTCTCAAGTTACAGCAGTTGGGCAGGAACCTTACAATGTCCATCCTTAGAGAAGATTCTGAAAGAGAAGTGAAGTGACAACTCAGATATGCTGACCCTGCCAAATACAAAAGCTCTTAGAAAGTCTTCTCACAGAAGAACCCAATTAAATCCACATAATTAGTCTACACATTTAGATGAGCTACAGGTAAAAACTGAGCCCTTTCTCCTCTACCAAAAGAGTAAAAATCTGATATAATACCCTAAGAGGTTCTTGTCCCCATACCAGTATTATAAAGCTGTTTCACCATATTTATTTTAATCAGTATAAGAGCAGGACTTGTGGAAAAGAAAAGATTTATTTATATATTTTGGTTTTGTTTTTTTTAAATAAAAACATATTTCTCAATTTAATGTACTGCATACATATAAATTTATTTTAAATCAGACAATATGTTACACAATATATTTGGTTCATAGTAACGCCATCATACAGTATTTGTCCTTTTGTGTCTGGCTTGTTTCACTCAACATAATGTCCTCCAGCTGTACCAGTCTGCATTCCCACCAAAAGTGAATAAGTGTTCCTATCTCTCCACATCCTCTCTAACACTTGTAGTTCTCTGTCTTTTTAAAAGTGGCCATTCTGCTGGTGTGAAATGATACCTCATTGTAATTTTGACATGCATTTCCCTAATCTTTAGTAATATTGAGCATTTTTTCATGTGTATTTTGCCATTTGTATATCTTCTTTGGAAAAATGTTTGTTCACATCTTCTGCCCATTTTTAAATTGGGTCATTTGTCTTTTTATTGTTGAGTTATAACTCTCTTTATATATCCTGGATATTAAAACCTTATGTGACACATGATTTCCAAATATTTCTCCGATTGAGTTGGCTGCCTTCTCACCCTTTTGACAAAGTTCTGGGAGGTGCAAAAGTGTTTAACTTTATGGAGGTCCCATTTATTTATTTTTTCTTTTGCTCTGTGTGCTTTGGGTGTAAGGTCCAAGAAACCACCACCTACTACAAGGTCTCGATGATGTTTCCTACATTTTCTTCTAGTGGTTTTATGTTCTAGTGGCTATTATATTTAGGTCTTTGATCCATTTTGAGTTGATTCTTGTACAGGGAGTGACATAGGGGTCCTCTTTCATTCTTTTGGTTAGAGATATTCAGTTGTCCCAGCACCATTTGTTGAAGAGACAGTTTTGTCCCATTAACTTGGACTTGGTAGGTTTGTCAGAAACCAATCGACTGTATAGGTAAGGGTTTATTTCTGGATTCTCAATTCTATTCCATTGATAGAGCAATGTGTCTATCTTTATGCCAGTACCATGCTGTTTTGACCATTGAGCTTTGTAATATGTTTCAAGGTCAGGCAGTGAAATTCCCCTTACATTGCTTTTCTTTTTTTGAATGCTTTTGGCTATTCAGAT
Organism: Dasypus novemcinctus; assembly: GCF_030445035.2. Lineage (NCBI taxonomy): Eukaryota > Metazoa > Chordata > Mammalia > Cingulata > Dasypodidae > Dasypus > Dasypus novemcinctus. The sequence goes on from NC_080704.1 coordinate 129,653,426, forward strand.
GCACCTTCCATTCCAAATGAATTTGGTAATTACCTTTTCTAATACTGTAAAGTAGGCTGTTGGAATTTTGATTGCCATTGCACTGAATCTGTAAATCAGTTTGGGTAAGATTGACATCTTCACGATATTTATTATTCCAATCCATGGACATGGAATGTCTTTTCATTTGTTTGGTCTTTTAAATTTTTTTTTTAGCATTGTTTTGTAATTTTCTGCATATAGGTCCTCTATTTCTTTGGTTAAATTAATTCTTAAGTATTTGAGTCTTTTTGTTGCTATTATAAATGGAATTTTCCCCCTGATTTCCTCCTCATTGTTTTGTAATTTTCTGCATATAGGTCCTGTATTTCTTTGGTTAAATTAATTCCTAGGTATTTGAGTCTTTTTGTTGCTACTGTAAATGGAATTTTCCCCCTGATTTCCTTCTCAGATTGTTCAGTAATAGTTACAAAAACATTACTGATTTTTGCATGTTAACCTTGTATCCTGCCCTTTACTGAACTCATTTATTAGCTCAAGTAGTTTTGTCGTGAATACTTCGGAATTTTCCAAGTACAGGATCATGTCACCCACAAACTCAGAGCTTTACTTCCTCTTTTCCTATTTGGATGTCTTTAATTTTTTTTTCTTGTTTAATTGCCCTAACTAGAACTTCTAGTACAATATTGAATAACAATGGTGACAGTGAGCATCCTTGTCTTGTTCTGGATCTTAGAGGGAAAGCTTTTAACCTATCCCCATTGCGTATGGCGTTGGCTGTGGGTTTTCCATATATGCCTTTTACCAGATGAGGAATTTTCCTTCTATTCCTTTCTTTCAAAGTGTTTTTATCAAAAAAGGATGCTGCATTTTGTCGAATGCCTTTTCTGCGTTGATTGAGATGATCATGTTGTTTTTTTCCCCTTCAGTTTGTTAATGTGCTGTATTGTGTTGATTGAGTTTCTTATGTTGAATCAGCCTTGTATACTAGAAATAAATCCCACTTGGCCATGATGTATAAGTCTTTTGATATGCTGTTGTATTTGATTTGCAAGTATTTTGTTGAGAATTTTTGCATCTATGTTCATTAGAGAGATTGGTCTGTAATTTTCTTTTCTTGCAGTGTCTTTATCTGGCTTTGGTATTAGGGTGATGTTGCCTTCATAAAACATGTTGGGTAATTTTCCCTTCTCTTCAAAATTTTTGGAAGACTTTAAACAGGATTGGTGTTAATTCTTTTTGAAATGCTTGGTAGAATTCACCTGTGAAGCCATCTGGTCCTGTACTTTCTTTGCTGGGAGATTTTTGATGGCGGATTCAATCCTTTAAAATGTGATTGGTTTGTTAAGTTCTTGTATTTCTTGTAGTGTCAGTGTAGGTTGTATATTTCTAGGAATTTGTCCATTTCATCTAGATTGTCTAGTTTGTTGGCATATAGTTTCTCATAATATCCTCTTAGGATTCTTTTTATTTCTGTGGGGTCAATCGTAACTTCCCCCCTTTAATTTCTGATTTATTTATTTGCATCTTCTCTCTTTTTTCTTTGTTAGTCTAGCTAGGGGTTTGCCAATTTTATTGATCTTCTCTAAAGAACCAACTTTTGGTTTTGTTGATTTTCTCTATTGTTTTTTCTGTTCTTGGTTTCATTTATTTCTGCTCTAATCTTTATTATTTATTTTCTTCTGTTTGTTTTGGGATATTTTTCTAATTTCTCTAGTTGTCAGTTAAATCTTTGAGTTTAGCTCTTTCTTCTTTTTTTAATATAGGCATTTAGGGCTATAAATTTCCCTCTCAAGACTGCCTTCACTGTATTCCATAAGTTTTCATAAGTTGTGGTCTCATTTTAATTTGTCTCAATATGATTACTAATTGCACTTGCAATTTCTTCTTTGACACACTGATTATTTAGGAGTGTGTTGTTCAGCCTCCACACATTTGCAAATTTACTTTTTCCTGTCATTGATTTCCAATTCCATTCCATTATGATATGAGAAGGTGCTTTGTATAATTTCAATCTTTTTATATTTATTGAGAGCTGCATTGTGCCCTATCATGTGGTCTATCCTGGAGAAAGACCATGGGCACTTGAGAAGAATGTATAACCTACTGAATTTGGATGCAACTTTCTGTATATGTCTGTTATGTCTAAGTCATTTATCATATTGTTCAAATTCTTTTTCCTTGTTCATGTTCTGTCTAATTGTTCTATCTAATGATGTGAGTGGTGTGTTGAAATCTCCAAGAATTATTGTAGAGAAGTCTATTTCTCCCTTCAGTTTTGCCAGAGTTTGTCTCATGTATTTTGGGGAACCCTGGCTAGGTGCATAGATATTTTTGATTATTATATCTTCCTGGTGGATTGTCCCTATTATTAATATATAGTGACCTTCTGAATCTCATAACTTTTTTGCATTTAAACTCTCTTTTGTCCAATATTAGTATTGCTAACTCTGCTCTTTTTTGGTTACTATTTGTGTGGAGTATCTTTTTTAAACCTTTCACTTTCAGCTGGTTTGTACCTCTAGGTCTAAGGTGAGTTAATTGTAAGCACCATATGGATGGCTCATGGTTTTTTTAATCCATTCTGTCAGCCTGTATCTTTTGATTGGGGAGTTTAATTCATTTACATTCAGTGATAGTACTGTAAATGCATTATTTACTTCCACCATTTTATTCTTTGATTTTCTTATGTCATATCGTATTTTTGTTTGTCTTCTTACTCTTTTGGTTATCCTTTCTCTATTCTTTCTTCTATACTCTCCTCCAGGCCTCTCTCTCCTGTCTTTTTATTTCAGGTTCTAAGGTTTCCTTTAATATTTCCTGCAAAGGTGACTTCTTTTCTGCAAAGTTTCTTAGTTTCTCTTTGTGAATATTTTATACTCACCTTCATATTTGAAGGATGATTTTGCTGGATAAAGAATTCTCAGCTGGCAGTTTTTCTCTTTCAGTATCCTAATTGTACCATACTACTGTCTTCTCACCTCCATGGTTTCTGAAGAGAAATCTGCGCTGTCTTACTGGGTGTCTCTTGTACATAATGGTTTGCTTCTCCCTTGCTGCTCTGAGAGTTTTCTCTTTATCTTTGACATTTTACATTTTGAGTAGGATGTTGTGTCTTGGAGTACGTCTAGTTGGATTTATTCTGATTGGGGTATGGTGTGCTTCTTGGACATGTCAGTTCATTTCTTTCATGAGAGTTGGGAAATTTTCAGTTATTATTTCCTCAAATACTCTTTATGTCCCTTTTCCCTACTCTTCTCCTTCTGGAAGCCCTATGACACATATGTTGCTGCATTTCATGTTGTCATACAAATCTCTGAGCCCCTGCTCAATTTTTCCCATTCTTTTATCTCTTCAATTTTAGCTGTTCAGTCTTCAGTATTACTTATTCTCTCTTCTATCATTTCGAGTCTGCTGTTCTATGTCTCCAATGTGTTCTCTATCTCACTATTGTGTCTTTCATTCCCATGAGCTCTGTTACTTTTCTGTTCAGGATTTCAAATTCTTCTTTGTGCTTGCTCAATGTCTCCTTGATGTCATTTATCTTTTTAGTCATATTGTCTTTTAACTCATTAATTTTATTTTGGAAATTTGTGTGCATCTCTCTAATTAGCTCTCTCAAATCCTGTTTCTCTTCTGGGGCTTTGATATATTCCTTTTCTTCTGCCATGTCTTCCATTTTCCTAGTATGGATCATAATTTTTTGCTGATATCTAGGCATCTGATTAGGTTGTAGTTTATTCAGATCCTCAATTTCTTTCTCTTTTGTAGGGATTTAATGGTGGGAAGCTGTGTGTTACCACTGCTTTTTTTATTCTTGGCTCGACCTGAACTGTTAGGACTGTCCCTACTAGTTGCTCCAAACAGGGCTCTGGATCCAGTAATTGATTGCAGCCCGGCTTCCTAGGTCCTTGGGGAGGGAAGCTATAAAGGCCAGAAAAAGCCTCTCTTACTTATTTGTAATTTTCTCATGTGCTCATCCTTGGTCTTCCAGCAGGTGGCGACAGATGGATATCTTTTTTTTTTTTTAAAGATTTATCTGTTTATTTATTTTCCCCCCTTCCCCTCCTCCCACCCTGCTGTTTTTGCCGTCTGTTTGGTCTTCTCTTCACATTTTCTCTCCCCTGGGATTCACCGGGATTTGATCCTGAAGACTCCTGATGGGGAGAGAGGTTCCCTTTCAATTGCACCACCTCAGTCCCTGGTCTCTGCTGCGATTCACCTTGACTCTCCCCTTGTCTCTCTTTTGTTGCATAATCTTGCTGCATGACTCACTTGTGCAGGAACTGGCTCACCACACAGGCACTTGTGCAGGCACTTGCACGGGCACTGGATCACCGCATGGGCACTTGTGCTCACCACGCGGGTACTCGCACAGGTGCTTGTGCTCACCACGTGGGCACTTGTGCTCACCATGCGGGCACTGGCCCTGTGCAGGCACACTTTCTCTTCTTTTTCACCAGGAGGCCCCAGGGATGGAACCCAGGTCATTCCATAAAGTATGAGGAAGCTCTATCACAATCGGCTTCCCAGATGGGGACCTTTGGCAGCTCTCTGTTCAGTGCCTGGTTGGAGTGTATTTGTTGCAACACAGATGGGATCAATGTGATAGAGCTTCTTGCCTGGAGGCTAGGAGCCTTGGAATTCCAACTTTCTCAGTGACAGTTCTCCAGCCTTCTGTGTCAGCCCCCTCCCTTTTCCTGAAATATTTTCACTCCCCTCTGAGTCCTCAACAATCAGTCCCTGTTAGTAGAGGAGGAGGTTGGGAGGGTAGTATAACTTTAGCCCCTTGCCAGCTCCAAGGCAAACAATGGTGTGGCCTCACCCAGACTGGAAAGGGCTCCTGGGACAAAGCAGATCAAATTTGTGGGTCAAAAGCTGAGTCAGCTTTAGGTTCTGTCCCTCTCTCCCCTTTCCTGGGGTGGTGGATCCCTGGAGCCCCCTTTGTCTGTAGAAGCAGGCCCAGAGGCCTGAGAATTCTAAAGTGTCTTTAGTGTGGGGGATGGTGCTGGCAGCAGCAGCCACTGGTTTCAACTCACAGTTCTCTCTTTGCAATTCCCCTCCTTTGTCCCTTTCTCCTCTGGGCAGTGTCCAGCCTTCTCCTGGTGTCCTAAACCCTAGAAAATCCTTTTGCAGGCTGTTGCAGCCTATCCTCTAGAGAATCCTATGTCTTTCTAGTCGGCCTTCTTCCCGAAGTCCTATATATATATACATATATATATATATATATATATTTTTCAGACTTATTTATTTATTTCTCTCCCCTCCCCCCCCACACACCCCGGTTGTCTGGTCTCTGTGTCTATTTGCTGCGTCTTCTTTGTCCGCTTCTGTTGTTGTCAGTGGCACGGGAATCTGTTTCTTTTTGTTGAGTCATCTTGTTGTGTCAGCTCTCCGTGTGTGTGGTGCCATTCCTGGGCAGGCTGCACTTTCTTTCGCGCTGGGCGGCTCTCCTTACGGGGCGCACTCCTTGCGTGTGGGGCTCCCCTACACAGGGACACCCCTGTGTGACACGGCACTCCTTGCGCGCATCAGCACTGCGCATGGGCCAGCTCCACACGGGTCAAGGAGGCCCGGGGTTTGAACCGCGGACCTCCCATGTGGTAGACGGACGCCCTAACCACTGGGCCAAGTCTGCTTCCCTATATATTTTTTAATGTTTAAGAATTTCTGATAAAATCTAATTGGGAGGGTGTGCTGTGCTAGAGGACAGAGAGGGTGCAGAAATTGCCAAGTTAGTAGATCCATTCTCTTGCTAGTGCTCCCCTGACTTAGCTCTGATAGTGATTGATTTGTAGTGAATTCTTAGAATATCCACCAATATATTCAGAGACAGTCTGAGTGACTGTGGAATGCCTCGGGAGTAGTAGAAATAAAGTAGAAATAGATACTGACTCAAGTCTTGAGTGATGACAGAGGTGCATTTTAAGCACCACGGAAATCTTACTGGGCGGGCCCATTTTCCCACTCTGGCAACGGAGGTCGACACCACCTCAGATAAGTATTCCAACCTGTACATGTATGTGGGCTTATTCCTGAGCCTCCTGGCCATTCTCCTCATCCTGCTCTTCACAATGCTTCTGCGGCTCAAGCATGTCATCTCGCCAATTACCTCTGAGAGCACGGAAAGTGTTCCTCAATTCACAGATGTAGAGATGCAAAGTCGAATCCCCGCCCCTTAAAGGCAGGATGAAGGTGAGCTTTAGTGGCTCTCACTGAAACTTTTATGTTGACTCCCAGGAAAGCTCACTTTGTTGCATATGGCTTCCCATGTGAGGAATCAACAAGTTGTTCATGTAAACTAGGGTGTTTGTGTTATTCTTTGTTTTGACTCTGCTTGTGGGATAGCAAAGAGGTTTAAGACTCATTCTTTGCCAGGAATATAGGAAATGGCCGCTGGTTGGGAGGACAGGTTTCCATAGCAACCAAAGAGAGTCTGGGCATTGAACAAGCCTCAGACCACAGAAATTCATATGCAGCTGTTGTAAATAACAAAAATCAAAACCACAGGATCCCTGGAAGCTCCAAGAAGAAACAAGGAGAATTTGCCGTTGATAGGTCTGATAGTTAAAGGAGGGTGCCCCAAGAAAGGACAAGTTTTAATTTAGCACCTCTGCTGACATGAACCTATACCAGAGAGGCAGTGAGTTAGTGAAGGGACCATTAACTCTTTCCCAGGAAAGCAGTGATGTGATCATCTTGGGTCATGGAGTTTGTCCCAAATAAAGAAGTGATTTAAACAAATGGTTTCAGTTTAAAGAGCAATTTTGCAGAAAGATGTTTCTAGTAAACAAACTCATCTAGAGAGAGAAAATGTGTATTTTATATCTTTGTTAATTACTATTGTTGGATTTTTAAACACTCAGATAATGGTAGATGCATAACAAAAATCTAGAATGACAAACTGCCCCCAAACCAAAGGAAAATTAAGTCAAAATGGTCCTGTGACAGTGAACCCTTCATTACATATGCATCTCCTTTGCATTTTTCTCCCTCCTCATCACTCTCCAGGATGAGTTGTATGCAAATATGAGCTTTGTTTAAAGGTGGCATTGGCAAAGAAGGGTCAACTATTTTTTAAAGGAGAAACAAAATAATCACGATATTCTATGACTGAATGTGGCTTTGGACAAAACATTCAAGTCTTCTGGGTCCTAGGTTTTCCTTTCTTTCTCAAAAATGATCAGAGAGCTGTTTATTCATCACTAGACTCATTTTAGGCCTGAGTATAAAGAAAACAAAGGGAAAGAAAGGAATACTTACTAAACAATACCCTCCAACAAATTCTTACTGAGATCAATGTCCTCATGTCTCATTTGTCTTTTCCCAGAAAATGCTCCTTTCTTCCTGGCCTCTGCCAAAAGATGAAGTGTTTCACTTACTGCCTATAAGAGAAATACATTTTGAAAAATTCCATTCTCACAACTAGCCCTAGTATGCCAGTAGTGAAGAGAATTTTTGATTTTTTAAAGTTAACTTTCAAAACTGGAACCAAAGGGGATAAATACCGTTTACAAATTAGAAAATAGAAAGTTGGTCATATTCTTGCCACCAATACACCTGTGTTAAATTCTACCTACTTAAAAAATTTCAGTTCTCCCTCACATCTAAAAGGTGGTCTTCAAAGCTCACAGGCGATCCCTTGGGAGCTGCAGTGGTGGTAACAGAGGAACAGAACGGCTGTAACCTTAAATGCCACCTCCACCAGGCATGTAGCTCTCTATAGCCTACATCCAATTTAGATTGGTCCCTTTACTCTGATCTAAATCTAGTTTGGTGGTGAAATTCCCAAGTGCTTTCCACTTCTATACACAGTAATTTGCTAATGCTCCCCTCTCCAAGGGGCTGCAAAGCATGAAATCCCCACAAGAAGCTCTAAGCTTAGCTGCAAGGCTGGCTCTGTCACACCTGTTACAACAGCACCCTGGAAGAGATGGCAGCTGCACTCTGCACCATTCAGAATAGATTAGCAGGTAGGTTAAGACTCAGCTAAGGCATACAATTCCCTTTTTTTTTTTACTCATACTGTGTGTGTATATATATATATATAAATATAAAAATATATAGAACATTTTATAAAAAATTAGGTTACTATGCATTTGTAATATAATATCTCCCCTCATCCTAAAATATTTCAGATACAAAGTGACTCTTCTGTTATATTATTACATCTTCATGATTTAAGTTTTGTCTTTATTCAACGCTAGATTCTGTGGACCCTGTAAAATTTTAGCTCCTGGCAGCCATATATGGATTTCTTCAAAGGCTGAAAATACACCCTGCAAACTCTTAAGGACACACATTTCCCCTCATTCCAGGGTCTCCCTTTTGTGCTCACAGTATTTGAATGCACTTTACAGTTTAGAAGTCAGTGGCTGGATAAATGAAGGAACTAATTAAACTTTCAACAAGAGTGAATAGCAAGATACCCAGTGCCTTGTTGCTGAATCTGAACAGGGTCACAGACTGCAAATCTATTCCCTGCTCACAAGACCACTCCAACTCAAATCTCATGAGATTAAGACTGCTCTTTAATCACTGATTCAGATCAAGAGTCCTAATTTAAGATCAAGTTACTCACCTGGAAAACAACTATCCTCTTTCATCACAACTACCCCATGGGATCCAGGTCTTCACTGAGCATTAACCAAAGTACACAGCACAATTCACACTAAAACAGCAGCATAACCTCCCACAATTTCCAGTGATAACATACATGGAGATGCACTTAAGCTGATGTATCATTATGGTGATTCACACAGTATTTAACTTTAGGAAAATGAACTGAATGGTTTCATCATAGCAAACATTGTAAAGAATTTTTCCATTTATATGAAATTATATTACATTCCCCAATGTTTTATATCAACATATATTGTGGCTAAATTAAGAGGCACCTAGAGCAACCAATGGGCACAATTTGAATTTATCCATCTATCCAAAATGCTGACTTGGCAACCCCCTCCTTCTCCCTCCATAAAAAAAAAAAAAGAGTTCAGCCAAATTGTGTATAAACAGGTAGGTTATTTATACATAGGTGTACTCTGCTTTAAGCAATTACGATATAGTAAAATCTTTTTTTATAAAAGATGAAACATATATTGAACCATACAAAATTGACATTTTCATAGGTCAGAAATGGTCAAATAGCAGCAATTTCATATAGTGCAAACTAATAAAAAAATCTTATCACATGAATTCTTTAAATAGCAAATTCTTCTAATATGTTTAAAAATAATTAAATGTCTAAAACTGCACTTTGATTATGTTTCAGAAATACGAGTTGCATAAACCAAATTATATTGTAAAAGGCTTATGTATTATGTATTAGTCATGCAATGTTAAGGTTAATCAAGTAAGGACAGATTCATCCTGCCTAAACTTTCCATCCATGCCAAATCTGAAGTTTTGGACTCATAACTGAGTTTGACTGTTATCAATCCCACTTTACTTAGTAGGTATAAGGGATCCATTTAATACAATTTCAAATGGTTATATTTAGTAGTACATTTTATTCACCTGCATTTGTAAAACAACTTTTTTTTTAACAAAATGAAGAATTGTGTGGAAGAAAAATAGGATTTCTTTTGTTTGAAATCATTCATAGTTGAAATATATTAATATTGTATGAAAACAGAAATATATTTTAATTAACATTTAGCTTGTCATTTTTGATCCCTGCAAAATAAATGCTATTTGCTGATAAAAATATTCATTGCCTGAAGTGAGCATCAGTCTTTTCATCCCAACATAAATTATAACAACTGTAAATCTGTGAGATTTATAATTTTGATGTCTCATTATTTTTTCTTTTTTTAAAAAAGATTTATTGATTTATTTATTTCTCTCCCCCCCACCCCACCCCGGTTGTCTGTTCTCTGTTCTATTTGTTGCGTCGTCTTCTTTGTCCACTTCTGTTGTTGTCAGCGGCACGGGAATCTGTGTTTCTTTTTGTTGCGTCATCTTGTTGTGTCAGCTCTCCGTGTGTGCGGTGCCATTCCTGGGCAGGCTGTACTTTCTTTCACACTGGGCAGCTCTCCTTATGGGGCGCACTCCTTGCACGTGGGGCTCCCCTACGCAGGGGACACCCGTGCGTGGCAGGGCACTCCTTGCGTGCATCAGCACTGCACATGGGCCAGCTCCACACGGGTCAAGGAGGCCCAGGGTTTGAACCGCAGACCTCCCATGTGGTAGACGGATGCCCTAACCACTGGGCCAAGTCTACTTCCCTCATTTTTTCTTATTCCCTAACCTCCCAGTTTTTATTTTCTTCTCAATTACAAATTTATTTATACATTATTTTCTTTTTTTTATGTAATAGTAAAAAAAGAAAAAAAAATTAATGAGCACTAGCTGTCAATGGGGGTGACCTGAAGTGAGAGTGAGATAAGACATCTAAAGTGCCAATATCTTTCAACATTCTCCCCAATAGGATATTTTAAAAATATATTTTCCCTCTTGTATTTTGCTCATTTAATCCTCACAGAAGCCCTGTGGTTTTCTAATGAGTGTCAGTATTATGATGTTGCTTTACATATGAGGACACAGGCACAGGGAGATTAGTGAAGCATTCATGGTTACACAGATTAGACACATCTTTGGACTCATAGTTTAGTATTTAGCTTTCTCAACATTGAATAGATATTTCAAAGCTATCGATTTTTAAAAAATATTTATTTATTTATTTTCCCCCTCTCCCCCCTCATTGTTTGCTGTCTGTGTCCATTTGCTGTGTGTTCTTCTGTGTCTGCTTGTCTTCTCTTTAGGCAGTACCTGGAACCGATCCTGGGACATTCTGGAGTGAGAGAGAGGTCCTCAATCTCTTGCACCATCTCAGCTTCATGGTCTGCTGTGTCTCTTATTGTCTCTCCTCTGTGTCTCTTTTAGTTGCATCATTTTGCTGCGCCAGCTCTCTGCTATAGCCAGGTTGCCATGTGGACTAGCTCTCTGCATGGGCCAGATCTCCACTCAGGCCACCTCACCGCATGAGCCAGTTTGCCTTTACCAGGAGGCCCCAGGAATTGAACCCTGGACCTCCCATATGGTAGACAGGAGCCCAATTGCTTGAGTCACATCCACTTCCCTCACAGCTATTGATTCGATAACACTCCAAATTCCGAAAACAACAATGGAGTCAAGGGGTGGTTCCATCCCTGTGTCCAATAATTCAAAACAAATAAGCAAAGCTCAGCCATCTTACACACATTACTAGATTGTAGGAACATTTTCACAAGAGCAATCCCTGCAGCTTTAATTTACACCAATGAAGGGAAGAGACAGAAATATGGATAGATTCTCACAATGCAATTCCAATCCTCTGCTCATTTGATTTATATGTACCCATTAAAGTGAATATATATGTTCACTTGATTTGTTCACAATCAATGCTGGTTCTCTATATGCATGATTATTATCTCTGCCCCCATTCCTGAAACAAGAACATCTCCTCTAAGATAAAAGTGGTTATATTAGTCTGGGTTCTCTAGGGAAACAGAATCAAAAAGTGATATCTGTCAATAGTATGCAAATCTATAAGAGTCTCTCACGCAGCCATGGGGATGCACAAGTTCAGGTTCCACAGGCAGGCTGCAACCAGGGGCTGCAATGAAAGTCCAGTGAAGGTCCTTGACATACGGGAGATGTTGACTGTCCAAAGATGAGCTAGGAAATTTTCTCTCAATGCTGGAATCACATCCCCTTTTAAAGCATTCAGCTGATTGGGTTAAGCATCACTCATTGCTGATGGCAATATCCCTGACTGATGTAATTATAACCAGCTATCTATGATTTACCACTGCAGTAAAGTCAATGGTGACTAAAGTCCATAAATGCCCTTGTATTACAGTTAGTCCAGTGCTTGCTTGACCAAACAACTGGGCACAATTACCTGGCAGAGTTAACACAATAACCTAACCATCACAATGGTTAGGTTATTTAAAATTGTATGGTTTTTGAGTGCACATAGCAATTCCATTTGTACTTTATAATGAATGCAATGGAGAAATTACCTCTAGCAGCAAAGAATGAAATGTTAGACTTGCAGAGTGGATTTGGCTCAACAGATATAGCATCTGCCTACCATGTGTGAGGTCCAGGGTTCAAACCCAGGGCCTCCTGACCTGTGTGGTGAGCTGGCCCACATGCAGTACTGATGCATGCAAGGAGTGCAATGCCACGCAGGGGTGTCCCCCATTTAGGGGACCCCCACATGTAAGGAGTGTGCCCCTTAAGGAGAGCTGCCCAGTGTGAAAAAGTGCAGCCTGTCCAGGAGTGGCGCCACCCACACACAGAGCTGATGCAGCAAGATGATGCAACAAAAAGAGACACAGATTCCCGGTGCCACTGACAAGAATACAAGTGGACACAGAAGAACACACAGCAAATGGACACATAGAGCAGACAACTGGAGTGGAGGAAGGGGAGGGAAATAAATTTTTTTAAAAACCTAAAAAAAAAGAAATATACTTGTAGAAAAAGGAGATAAAAATATGGAACATACATAGATTAGGAAAAGGAATTGACTAATACAGGTGAGAAAATTTTGAAGAGTAATTTGAGCAATTCCAGGTATTTCGATTCATTTTCACATCAAATTTACTGAATGAATCATGCATAAACATGGGAGAGCATAAGACAGGGTACCGGGGGAGGTCCAGAGGGGATATAAAGTTTGAAATCAGAAAGTTTACAATCTGGCAAAGATGAATAAGTGCCTAAATTCATTCGTTCATTCATTCATTCAATAAACATTTATTGAGGACCTACTGCACGCATGCAGTGAAGAAAAGGCACTCTGTGCTCTGGTGAAGGTTATAGCCTTCTGGGATTGATGAAACTGGCAAGATAATTACAAGAATACTGCATTATAAATGAGAAGTATAGGATACTTGGGTACATATAAAGTGAAGAGGACAAGGCTACCTCACCTTGCCTAGATGGTCAGGGAAGACCATACTAAGGAAATGCTATCTAAGCTAAAAATCTAATGGGTGAATAAAAAGAGAGTAGGGCAGCAAGCATTCCATAGAAAGAATAGCATGTATAAAGGTTCTGAGGTCACATAAACTTGGAATACTTAAGGAAGCACAGTGAGTGATGGAGAGAAGGCTCCAGAAAGCTGGAAAGTTGGCAGGGACCAGAAAATGCAGGGCCTCATGGACAGTGTTAAGGATTTTTAACTTTATTTTAAGCATTGAGATGATAACTCTGGCAGGAGTGTTGTGGATGAATTGGAGAGGGGTAAGAATGGGTGCAGGGAGACCAGTTGAGAGGCTATGGTTGTGGCACAAGAGAAAGAGGATAATTGTTTAGACTTATCACTCATTGATTGGTAGTAGGTAAAGACAGAGAAGTGAATAGCTTTGAGATAGATATAGAAGATAAAATCAGCGTTACTGGGTGAGTGAGAAGGATGAGTCTAGAATGACTTACTGGATTCTAGTTTGAACAAGGATCTGGTGACTACTCACTGAGATAGAGAACGCTGGAGAAATATCAGGTCAATGGGGTAGATAAATTTCATTTTGGACATGTTTAGTTTGAAGTCCCTTTGAGACATACAAGTGGAAATATTGATTAGGCAGTTGAATATATGGGTCAGGAGCTCAGAAAAGAGGTTTGGACTGGAGACATAAATTTAGGAGGTATTAGTGATGAAATTGCCTAGGGAGGGGTTGTAGAGCAGATTTTGGAAAGAGTGACAATAATGTAACATAGAATATGCACAAATATGCCCATCCCCCATTTTTGGAGTGTTAGTGTCATAGGTTGCCTGAGCTCCTACAACAAATACCACAAACTGGTTTTGATTTAAAACAGGAACTTAGTAACTCACAATTTTGAAGCTACACAAAAATCTAAAATAAAAATATCAGTAAGATTTGCTTTCTCCCAATGTCTGTAATTCTGGTGCTGGCTGCCAACAATCCTTGGGTTCCTTAGCTTGTATATCTGGTCCCGTCACAAGGTGCTGTCCATTCTGTTTTCAATTCTGTGACTTCCGGATTCTCTTAAGAAGGCTTCCAGTAAACTGTATTAAGGCCCATCTGATTCAGATGGTCTCACCTGAACTAAAAATAACATCTTCTAAAGGTCTTACTCACAATGGGTTCACACCTACATGAACAGATTAAGAACTGTTTTTGTTGGGGCACATAATTCAACTTGTCACAAGTTAATCACTAGTCATGTCCAGAAATACTTGAGAGCATGAAAAGTGCAAAAGTCATTGGGGAGAGGTAAAACTCCAAGATGGAGAGATGAAATATAAATATTAAGTACAAAAGATAGGAGCAGGGTCATATATAAGAGGAAGAAGCCAGGAATCAATGGAACACTTGAAGTCTGGAATAATGTAAAGCTGTTTCTGAGAAATTGCAGTGACCAGGGCTGAGTTGTCACACACAAGTACACAGTTATAGTCATCAAGGTCCTAGCAGGAAATAGATAGCATTCTCAAAAGGAGTAAGTGAAGAATCTTTAACAAAGGAGTAGATAGGGATAAGGGAAACAACAAGGGATGGTGAAGCACCCATGGGCTAGTAGCAGTAGGAAGTGATTACCACTTCTAGCCTTGAAGGAGTAGGGTGATCGAGCTATAATTGGAATCTGACATGTCCTATAGCTATGAAAAAGAAGTGGTCTAATAATCTGTGACCTTAAGTAGAGAAACAAAGCCAGGAGGGAACTAGAAGACTAAAAATACCCCAAAACACTCTCTTCCATCCCCCCTTCTGCCTCTTATTGATTGAATCCAACTGGAATACAGAGGGCAAGGAAGCCTAGGTGATGCCGTCTATATAGATCAGTCTCATAGAGCAAAGAGCATGGTGGAGAAGGCTTGACAGTGGATTTGGAGGAGAAAACAAAAGTATATCTAGATCAGAAATAAATAGGCATAATGGAATGGCTTAAAGATCAGAATTGAGGTTTACTCAATATGATTCTATAACAAAAGAGATAAAATATGCTATAGATTTTCAAAGGAGGTCTATTAGTCAGAGTCAAGTCTGAAAAACCAAGACCAGTCTAGTTACTTCAAACAAATGAAATTTAATTTAAGAAATTGGTCACACATGAGATATATGACACATGATAGTGAAGCAACCTAGAGCTATATTGGCAAGAGCAGGAAACTACTACCATTCCTAGGGCTTGAAAAACAATGGAAGGAAGTGACATTATGAAAGCCCAGGAGATGGGGCCCTCATTGTTTTCTAGAATCATGGAGGGGCCTGCCCAGCAAGATCTGAGACCACAGAAGGGGTTACCTGATGGAATCTGGGACCTCAATGAAAACGGTTATCTGGCAGGAGCTAGAGCCAAGGAGAAGGATTTTGAGCCATTTTATAAAGCATGCTGTGATCAATTAGTGATGTCTTTCATATTGGAAAGGATAATGGAGGCATGCACGACACATGTCTTTCATTACTGACACAGGTGTATTTCTTTATATCATGTCCATGTAGCATGGGGATATAAAGTGGTACTTTAAGAGCTGGGGACAGAGCACATCTTAGAAAGAAAACTGTCTTTATCTGGCAAAACACAAAAATAGGCCATTTTAATTGTGGATAACCTCCAGGTTATAGTTGGGTTAGGCTGGAAGTGAAAAAGAGATGGATAAATTGTGACACATAAGAACTGAACAGTAATTCGAAAGACTGTTCCAGAAATGTGAGGTAAAGAATACAAAGCAGAGAGAGTGGGAGATCCATCAAATGGAAGGAGGCTGGAGGCCAAGCAGAAATGATGACTAGTGAAGATTTTTCCCTCAGAAGAACTTGGAAGAACAGTGATGATTAATGTTCAATATTAAGAATTTTGCTGTGATGTCCTAAAATATAATCCTCCTCCCATGTCCCTAAACCTTCATTAAGGTCTTCAGCCTACACAGCCTGGATGTAGCAGTATTTGGTAAGTGAAGAGATTCTGATAGTGTCCTTCTGGATGACGTGGTACACAGGATTACACACACAGAAGGTAAAATATAGAGCAGAAATCGTAAATTTAGTGAAAGTAGAAACTTGGATCCAAAGGTACATAAGGGAAATACACAACTTTCTTTTCCCCCAACCTAAGATTCTAAACTCATTAGGTACCTGGAGACAGACTAATTACATATTTAACTCTAACCCTTCAAAATTTAACATTTCAAACCAACAGAATATGTAATAATTTGTTTGCAAATCTAATATATTTGTATTTGAGGGTAAAATCTTCTAGCTAATTCTAACATTAATTATAGTCTACAGTTCGAACTTGTGAGTAGAGAATATTCTGGAGAATAAAAGACATAAGCTTCAAAATTTTGAAGAATTTTCACATTTAAGTGGCAGAGACTTAATTTGTGTTGTCTGAAATAAAAAACTAAGACTGTCAAAGAGAATATAAAGGGAGTGAGTTTATAGAAAATGAAATTTAGTTCATTGTATTCTTACTAATATACATGTTCCAAAATAGAGATGGTTTTCTTGCAGAGTAGACTATTATTGAATCAGTTCAAGTAGAAGGTGGAACAACCATATCTATCAGAGATGATGATGATGACAGTAATAATAATCAGTAACATTTTGAAAACTTGTGTTAAGCTGTATGCTTAATATTCCACATGCATTCTTATTTATAATTCACAAAAACCTATGAAGTAGATATTATTATTTCCCCTTTTTACCTATGAAAAGATTAAATAGCTTGCCCTGGATCACACAACTAATGAGTGGCACCAAACTAGGATTCTAATCCATAGCCAACCGACTCCAAACCCGTATTCTAAAAACAAACAAACAAACAAAAAACATGTTATATGAGAGCCACTGAATGTATACTTTGGATGGATTGTACAAGGCATTGTTGGTTTATGGAAAAGAATACACCAAATGTTAGCTGCGGACTGATGTTGATGTTCTTTCTAAATTTGTAACAAATATTTCACAACAATGTAAGGTGTTGGTGGTAAGGTAATGTATGGGAATTTTTTACCTTATATATGATTGTTTTGTAAGTCCACAATTTCTCTAATAAAAAAAAGAACAAAAACAAATTAAAAACCATATGCTACAATTATGCTGTCCTTCTTCCCTAATAAGGTAAAAGTGACTCATATTTTGGTTAGGAGGATGAATCAGATCATCTGAGGGACTTCTAAGATTGTGTTTGTGTGTGTGTTTATCTGTATATAGAGAACTAGGGAAAGAAATTCTTTAACACATGAGAAAAAAAGATGGTGCCCTCAATAGAAAAGAATAAACAAATTCAAACCAATACAAACTATAGGTGATTTGTAAAATTTTGCTTGGCAAGACATGGGAAATGAACAAATCCTATGAAGTTAACCAAGGTAGAGCTAGGAAGCCAGGAAGCTGTGACTAAAATATAATGAAAGTTAACTAACTTAAATGTAATATATCTGGACTATCTGTGATGCTGAATAAGAAAGACAGAGATCTACATAGCATCTAAAAAAGGAAGACTATGAATTGGTCACTATCAGGCAAAAGCACTATTTTTAAAAATTATGACTTAGTTTAAGCCTACAGAAAAGTGCAAAGAAATTTTAGGGAAAAAATATTTACCTGTATATCCATTGTCAAGCTTTGATGAATCTTAATATTTTGTCATATTTGCTTCAGATTTTTAAAAGAGAAATAAAGGTAGAGTTGAAGCCCCTGTGTACTTCTCCTTGATATCACTCCTCTGCCCTAGAGTTAACTATTGAGAAACAAAACCATTTATCCCCACTGTCAGCAAGGACATTGATCACTGAAAATGCCTATTCCCCCATATATTTTATATTAACTGATTTTACTGTACCTGGAAAATCTTGTCCAGGAAAATGGATTGAGTGTTCATTACAGGAACTTCCGAAAAGCCTCATCAACCTTCAACAGAAATCGATCAACAGGTAATTTGGGTCCTAAGACTCTCTGAATCCCTTGCCTCAAAAACCCTCCACTTGCTGCTTCCACCAATCCTGGAATGTTGTATTATGACACTTACCCAATCCCAGCCAAGTTCCCATATTGAAAGATCTGACTTTAAACAAACTTCCAGGTCTCAATAAATTGCATCCTTACCTTCCTGACTCTAAGACTAAAAAGCTTTTCAGAAGTGGTGTTCTCCCTTACCTCAGTTTTGACATAACAACAAAGTTGTGTTAATGATATTTGAGGAGCCAGCGTTTGACACCATTATTCTGAACTTTCAATTTATCATAATGTATGATTTATATTGTTTTACTAAATATGTATGTGTCCATAAGTGATATGCATATTGTTTTGCAACCAATGCTTTTAAATTTAATATAAATATACCATAATGTACATATCCTTTTGCAATTTATTATGATGATGCTTACTACGCATGTGATTTTTCATTCATTTTCACAGTTATATCCCAATGTATAAATATACCACAATTGTTTTATCCATTTTCCTGAATGGATATTTTGCCTGATATTAACAGAGCTACACCACCTTTCTTTTGGTATTATTCACTGGGTATAATGGACAAAAAGTCACCAACATTAGTGAAAACTATAAACTCACAGATCCAAGAACCTCAATGCACCCAAGCACAAGAAGCATAAAGAAAATTATACCAAGGCACATCATATCCAAATAGCTCAAAACCAATGATAAAGAGAAAATTTCAAAAGCAGACAGACTTATTACATATAGAAGAACAAAGAAAATGGGTACATTTGATTTCTCATCAGAAACAATGTGAGAAGACAGCAGACATTTTTAAATTGCTGAAAGAAAAAAAATGTCAGCTTAGAATTCTGTACCTGTCATCTGTATAACTCTCACCCTTCCCCCTCCCCTTCTCTCCCACACGCACCGGCCGCCAGGCCAGATAGGAGAAAGCCGCCTAGCTGGCCGCCGATCCAAAACTTCTGCTTCTGTATACGCCCGCTTATATGAACCATATCAAGCCACGCCAGCTAAGCCTACCTGCCCTATAAAAAAACTGCCCACAGCCTGAAAAGCGTGCGCTCCTCTCGTTACCTGAGAGTACCGCCCGGCAGGTTTTCCTCCAATAAAGCCTGTTTCCGACTCTGGCCCAGAGAATTTTCTTACATCATCGTATATTTCACAAATGAAATAAAGTTGTTTTCAGATGTTAAAAGCTTAAAGAAATCCTCACCAACAGATCTGCACTGCAAGAAATACTAAAAATCCTTTAAGCATAAGCAAAATGATACCACATGGATGTATGGATTTACGCAAAGGAATGAAAAGCCCCAGAATTGGAAACTAAGTGAGTAAATAGTAAGATTTTCTTTCTTATTTAAATCTCTTTAAGATACTGTTTTAAAAAAATAATATAGGGAAGTGGATGTGGCTCAGGCGATTGAGCACCCGCCAACCACATGGGAGGTCCCTTATCTGGTTCCTGGCGCCTCCTCCTAAAGAAGACAGCCAGCTGGCGTGACGGGCAGGCATGGCAAGCTGACACAAGAGACACAAGAAGGAAAACATTATGAGAGACACAACAAAGCAGGGAGTGGAGGTTCCTGGTGCTTCTAAAGAAGAGCAAGACAGCAAGCTGACATGACGGGCAGGCGCAGTAAGCTGACACAACAAGAGACACAGGAAGAAAAACACAATGAGAGACACAACAAAGCAGGGAACAGAGGTGGTGATTAAAGAAACAAGGAAGAGCAAAACAATGAGGGGGTGGGGAGGAATAAATAAATAAAATAAATCTTAAAATATATATGTATTATATGGTTTACACCTATGTAAAAGTAAAATATATGAAACTATAGGATAAAGGCTGGAAAAGGAGATGGGGATATTTCATAATAGTTATACTTGAACAATGTTATAAGATTTCATTTTCCTGCTTCATGCATTTTACAATGTATTTTTCATTATAATGAGTTTTCAAAATGGTCATTTTTTTTTAGGAGGTACTGGGAATTGAACCCAGAATCTTGTACACGGGAAACACTCAACCACTGAGCGACATCTACTCCCCAACGAAAGTTGATTTTTTTTGTTTCGTTTCTTTTTAAGAGGTACCAGGGATCAAACCTGGGACCTTGTACATGGGAAGCAGGTGCTCAACCACTTGAGCTACATCCACTCCCTGGTCGTTCTTAATATGTATTTTGTTTTTATATATATAAAGCATTCCTTTTTAAAATGCTTCTGGTAGAAATGACCATTTCATTTTGAATACACAGAAGCACTATGTGTTTTATCCCTCCATTCTTTTTTATTCTTTATACTAGAGTAGATGTTTTCACAATTGTGTATCAACCAACAGAAGTCACTTTTTTACAACATCTGCACTGTGAGGAACTTGTATTTGACAATCATGTTCACAGCCTATCTGAGTGGCTTTAAGTAAAGCCACAAATAGTGCAATTTTTAAAGGATAAATATCCAAGTTTATTTCTAACTAAAATGCAACTTATTCGAAATGGAAGAAACAGAATGTAGCAGTATGGTATGGTTTATGAATTCCAAAAATGGATTTTGGATTATGTTTGTAAACTGGTCTGTCCCTCCAGGCATATTAGAGTATATAGGATTTAGAGGTTTAACTTTTACTTTTTCACTTGATTAAATAATGATTAAGGCTTTGATTGGGCAATATCAGTAGGACACTGAGTCCCTACTCCCTTGGTGGGTGGGGAGTCACAGAGAAACCACACAGCAGAGAAGGGAGTTTTGAGTTTTGAGCTGGAAACCAGGACGTAAGCACACAAAGAAGCAGAGCAGCAGAGCTGGGAGAGAACTGAGCTCCCAGGAGAGAGGAACCCAGGAAGCCTGAACCCTTCCAAATGTTGGCAGTCATCTTGCTTCAACATGTGGCAATAGACTTTGGTGAGGGAAGTAACTTACACCTTAAGACCTGGTAACTGTAAGCTTCTACCCCAAATAAATACACTTTATAAAAGATAACACATTTCTGGTATTTTGCATCAGCACCCCTTTGGCTGACTAATATGGAATTTGGTACCAGGAGTGGTGTTGGAAACTGAGGCACAGTGGTCTCACAAGGAGAGATTTGCTGTTTCCATGGCTACGCTTGCAACCTAAGGAATGTGGTAATTAAGAGTTCCTGGCAAACAGGGAAGCGGACTTGGCCCAGTGGTCAGGGCGTCCGTCTACCACATGGGAGGTCCGCAGTTCAAACCCCGGGCCTCCTTGACCCGTGTGGAGCTGGCCCATGGGCAGTGCTGATGCGCGCAAGGAGTGCCGTGCCAAGCAGGGGTGACCCCCGCCTAGGGGAGCCCTACAAGCCAGGAGTGTGCCCCATAAGGAGAGCCGCCCAGGGCAAAAGAAAGTGCAGCCTGCCCAGGAATGGCGCTGCACACACGGAGAGCTGACACAACAAGATGACGCAACAAAAAGAAACACAGATTCCCGGTACCGCTGACAACCAAAATGGATAAAGAAGAACACACAGCAATGTATTCGCCAAATGCAGTGAATGTGTCATGATGATGGAGGAGAATGTTGCTATGGGGGGAGTAGTGGGGTGAGGGGGGTGGGGGGTACATGGGGACCTCGTATTTTTTTAATGTAATATTTTAAAAAAATGAATTAAAAAATAAATAAATACATAAAAAAAAAGAACACACAGCAAATGGACACAGAGAACAGACAATTGGGTGGGGAGGGGGGGGAGGTAGGGAAGGGGAGAGAAATAAATAAAAATAAATCTTTAAAGAGAGTTCCCCCGGCAAACAAGATGAAGCTGTGAAAGGTTGAAAGAAAAGATAAGCAGATAACATTTGTGTAGTAAATAGAACAGTTAAACTTTATACCTTGAGATAAGATTTTTTGAATTCCTTAGACCATGAGTAATGTTGATGGTTTACTCCATGTTGCTGCTTCTACCCACAAGGACTGGGGTATATATAGAGGCCCTTGTGAACAATAAAGTTGTCTGATGAGTCTCTACACAGACCCCCTGATCCCAGCTCACTCATTCTTTCTTTTTTTTTTTAAAGATTTATTTTTTATTTATTTAATTCCCCTCCCCTCCCCCGGTTGTCTGTTTTCGGTGTCTTTTTGCTGCGTCTTGTTTCTTTGTCCGCTTCTGTTGTCGTCAGCGGCACGGGAAGTGTGGGCGGTGCCATTCCTCGGCAGGCTGCTCCCTCCTTCGCGCTGGGCGGCTCTCCTTATGGGTGCGCTCCTTGCGTGTGGGGCTCCCCTACGCGGGGGACACCCCTGCGTGGCAGGGCTCTCCTTGCGCGCATCAGCACTGCGCATGGGCCAGCTCCACACAGGTCGAGGAGGCCCGGGGCTTGAACCGCGGACCTCCCATGTGGTAGACGGACGCCCTAACCACTGGGCCAAAGTCCGTTTCCCTCATTCTTTCTTTTGCTTTCTTTCTTTCTCTTTCTTTCACTCCCCTTTCTCTCTTTCTTTCATTCCCAATACCCTTCGGGTCCAAATCTCCAACATCTGGGGCCCAACGTGGGGCCTGAAGAAGTCAGTGAGTCTTCCAAATCAGTATCAGGAACCGCGGAAAAGACCTCTTTGAAGGTTGTGTGTGACGACGTCCAAAGCAGTGTGACTCGAGTCTTCTTTTAGGTAAGTAACATTTTCCACGAAGTCATCAGGGTAATGGGTAATCGAACTGGACATGTGGAAGAACATTTGCAAGTGTTAAAAACCAAGTTGAAAGCTAGTGGGGTGCCTATAAAAAAGTTGTGAGTTAATAGAATTGTTTGCTTTAATATAAAAGCATTGTGGTTGGTTTTGGCCTCAGGGACATAATAATGTCTTAAATTCAAAACAGTGGAAATGTGTAAAGAAAGCTTTACAAAGAGCATATCAGAAAGGGGAATCCATTCCTTTTCTGCGTGGGCTTTGTGCCAGCAAATTGCTGTCACCTTAGATCGTTTACAATCAGAGGAAGATGAGGAAGAAGAAATTATTTTATTTTCAAAACCCATAGACAAACAGAAAATGGAGGGCCATTTGAAAAAACTAAATTCTGAGCCAAAAGGTGGAGGAGAATCTCCTGGCTTTATGCCTAATCCTAGTACTAATCCTTTTATAGATAAGAAGACAACTGTCTGATCTAATGAAATATCCAATCTCCATATATCTCACCCAGACGCTTATCCTAGTTTATATCCAGTTCAGCCTACTGTGCTTGATAAGCCGCCATTTATGGCTGCCCCAACTTCAGCAGATACGGCAGACGCTTTACCCTATGTTAAAAATATAGTTGTTTCCAACCCCACTCCTCAAACACCCTGAATGTGCTGTTTATTGCAAGGATCTCGACAAGGGGATCTGGAGGCCATAAAGTTCGTACCAGCTTTTCCCCATTGTATCATGACCAATCCCATCAAATGCTAATAATCCTCAGGAAGCTGCTGAATTCCATCATGAACCAATACCTTTTAAACTACTGAAAGATTTAAAACAGACTTGCGTGCAATATGGGGTTAATTCCCCATATATGTTTGGCTTTGTTCAGGGCATGGCTCAGGTAGACAGATTGATTCCTTGGGACTGGGAAATGTTAGCCCGTACTGTTCTTAGCCCTGCTGAATTTCTGCAATTTAAAACTTGGTGGACCGATGAGGCTAATAAGACTGCCCAGCGAAATGCTAATCAAGACCCTCTGGTGCTTATATTGCAGAGCAACTATTTGGAATAGGAGTTTGGGCAGGAGTTGGCAGACAAACGCAGTATGATGATGTAGCAATAGTTCAAGTTAGAATGTCCTGCTTAGCAGTTTGAAGAAAAATTTCAGCCCCTGGGAAACCTGCACAATCCTTTCCTAAAGTCATACAAGGAGTAAATGAGCCATATGTAGAGTTTGTAGCTAGGCTATCAGATATTATTCAAAAAATGATAAAAATACTGGATGCTAGAGACTTGATTTTATCAACTCTTGCATTTGATCACACAAATAGAGAATGCAAAAAAGCTATTAGACCCATTAAGGCAGTGGGAGCGTCAATACAAGACTATATATATATTTTTAATTATTTATTTATTATTATTATTATTTTAATTACATTGAAAAAATGAGGTCCCATTCAACCCCACCCCCCACTCCCCCCACAGCAACCCTCTCTCCCATCATCATGACACATCCATTGCACCTGGTAAGTTCATCTCTGAGCATCACTGCACCCCATAGTCAATGGTCCACATCATAGCCCAAACTCTCTCACGTTCCATCCAGTGGGCCCTGGGGGGATCTACAGTGTCCCGTAATTGTCCGTGAAGCACTATCCAGGACAACTCCATGTCCCGAAAACACCTCCACATCTCATCTCTTCCTCCCATTCCCCAAACCCAGCAGCCCCCATGGCTACCGTTCCCACACCCATTCCACATTTTCTCTGTGGACATTGGATTGGTTGTGTCCATTGCACACCTATGTCAAGTGAGGGCTTAGATTCCACATGGGTACTGGATGCACTCCTCCCGCTTCTAGTTGTAGGCACTCTAGGCTCCATGTTGTGGTGGTTGACCTTCTTCAACTCCATGTTAGCTGAGTGGAGTAAGTCCAATAAATCAAAGTGTAGGAGCTGCAGTCTGTTGAGGCTCTGGGCCTGGGTGTCATATTATCAGTCCAGAGATTCAAATCCCCTACATATATCTTAAACCCAGCACCAACTACAATTCCAATGGGTGTAGCATGCAAATCTTGTGAAAAGAGATCCCCTCTGAGTCCAATTCCATCACGCAGAAACACCAGCTCCAAAGAAGGGCCATCTGTCATGGCAGTGAACCCCTTCTGCCATGACCATAGAACCCGTGGGTCTCTTTATCCCTCAAAAGAACCAATACCTGGGGTTGTATCTACCTTATCTGTCTCTTAGACTCTGTTCAGTTGTACATAGGGGTATTCCTTCCGACAACCTCCAGACTCTTTTTTAGAGACTCACAGCCTTATAATCTCATTTCTCCTTTCCATTTCCCCCTTACATTAGAATACAAGACTATATTAAAGTTTGCCAGGACATAGGTTCCACCACCCACCAGATGGCAATATTAGCTGTGGCAATAAGGGGCAATCAGAGACCCCAGACTAAAAGAGGAAGTTGTTTTAAATGTGGGAAATCTGGTCATTTTCAAAAGGATTGCAGAGCAAATTTTGCTCAGCCACAAAATAATGGGGGAGGAAAGACCCCCTCCAAACTGTGCCCTATATGTCAAAAGAGCTTTCATTGGGCTAATGAATGTAAATCTAGATTTCATAAAAACAGCTCTTCCATTTCACCATCAGGAAACTGCTTTGCGGGCCTAGCTCAAGGCCCTCAGACAAACGATATGAGCCTACGGGAAAGATACCCAGTCAGCAATGGCCAGCAGCATGCATCCCAGTTTCTGAATTAAGGGCAGCTACTCGAGGGAGTGCTGCTGTTGATTTACCTTCTACGGAAACTAAACTTATTACTCCTGCTATGGGTATGCAAACTATACTTACGGGCATAAAAGGTCCATTACCTCCTGAAACTGTTGGCTTAATTGTAGGTAAGAGTAGTTTAACTATGAAAGGACTGCTAGTACAAACTGGCATTATAGATAGTGTTTATAAGGGAGAAATTAAGGTTATGGTGCAAGCTGTTAGTCAAGTACAAGTTACTTTGGGGCAACGTATAGCTCAGTTATTACTCCTGCCCTATCACAAACCTTGCACTCTTCCTTTTGATAGAAATGGGGAATTTGTGTCTACAGGGAATGAAATTTATTGGCAAACTTTTGTAGGCGATGATCGGCCTGAAGTTACTATTACTCATCCTTCAGATAAAGAGAAATTCGCCTTTTCTGTTCCTGCTATAATCAATCCCCTATGCACAGATATCAGTGGTGTGTGTTGCCTCAAGGCATGATGAACAGTCCTACCATGTGTCAATTATTCGTTCATCAACCTCTACAGGTGCTAAGAAAAAGATTTCCAAAAGCCATGATTATTCATTATATGGGTAATATATTATTTGCACATTCTTCAGAGGACAAGTTAACAACAATTGTTTCAGTATGCTGAAAAGGTGTTTCCTGAGTATGGGTTACAGATTGCCCCTGAGAAAGTTCAGGGGAACGCCCCTATTGTTATCTAGGTATGCAATTGGCAAATGGATGCATAAATGCCCACAGAAAATACAATTGAGATGTGATAAATTAAAAACCTTAAATGACTGTCAAAAACTTCTGGGGGATAGTAATTGGATTCGCCCTATTCTAGGCATTCCTAACTATAAGTTGCAGCACCTTTTTCAAACTTTAGAGGGAAATCCTGCCCTCTTGAGTCCGAGGAAATTATCCTCAGAGGCAGAAAAAGAACTAAATCTCATTGAAGAATGAATTTCACAGGGACAATTGACTCAAATAGATCCTGACAAAACCATAGACTTGGTGATTTTTTCTACCCTGCAATCTCCTACAGCTCTGTTCTGCCAAGATGGCATATTAGAATGGGTATTTATCGCCAATAATAAACAAAAAAGATTGCAAACATATTTACAAAACCTTATTTCTATTATTGCTAAAGGTCAATTACGACTCATGCAACTTAAAGGAACTGATTCTGAATGAATAATATGTAGTCTAACTAATGATGAAATTAAACATCTTTTTTTTGGGGGGGTCTTGTTAAAGAATTTGTACTTTATTCTTTTTTCAAAAAGTTTTATTACCAATCATGCATAAAATACAGGATTCCCATCCCATATACTATCCCACCACCAACACCTTGCATTGGTGTGGAACATTTGTTACAATTGATGATAGCACTTTTTTATAATTGTACACATTTTTTTTAATGGTGGTTACCTTTGTTAAAATTGATGAAAAATTGCTACAATTGATTAAAATTTATTAAAATAGTACTATTGACTATCATCCATAGATTACGTTAGGTGTATTTTTCCATATACCACCCTTTTAATAATACCTTGTATTAGTGTCATACATATGTCATAATGTTATAATTCATGAAAGAGTGTTCTTTTACTTGTACTATTAGTTACAGTCTTTTGTCTATAATAGGGGTCACTGTGTTTTACACTCTTATATCTTTTAATCTTTATTGTGGTAACATTATAACCCAAAATTTTCCCTTTTAACCACATTCACCTATATAATTCAGTGCTGTTAATTACACTCACAGAAATGTGTGACCATCATCACCATCCATTTCCAAACCTTTCAATTACCCCAAATATAAATTCTGTACATATGAAGCATTAACTCCCTATTCTCTAATCTCAATCAGTCCCCTGATAACCTATATTGAATCTTGAATAACTCTATGAATTTGCTTATTATAATTAGTTCATATCATTGAGCTCATGCAATATTTGTCCTTTTGTGTTTGGCTTGAAACTGAACATCTTTATGCTGCAAATACACAATGGGCAAGTTGCTATTAGTGATTTTCAGGGAATTATTGATAACCATTACCCCACTTCTAAGCTGTTAACATTCTTATGGAGAACAACTTGGATTTTACCAAAAATAGTTAAGTCATTTCCAATTGAAAACGCACTTACCATTTTCACAGACAGTAGTAGCAATGGTAAAGTGGCTTATGGCACTCCTTTTACAGAAAAGGTTTGGCAAACACCGTATACTTCTGCACAACGTACAGAATTATCAGCTGTTCTCATGGTCCTACAAACTTTTAAAGAGACTCTCAATATTATTTCTGATTCTGAAGATGTTTGCTTAACCGTTTCTCAAATTGAAACTGCTAATATCTCTGTAACTGATGAGCTTTCTCAGATGTTCCTACAATTGCAAGCACTCATTCATCAACGAGTAAATTCTCTGTACATTACCCATATTCGATCACATTCTGCTTTACATGGCCCCTCGTCCGCACGCAATGTGCAAGCTGATATTCTGGTAGGGTCTATACAGGATGCTGCCAAATATCATGCTCTAACTCATATCGATACTAAGGGATTGCGACATAAATTTCCATCTTTAACAAAATTACAAGCACAAGATATTATAAAACATTGTTCTACCTGTGGCCCTCTCATGTCAGCACCGTTTGATAAAGGCACTAATTCCCGAGGGCTGGCTCCAAATCAAATCTGGCAAATGGATGTCAAACATGTTCCAACTTTTGGTAAATTGCAATATGTTCATGTTTGTATTGATACTTATTCTCACTTTGTCTGGGCTACAGCGCACAGTGGGGAAAGATTTTGTCATGTTCGTTCACATTTGTGGTCTGCCTTTGCAGTTATGGGATGCCCTGCAGAAATCAAAACTGATAATGGTCCAGCTTATTCTGGCAAACAGTTCGCAATATTTTGCTCTAAATATTCCATTGCTCATGTCACAGGAATTCCTTATAATCCTACAGGTCGGGCCATAGTTGAACGGTCACATCATACCCTTAAGCAAATTTTATTAAAACAAAAAGGGGGAGATGATGGCATTATAGTACCAAAGGACCAATTGGCAAAAGCTTTATTCACTTTAAATTTCCTTAATGTAAATGATTCAACAATGCATGCTGAACGGCATTATGCATTGAATAAGAATAAAGAAAAGGTATTGTGTAACTCAGCTGAATATCAGCCAATATATTGGAAAGATGTACTAACTAACACTTGGCAAAAGGGAAAGGTTAAAGTATGGGGGCGAGGATATGCTCTTGTCATTACAGAAGACGGGGAACAAATTTGGCTGCCAGCTCGACGGATTAAACCGCGGATAGAGAAGAAAGAGAATTTTGACGATGATTTCTCCTCTCCTGATCATATGGTAACTCTGAGTCGTGCAGGTGAAATTTATACTTAATGGGCATGTATTCCTAACCCACCTCTAGGACGTGCTCTAACATGGAGAGACCCATATTTCCTGTATTTCTGAATAAAACATATGTGTTTCCTGAGCCTATAGATGACAGACTACCTTTAAAACCTGATGAAGAAGGGAAGGAAATATGTAATCCTACCCTTCCTTTTGATCATAGACCATTATGTATTGGAAAAAGTCCCCCTTGCATGCAGACAAAAAATCAGGCTGTGGTTATCATGAAAAGTAATGGTACCAAATTATTAATCACTTTGTTTCCCTCATATAATTCATTCATAACTAAAAAACAAAATTATAATTGTCCATCCCGAGAACCTGAAGAGAATGAGGGATGGCAGGAATGCCATATAGGAAGAGGATCTGTTGTTTTTAATGATTCCTATGGAATAGTGTGGGCAAGTGCTCCTATGGGGACCCCCAAAGAATATAACGGCAGATCTATATGGTATGGACTTAACAAGGGTCAACAAGTTAGTAATATGCAATATCCTTTTTCAGAGTCTCTATTCTTGGGTGAACAAGTGGTATATACTAACAATTTTACTATTTGGAAATGTAAAGGAAAATGGTTACCAACTCCTTGGATTAATAACACCTATGATCTTAATATACATAAGAACTTGTGGAAAGTATTTCTTGGAATTGCCCCTCCTTATGAATGGATTGGTAATTATAGTCAAACAGGTCAATATCTACAATTAAATCAAACCTATCAATTGAAAGCATGTGTCAGGGATCCTTTGATATTCATTACTGGAAAAATAACTATAAAATATAATGTCTTGTTTTATAAAAATGGTGCCTTGTATACGTGTCTGTCAGAAAGTGTGTTGCAGGATGGAGACACCGTCACAATAGCCAGAAGACTACAAGGTATATGGATTCCTGTCCAAATAAACTGAATATGGCAGTCATCTCCTGAAAGTCAATTATTGCTACACATGGTACAAGAATTCTTGAAACGGACTAGATGCTTTATTGGACTGCTTATTATAAGCATTTTGGGACTGATTGAAATCATTATAGCTACTGCTACTGCTGTGTTGGCTTTAAATAATCGAGTTAATGATTTAGAATCAGCTGTTTTGCATATTGGAGATCAATTGTATGATTTAAACTTAAGGGGATTGAAATGTAATTAGAATGAAAACAACTTTTGTATTACTCCTCTTGCCTATAATTCATCTGATATAGAATGGAGAAAAATTAAGAATCATTTGCTAGGCCATAAAAGTAATATCTCTCTGGAAATAATTGAATTACAAAGAAAAATATTAGAAATGTCTCAAAATCAAATTCATGTAGCCAATGATAAGGATATTTTCTCAGATATGATTTCACATATTACAAAGTTTAACCCAGTTAATTGGTGGAAATCACAGCATTTCCTGTCAGCTTTAGGAATAGGGCTAATTATATTTGTTCTGTTGCTTGTGATTTTCACCTGTGCCGGACAGCATTTTCAAAGAAAACTGCAAAGTGTAACAGCCATGGGACATGCGAATAATCTGGTGCTAGCAAAAGCACTTCAATAACTTCCCCAAGTTGAAGAGCTTGGCCAGTAGTCAATGACAGGTAAGACTCTCGAAAGGAGGGCAACCTAAGACAGGCACGGTCACCTCGACTAAAACAAAAAGGGGGAAATGTTGGAAAGTGAGGCATGGTGGTCTCACGAAGGGAGACGTGCTGTTTCCATGGCTATGCTTTAACATAGGAATGCAGCAATTAAGCCTTTCGAGTCAGCAGTACAGAGGTGTCCGGAGCAGGGAGAAATAGGAGTAAACACACTTTGTAGTTTGAAAGGAATACTAAATCTTTGAACTTTGAGATAAGTTCTTTAATTTATGAGTCTTGTTAATGGGTACTTACACTGCTTGTTATCTCAATAGTTTGAGTATATATAATGCCACATGCAGAAAATAAAGTTGTCTGAGGAGTGACTACTCGCAGACCCCCTGATCCCAGCTCTCTTTCTTTCTTTCTTTCTTTGTTTCACTCTTTCTTTCTTTCATTCCCGATACCCTTTGGGTCCAAATCTCCAACAGATCCTTCTCCCAACAACATAGTAATTACTATCTCTGTGTGACCTCAATGCTTATAATTGCTTACACACTTGCATTTATTCACTGCATTGCAATTCATTCATTTGCATACCTGTTAGCTCCTTAGGGAAGACATTCTTCTCTATTGATACCCTTAGGACTAGCACAGATTGTGGCACACGGTAGATGTTCAGTAATGTGGGAAACAAAGGCATGTTGTTTCCATGGAAGCAAGTTACTTCCTTGACCACTGAGTCAAGCTGTCCCTTATGATTATCGGTGCGGAGCACAGTCTTGGCTGGGTCAGCACACCTGCAGGCAGAACAATACATATAGAACAGAACAACCTGGGTAACAGGATTTATGAGTATAGTTACTGATTTTTATAATAATAGTTCCAGTAAGGTTTGTTGGGTTTTCATCAATCACTAGTTAATATAGCATGAGGTAAGGGTAATAGGTAACTTGATTTTGTGCTGAATGTCACGTATGTTAGGGGTATATATACTAGCCCCTCGACTCAATAAAGTTGTCTGATGAGCTTGAGAAATCAATGCTCTCAGATCCCCTGAACCCAATCTTTCTTTGTCTTTCATTCCCGATACCTCGGGTCACCGAACAAGACTCCGACAGGTGGCGCCCAGACGTGGGGCTCGAGGCAGAGGATTCATCAAAGTACGGCAGCGTAGGTTCTTCCACCTCTGGATCGGGAACGCGGAAAGCTGAAAAGCCTTTTTTAAGGTAAGGAGCGTCGAAATTAATTAACCCGGGTAAATTGCTGCTTCATATTATTAAGTTTTGCTTTCCGTTAGCATCAGGGTATGGGTAATCAACCAGGACGCTTGGAAGAATATTCACAGGTTTTGAAAACACTGTTGCACAGTGTAGGCGTCACAGTTAAGACTGCAGATTTGTTAGAATTGTTTGCTTTGGTTCAAAAGCATTGTTATTGGTTTCAACCGCAAGGAAAGAATTTGATGAATGTTAAGCAGTGGAGGCAAGTAATGAAAGAATTGAGGAGAGCATATCAGAAAGGAGAGAATATACCTGTATCAGTTTGGGCCTTAGGACAGCATATTGCTGCTGCATTAGATCCTTTGCAGTCTGACGAAGAGGAAGAGATTGTTCTTTTCTCAAGGGAGGAAACGGCTATGAATGATACAGGTAAAGATAGGAATTCAGAGGAGGAACAGGAAGAAGAGGAGTTATTTGAAGTTAGAGACACAAATCCATTCTTAACTAAATCTATGTCGGAGCTAAATATTTCTAAGGTAAACATATATCCTAATTTGACTCATGAGGTTCCTTCTGCACCTCCGGAACCTGGAAAAGCACCTAGTGGACTTTTCTCTACAGACCTGCCTTATGTTCGTAGCAGCTTTAAGCCAAATCCTGTGCCTGTTACTCCATTAATGAGATGTCTTTTACTGGGATCTAGTCAAGGTGAGCCTCTGGCTATGCAAGCTGTAGCAGCTTTTCCTGTAACTATTCAACAAATTCCTCCTGATGCTCAACACCCACAAGGGGGTGCCAAGTTTCATCCTGAGCCAAAAACTTTTAAACTATTGAAAGATTTAAAACGGGCAAAGATACTAAATAATGTCCTTGTTAGTGAAATCAGGCTTGTAAGAAAACTCTCTGTTAAAGTGTTAACTAAGATAAGGAAACTATTCTGTCAGCAACTCTGCAACCCCCCTGCTGTCTACATGACAATGTAGCTGTGGGCTAGTGGGGGTTAATAGAGTTAAGCCACTGAAAAAAGAGGAAAACATGGCAACATTGGTGTTCTGTTTTATTTCCATGCTAATTCTAATTGGGCTTATTTAACCAAGATAATAAAATTAGTACAAAATTTTTATCAAGGTTTAAAAAGGAATTTTCAGTTTTAAATCAATAGTTTACTCCTGAACTTCAAGTCTCAGTATAGTCTTACAGAGTAATAATCCAAAAATGTGTGTTAACGGTCTGTCTAAACTGCTAAATTACAGTTTTAACTACATTTATGCTGCTCAAGTTATCTTAACTGATTGCTGATAACTAATAAAAATATTTCCAAGCACAAGCTTGCATGTTACAGGTAACATGGATTCCAGAAGAAATCTGAAGAAGTGATATTTAAAATGTGATATAATGGAGAGTTTAAAAGCAGCTATACCAAGAAAGTAAGAATTTTGAGTTAACTGTAAACTGTATGTTTCTTTTACTGTGTTGTGATTGTTCTGTGTTTGTTCATTCAATGTCAGTGTATATTTTGATACCTCCGGATGGTAATATAAATTAATAAAAATTTATAAAAGAGCTCTATTCAAATGGCCAAAAATTAAATAAGCGCTTATATTAATACATAAGTTTAAATGTTAATAAGGTCTCTACAATGATAAAAATTGTGAGTCTTGATTAACAAAATTACTATAAGTCTTTTTATAAAAAGTTGTTCTTGCCTAGATTGAAATGAATAGCTTATTTTTCTTCACAGGATAATATGAAGGATGTAAAACTTAAATGAATATTAAAAAGGTTAAAAGTTTGTGAGAATGCTAATTGAAATTTAATAAGTTTTTGCAAAAAAGTGTGTTTTGCCCTAAAGTAGGATGGCTAATTTTCATAAACTCTTGGAACTTAAATGTATGTGGCAAGTTATAGAAGAAAAAAAAATTTATAAGTTGAATAAAAGGTGTTTTAAAGTGTTATAAAATTAACAAGTTTTTTCTTTCCTTAATCCCTCTTTTAATTAAAGTTGTATGAGTAAAAGGTTTCTATAAATGCTTAAAAGTGTATAAAGTTACCAATATTTCAGCATAATATTAGAAAGAAAAGTACAATGTGGTTAATTATGGTTTTAATTATTATAAAAGAGTGTGTGTCACAGAAACAACCTCTTATCATAGATTAAAGTAACACTGTAGTATGCAGAAATCCCAAACACTGCTAGTTGCAAAAAGTTAATGTCCAGCTGTATTGCTATCACTTTGTTTTAAAACTTGCTAAGACTTTCTTTAGTGTCTTCTTAGACAGATCAAGCCGGCTGCATTCCTCTATCTGTAAAAAATGCAACAATAAACTTTTGCAGTGCTTTTCAGGGCTATGTGCATAGCCCAACTATCTTGTACGGTATTTAATATAGTAATAGTAATAAAAAAGCAGCATACGTTACTTCTTGAAAAGAACAGGCTTGGCAGACTCCATTCACGTCTGCTCAGCGTACTGAACTTGCTGCCATCATTAAGGTGTTAACAATATTTAAGGAACCTTTGAATATTGTCTCTGATTCTGAATATGTATGCCTTACTGTTAAGCATATTGAAACGGCTCATATCTTTGTTACTGATGAATTATCTCAACTTTTTGCTGATTTGCAACATCTCATTAGATTACGACAGCATCCTATTTACATTACACATATACGTTCTCATACATCTTTGCCTGGTCCTATGACAGCAAGTAATGCTCGAGCTGATTTATTAGTGGGGTGTTTACAAAGTGCTCGTGATTACCATGCTTTAACTCACATTAATGCTAAAGGCCTGCGAGATAAATATCAAAAGTTAACAAGACTA
The DNA here is from genome assembly GCF_030445035.2 of Dasypus novemcinctus. Classification (NCBI taxonomy): domain Eukaryota; kingdom Metazoa; phylum Chordata; class Mammalia; order Cingulata; family Dasypodidae; genus Dasypus; species Dasypus novemcinctus. Next base: position 129,687,773 of record NC_080704.1, read on the forward strand.
CAAGCGCAGGAAATTATCCGTATTTATTCTACCTGTGGACCACTGACAGCAGTGCCTTTTCAGGCTGGAACTAATCCCAGAGGCCTGACTCCTAATCAGTTATGGCAGATGGATGTTACTCACATTCCATCCTTTGGTAAGCTACAATATGTTCATGTTTGTATTGACACTTACTCTCATTTCATGTGGGCTACTGCTCAAAGTGGGGAACGGTTTCATCATGTTCGCTCACATCTCTGGTCTGCTTTTGCTGTGATGGGATGTACTCTAAAAATTAAAACTGATAATGGACCTTCTTACATTAGTAAATCCTTTGCTTCCTTTTGTAAAAAAATATGCTATTGAACATGTTACCGGCATTCCCCATAATCCTACAGGTCAAGCTATTGTTGAAAGATGCCATCATACTCTCAAGACTATGCTTTTAAAACAAAAAGGGAGAGATGATGGTATGATATCACCTAAAGATCAATTGGCTAAAGCTTTATTTACCTTAAATTTTCTTAACGTTTATGATTCTGTGACACCGGCTGAATGTCATTTTGGACATTCTCAAAAATCCATAGAAATTGCAGACTCTGAGAATCAACCAGTATTTTGGAAAGATGTTTTAAGTAATGAATGGAAGGAAGGCAGGGTTAAAGTATGGGGGCGAAGCTATGCTCTTATCATTTCAGAAAATGGAGAAGAAATCTGGCTTCCAGCAAAAAGGATTAAACCTAGGACTGAAGAAGTGGAGTCTTCTACACATATGGATCCTAGTGATAGTGAGTGAAACCGGCAATGGTAATTACACATATTGGGCTTATATCCCTAATCCCCCATTACTTCGAGTGTTAACCTGGAAAGATCCTTCTTTTCCTGTCTATTTGAATAAAACTATTATATTTCCTGGACCCGTGGATGATAGACTACCACTTAAGCCACGAGAAGAAGGACAAAAGATTTATAATCTCCTTCTTCCATTTGATTTCCGACCTCTTTGCATTGGCAATCGCCCACCATGTATGGCTGTGAAAAATAGAACGATGATTAATTTTAGCCATAATAATACTAAATCTTTGGTAACTTTATTCCCATCTTATCAATACCAAGAATATAAGTATCCAAGTTATAGTTGTCCTAAGAGGAATGCTGATGATATGCAAAGATGGTATGAATGCCATATGGGAAGAGGATCTGTCGTTTTTAATGATTCCTATGGAATAGTTTGGGAAAGTGCCCCTAAGGGGAATCCCAACAAATATAAAGGCAGATTTATTTGGTATGGTATAAATAGCTTGGGACAACAAATTAGTAATATGCAGTATCCTTTTCATGATTCTCTTGATATGGATGAGAAAGTAATCTTTACCAAAAATAATAGTGATTGGAAAAATATAGGGAAATGGGTTCCTTTGCCATGGTGCAATAGCACTGGAATCCATGATCAAAAACAAATATGGAAAGTCTTCTTAGGAGTGGCATCTACTTCTGTATGGAAAGGTAATAAAAGTATGGATGGACAATATTTACAATTAGATCAAATTCATCATTTTCAATCATGTGTCAGAGACCCACATGTGTTTGTGGCAGGGAAGGCTACCATTACTGAAAATGCTTTGTTCTATAAGGATGGTGCTTTGTATACCTGCTTGTCTGAGAATATTTTACAGAATGGAAATATTATCACCATGGCTCGCAGAAGACGAGGAGTGTGGATCCCGGTGCAAATGAATCGGATGTGGCAGTCATCACCTGAAAGTCATCTTCTTTTCCACCTGGCTCAAGGACTGTTGAAACAATCTAAGAGATTTCTGGGACTTCTCATAGCTGGCATTCTTGGCCTCATTGGTGTCATCACTGCCGCTGCCACTGCTGCTGTTGCATTGCATGAGACGGTGCAGACCCAGCAATACGTGCATGATTGGCACAAGAATGCTAGTGACTTATGGCATAGTCAAGAGCACATTGATGAAGGACTTAATAACAGAGTTAGTGATTTGGAATCTGCTGTTTTACACTTAGGAGATCAAGTTTATAATTTGAATATGTTAAGAGGATTGAAATGTGATTGGAATGAAAGTAATTTTTGTATTACTCCTTTGGATTATAACATGTCTGTTTCAATGGAATAAGATCAGAAATCATTTGTTAGGACATAAAGGAAATATGTCATTAGAAATTGAGGAATTGCAGAAAAAGATTTTAGAAATGTCTCATAATCAGATATACGTAGATAGTGATAAGGATATCTTTAATGATTTGATTTCACATTTGAATAAGTTTAATCCTGTTGATTGGTGGAAATCTCAACATTTCTTATCTGCCTTAGGAATAGGGATATGTGTATTAGTCCTGTTGCTCATGGTTGTCGCTTGCCTGGGAAAAGGTGTTTGCCAGAGATTGCACCGTGTGGACACCATGGGACAAGCAAACAACATAGTACTTGCTAAAACTCTACAATAGTACCCCGAAGTCAGTGCGCTTGGCTGGTAGTCAGTGACGGGCAACTTGGCTAGCCTTTCAGTCAACCTAAGACAGGGACGTGGCCTTTCGCTGCCACGCTTCCCCAGGACGGGTAAGGCTGATTGTGCGTAGCCTCGACCTAAGACAGACACAGTCACCCTGACTAAAACAAAAAGGGGGAAATGTGGGAAACAAAGGCATGTTGTTTCCATGGAAGCAAGTTACTTCCTTGACCACTGAGTCAAGCTGTCCCTTATGATTATCGGTGCGGAGCACAGTCTTGGCTGGGTCAGCACACCTGCAGGCAGAACAATACATATAGAACAGAACAACCTGGGTAACAGGATTTATGAGTATAGTTACTGATTTTTATAATAATAGTTCCAGTAAGGTTTGTTGGGTTTTCATCAATCACTAGTTAATATAGCATGAGGTAAGGGTAATAGGTAACTTGATTTTGTGCTGAATGTCACGTATGTTAGGGGTATATATACTAGCCCCTCGACTCAATAAAGTTGTCTGATGAGCTTGAGAAATCAATGCTCTCAGATCCCCTGAACCCAATCTTTCTTTGTCTTTCATTCCCGATACCTCGGGTCACCGAACAAGACTCCGACAAGTAATATAGGACGATTGCATGACCGTTGCATATTCTGCCTCTCATACTGTACTTCCTCTGATGCCCACAGCTGGATTTGCTCAGTGGGAATGTTTAATCCCATAGTCTAGTCCACCTATTCTGTTCCAACCAGGGAACTTAATCATGGTCACCCACAACAGGGTCCTAAAATATATGAAAGACCTATGAATACTGTGAACTTTTTTTTTACTGTGACCATTTTAATTATCATTTCTGGAAGAAATTGGATGCTAGTATAACAGTTAGGAGGTTGGTTTTAGTGAACAGATTGTTCATTTATATGGATTAAATATGATACTAACACTGTTCTTTATGCTCTTCAATTATTTGCCAAGCCTTTTCTCACTGTTCCTCAAAGGTTGAATTCTGGGGAAGCGGATATAGCTCAGTGGTTGAATACCTGCTTCCCATTTACAAGGTCCTGGGTCCAATCCCTGGTACCACCTAAGAAAAAAAGTTTGAATTCTGAAAGATTCTGCTTTAGTGGAGTCTAAATTAGTGAGATTTTACTTTATATGTTGAAAATAGGGATAATCATATTACATTTGGAAGAAAGCAAATATTTCCTGTTAGAATATGCTCCTATTATCACTTTATAATCTTTTTCATTTGTTTGCAGGAATTTGGGTTTCAATGTCTTTTCATTTGTTTTTAATTAGAGTTTGTCATTCTGCTTGGTCATTTATTAAATTGTATATGTGCTTTTGTAGTAGGTTGTTTTGAAAATAGTGGTGATTTCATGAACTCAGTATTGTACCACAAATTTGAAGGTAGAAAAATGAAAATATAGGTAATTGAAGCAGTTTGATATTGTTTATGAATTCCAAAAATAGATATTGGATTATGTTTGTACACTGTTCTGTCCCTCTGGGCATATTAGAGTATATTAGATTCAGAGGTTTCACTTTTACTTGATTGAATAATGATTAAGGCTTTGATTGGGCAACGTCAGTAGGATATTTAGTCCCCATCCCTTTGGTGGGTGGGGACTCAGAAAACTACACTGCAGAGCAGAGGAGTTAGTGGGAGTTTTGACTGGAGCCCAGGAAGCAAACACACAGGAGAAGAACACAGAGGAATAGAGACAGCTCCTTAGACATGGCAGAAGCCCCAGAGAAAGAGACAGAGCGTTCACTGGTAGTCTACAGCTGGCCTTGTGGAGAGAACACAGCAGCTGCGCCCGGAGAGGAACAAAGACCTAGGAAGAGAAGAGCTCAGGAAGCCTGAACTCTTGAGAAGTTCACAACCATCTTGCTCCAACATGTGGGAATAGACTTTGGTGAGGGAAGTAACTTATGCTTTATGGTTTGGTATCATAAGCTTCTCCCCCAAATAAATACACTTTGTAAAACCCAACAGATTTCTGGTATTTTGCATCAGCACCCCTTTGGCTGACTAATACAATAAATGAAGAAATACACTCTTGTTTACAATTCTAATATATTTGCTAATCAGGGATTGAAACTTATGAAAAATTTTAAGGCAAAATTTAAATATACTGATGTGAGAACACAGAACTCCCGCTTCCTCCCCCCACTAGTCATTTGTGTAGATTGCTGGAAAGGGTGGTTGCTAGTCAGCAACCCAACTTTCTCGGGTGGAATGGTAAGAGAGGCAACAAGATGTCTAACCTATATTTGCACATGTATGCTATAGTCAAGTTTATTATTAACTGTACCTGTTCTCATTGTACGCATTACCTATGCCACAAAAATGTGCTGTTCCCTGCTTGCGCATGTACACCCCTCTGCTATATTATCTCTATAAACCTGTAACCCCCGAGGGGCTGCGTGGAGCTTTTCCCGGCCAGTTGTCACCGGGTTACAGGAGTAATAGTGATTAATAGACACTGGGCTGCCATGTGGTTCTCTGAAATATCAAATTATTTGGCCAGCCTTTCGAGGCTTGACCTCCTGCATTATAACTAATGACTATTTCATCAGAGTTTAATGGAAGGAAACTTTTTCATGACAACTAAGCTTATTTATTTTGGATTTATTTATATAATCAATCCAAACAGGGTAGTTACACAGTAACAACTAGTATGATAATGATGAGATTATGAAATGGGGGAATAGGATATGCAACGCTTGTTTTTCATATGTAAATTCCACTACTGACTGAGCATTATTATTCCCTATACTTCTATATCACCCTGTAGTTAAGAGAAATATCATGATATAATGATTGAATACGGTGAGAAAAATTCCCTATGTTGCATTTGCAAATTTACAAGAAGAAACAAAATCTAGGTTTAAATCACAGCAGAAGATCTTCCTTACCAGGCACTTAAATAATTTAGGATGTAAATGCAACCAACAAATTTGTATCTCATCTACAATTCAGCTATAATTCTCTGGTGGTTATTGATTCAATTCACTTTTTCCAGGAATAAAATGCACAAAGTAGTTTTTTTTTTTTTTTTAAGGAGGTACCGCGACCTCTTACATGAGAAGCATAAACTCAATCACTGAGCTACTCCCGCTCACAGTTTTTTTAAAACCCTGGATTCAAATGAATGTAAACACTGGTATCCTTTCATATCCAGTTATAACATCTAGTCATTTTGCTCAGAATGGCTATGCCAATGAGCAGGTCAGTTTATCCCTGGAGGAAAACGTAGATTTGCTAAGTGTCATGCATTTCTTTTACTCAAGTATCAAGAGAGTTGGGGGGGGGGGGGGAGGGGAGAGAAATAAATAAATAAATCTTTAAAAAAAAAAAACAACTTACAGGACCTGCCTGGTAGCTGCTGGCCGGGAGGTACCGCACCGTCTCTCGGGGGATATGGGATTATGAATCATTACACAGAATGGAACAGGTTAGTGCAGGGAACAGCCTCATAGTTGAGAAGGTAAGGTTTAAAGCTTTGCAAGTGTGGCCAGGTTCAAGAACAGGTTGACCATCCCTCTATTTGACAAGCAAGGAGGAGAGGGGAAAGGGTATTCATTAACCCCTCACAGCCAAGGTGACCCTTTAAATGTATACATCAGCTCACATCACTCCCCTGTTGAGATTCCTCCAAAAGATTCCTATCACGATGGAATAAAGCCAAACTCATTACCATGGATTTATGGCCTTACCGAATCTACTCTCTATCAATTCCTCTGACCTAGTCTCTAAGCATTTTCTCCTCCCTCCTACTCTCCACTTCAGCCATACTAGCTTTCCTGCTATTCTTCAAACATGTTAAAGTCATTCTGCCTCATTGTCTTTGCATTTTCTGTTCCCTTTGCTGGGAACAAAGGGAAGTCCCCTTTGCATGGTTTGCTCACTAACTGAATTTAGGTCTTTGTTCTGAACTGACCTCATCAGAGAAGCCTCTCCTAACAATGTTATCTAAAATATTCTCAAAACAATTGGTACTAATTAGTGATGTTAAAAAAAATGTGTTGGCCAGAAATATTCCACAGGCAATGTTACTCTTGGGGAAAAAAGGGAGGGGGGGTGGCTATGACAGAAGCCAGGAGAGAGGCATGGAACAGATTCTTCCCTAGAGCCTTCAGAGGGAGCATTGTCCAGTGGACATACTGATTGCCGGCTTCTAGCCTCCAAAGCTGTGGGAGAATAAATTTACATTGTTTTTTAAAAGGTGGGTATAAGGGTGGGGGTGTATAAGAAACTGGTGAGTCTAGCAGCCTAACACCTTCTAAGGAGTACCTTTGATAATGTTGAGCTTTATATGAGCCCTGTGCTCCTGGAAGGCAGCAACTATTAAGAAATACCCCCAACCCTTTATGTACTGGTTAACCACAAAGGGCTGCTCTGCTCTCATATATTCCCAGATAAGACCCGTTGTCTTCCTCCTCCCTCACGACTTCGAGAAGCCTCGTGGATGGTGTATTAGTCATCATTCTCTAGAGAAACAGAATCAAGAGGAGCTATCTGTAAATGGTATACGTTTTTATAAGTCTCTCACATGACGGTGGGGATGCACAAGTCCAGGTTCCGCAGGCAGGCTGCAAACCAGAGGCTCCGATGAAGGTCCTTGATGAGTTTCTGGGAGACGATGGCTGTCCAAAGACCAGCTGGGAAATTCTCTGAATGCCGAAATCACTTCCCCTTTAAAGGCATTCAACTGATTGGATAACGCCTCACTCCTTGCTGACTCTCCCTGATTGATGTAACCAGCTATCTATGCAGTAAACTCACTGATGACTAAAGCCCATAGATGTCCTTGTATTACAGTTAATCCAGTGCTTGCTTGACCTAACAACTCGGCACAATTACCTGGCCAAGTTGACACCTTAGCCTAGCCATTACAGATGGAATTCCTTGTTTGCCTCTGTGAAACCCCAGGCTTCTTTCCTTTTCTTCCCTTTCCTCGTTAATAAGCATTCTTTCTATTGCAGTAGCCTGAATAAAAGCATCTTGTTAATTGTATGATACATTTTGTCTTCCATACCTTACATCTCTAACTCCTAATCACTACCAAATACACAATAATAAAAAAAGATTTTTTTCTGTGGCCCAACCCATGTGTCAGAACATGTCCCTTGGAGTGAAACTTTCATGCAAGGTGCTTGTTAAAGTGCTCAAAAGATGGAGCAGGGAATTTCCTAAGCTTATTTTAACAGTTTGTAGGACTGTTTTGTGCCTTTTTGATAATAAATGATTGTACCTCTGGGATAATTCAATCTAAGACCTCATTTACTGCAGCAGCAAAGTGGTGCATGAGAAAACCTATAGCCCTCAATTTACATACATTCCAACCTAACACTTGTGAAGGCTAAATTACAGCAAAGATAAGATAACTAATGGAAATCAATTGTTCATTATCATTATTATTAATTTAGTGTGTTCTTTTTTTTAAGATTTATTTCTCTCCCCTTCTCCCCCCACACCAGTTGTCTGCTCTCTGTCCATTCACTGTGTGTTCTTCTGTGACTGCTTCTATCCTTATCAGTGGCACTGGGAATCTGTGTTTCTTTTTGTTGCATCATCTTGTTGTGTCAGCTCTCCGTGGGCAGCACCATTCCTAGGCAGGCTGCACTTTCTTTTGCGCTGGGCAGCTCTCCTTACGGGGTGCACTCCTTGTGCGTGGGGCTCCCCTGAGCGGCACGGTACTCGTGCGCATCAGCACTGCATGTGGGCCAGCTCCACACGGGTCAAGGAGGCCCGGGGTTTGAACCGTGGACCTCCCGTGTAGTAGATGGACACCCTAACCACTGGGCCAAGTCTACTTCCCTAGTGTGTTCCTTTTTTTTTTTTTTTTTTAAAGATTTATTTCTTTAATTTCCCCCCCTCCCCTGGTTGTCTGTTCTTGGTGTCTATTTGCTGCGTCTTGTTTCTTTGTCCGCTTCTGTTGTCGTCAGCGGCACGGGAAGTGTGGGTGGCGCCATTCCTGGGCAGGCTGCTCTTTCTTTTCACGCTGGGCGGCTCTCCTTACGGGCGCACTCCTTGCGCGTGGGGCTCCCCAATGCGGGGGACACCCTTGCGTGGCAAGGCACTCCTTGCGCGCATCAGCACTGCGCATGGGCCAGCTCCACAAGGGTCAAGGAGGCCCGGGGTTTGAACCGCGGACCTCCCATGTGGTAGACGGACGCCCTAACCACTGGGCCAAAGTCCGTTTCCCACCTAGTGTGTTCTTTTAATTCACTTTCCTTTTGTCTCCTTGTATTTGGTCTAATCAGAACCAAAAACATATATATACACAAGGCCTTCTAGTCTACATGAACATGCTTTTACTATTGCACTGCCATCATCAGTACAATTCCAGGAAACATTTGCCCAGAAAGATACAAGATGCAAATGAAGTGTATTTTACATTCCAGGAACTTTCTGAAAGAACCATCAACTCTTCAACAGAAAACAGCAACTGATGGGTTTATACCCCAAGACTATTTGAAAACTTTCCTTCGAACTCCTTGCCTACCTCTTTTACTATCGTATCACTCAATAATAACCAAGCCCCATCCCACTGAAAGACCCACCTTAACTCAAACTTTAAAATCTTATAAAATATTCTAACTTCACTTTCCCGATTATAGGTGCTAGTAAGTCTCAACTGAGGTAGTGTTCTCTTACTTTGCCTTATCAAGAGGTTGTTATGGCAATATTTGGGGAGCCATCACTTATAATAAGAATTTAGAACCACTTACAGCTTAATTTCCTTAACTTGGTATTTGTCATAAGGTCTTTTGTTCTGCAACCAAGATTTATCATTCCAAAGGTGGTAACTATTTGGTAACCTAAGCCGCACAGTTGGGGACCATGATTTCACAATGTATTAGCTTTAAAATTTTTTTTGAGGTACCAGGGCGGGGACTGAACCCAGGACCTTGTATTTTAGAAGCCACTGCTCAACCACTGAGCCACACTGGTTCTCCTGAGTTGGCTTTTCGTTTGCTTGCTTGTTTTTTTGTTTTTAGGAGGCACCAGGAACCGAACCCAGGACCTCCTATGTGGGAAGCAGGCACTTGACTGCTCAAGCCACATCTGCTCCCCTGTATTAGCTTTTCACACATGACTCTCACTCACATACACATTGAGAACTATTCACTTGTAAGCTCAAATTCGCTGGGACCAGTTTGGAATCTATGGCAATAAACTAGGTGAGCAAACTAGGTGACTTTGACTAAAGTCGTGGCTATGAGAATATGGAGAGCCTGATTTTGAGAAACATGAGGAAAATGCTATTTTATTAATAGTATTTTATGATTAACTAGATTTAAGAGTGACAGGGAAAATTAAAAATTGTACTGTGTTTTTTAAATTTGGAAAATGGGAGGATTAGGTGTCATTTAAAATATTGAGAATATTTCTATTTTAAATTAACACATTTATGGAGGAACTAAGTGTAGGGCACAAGGAAGAAGGAAGAATAGGAGATTAAGTTAAATGGAGTTGCTGGAAAGACATGTGGATACAATTAAGGAGGAGTTGATAATATGAGCCTGGAATTCAGGGACAAGATTGATATTGGACAAAGAGATGTGAGAGGCACTAGCATAGAATTTACTTTTAAAGTTATGTGAGAGCACATAAAATGAGATGGGGAAAAACAACTAAATAAAGATGCCTGCAGAGAAAGAAGGAGAATCAGGAAATTTATAAAAAGCAGAGTCATAAAAGCTAAGGAAGTAGAGCACTTTAAAAAGGAGAAATTGGTTAGCAGCATCAAATGTTGCAGAGAAGTCAATTAAGACTTGCATCTGGCAAACTAGGACATCTATGGTAGTGTTGTAGTCTGCTACAGATTGCTGGGAACAACATACTGGAAATGGGTTGGCTTTTATAATGGGAATTTTTTAGGTTAAAAGCTTATATTCTGAGGCTGTGAAAATGTCAAAGTCAAGGTATCATCAGAGATGATCAGACCCATGGCATCATCTAAAGATGCCTTCTCTTTTGAGCTCAGCTGTGGGCAATCAGACACATGACAGGCATAATGGCAGCTCTGCCCAAATCAAGCAACACTTCTCCTCAAACTCAGCTGTGAGTAATCAGGTGTATGGCTTCTCTCTCCCCTCTTGTCCAGGCCTCTCCCTTAACCTCTCAGGGTTTCTCTGTCTCTGTCACTTTTTCTGCATCTCTGCTTTCAGTCGTCCATTTATAAAGGATTCTAGCAAAAGGACCAAGACCCACCTAGGTCACGCTTCACTAAAACACTCCAATCAAAGCCCCTCCCCCCCCACTGAATCCAATCCAATCAAAGGGTTCCACACCCATAGGAATGGAATAGATTAAAGAACAGATCTTTTCCGGGATTCACAAAAAGCTTCATACTGTCACAGGGAGTTTTAGCAAAAACAGTAGAGGGGTAGAGGGAATAATACTTTATATATCCTCAGAATTTATTTACTTCAAAGGATGCTGATGGATTCCAATTACATTATATTGTTGGTTGTTAAGTTTCACTTTTAGGGACTAAGAATATTTTTATTGGAACCTCTAAAAAAGACTGTTTAATGGAATAGATGGTCTTTTACAATGTATTTGATTTGGAGGATTCAAGATGACAGAGTAGGGAACAGTAGGGTGAACTCCTCCTCCAGAAAATGCAGGAAGGTAGGCAGGCTTGCCTGACATGAGAGAAACCATGGTACCATAGGGGCAATTGGAGAGGGCAGCTGAAGGGCCCAGTTGGCTCCTGGGGAGAGGGAAGCCATGGGAGACAGGGTAGGTAAGCCCGTGCCCAGCTGGCTCCAAGGGAGAGGGAAACCAGGGAAGTGATCTGGCTGGAAGACTGGTGGCTCAGCCAGCTCTGAGAGTGCAGAGCCAATAGGTGACTAGGGGTGCATGCTGGTGCCCAGCAGGCTCTCGAGGTAATGGAAGCCACAGGGCAATCAGGTATGGGGCCGGCACCCAGCCAGCCCAGGGGAGAGGAGAGCCGTGGTGCAAATGGGTATGCTGCCAGTACTCTCAAGGGGAGGGTAACCACAGGCTAATCAGAGTACTGACTGACACCCAGCTGGCTTGGGGGAGAAGGGAGTGTGGGGGGGGGGTGAGATAGACTGGTGGACCAACTCTCAGCTGATTCCAGGGAGATGGGAGGGGGCAGTTGATCAGGAGGGCTGACATACACCAAGCTGGCCTCCAGAGAGATTGGAACCAGGGGAGTGACTGGGTGGGCTAACAGGCACCAAACTAGTCCAGGGGAGAAGGCAACCAGAAGAGTGAGACTACAGGCTGACAGGTGCCCAGCTGGCCTGGGGCAGAGGGGAGCCGGGAGAGGGATACAGCAGGCTGACAGGCACCCAGCTGGCTCCCCAGGGGAGCCGTGGGGAAAGGATCTTGAGAAGGGGAACCTATACTGAGGTGTTAAGTTTACTTTCGCTCTACATCTGCTTACCTTACCTGGAGAGAGGTGCACCACAGGGATGATTGACTGGCAGGCACAGGCAGCATGAGATGGTTGCTGATGGCCTGACAGGAAGGCCTGTTTTGTTTTCTCTTATTTTCTTTATTTCTTTACTTTCTTTCATTTTTCCCCTCTTCCTTTTTATCTTTCTTTCTGACTTCTCCTATTTTGTCTTCATTTCTTATTTCTCTTCTCATTTTTTCTCATCTTTTCTTTCACTTTTTCCTGTTTCCTTTTTTCCAAGCTTTTACATTTTTATTCCTTTTTATTTTCTATGAATTTTCATTCTTCTTATTTTTTGTCTCTCTTATTTTTTCTTTTTTCTCCTTTTTATTTTTTTTCTATTCTTCTTTCTTTCCCTTTTTTGTGGAACTAATATTTTTTCAGTTTAATATGAGCAACTACAAAGAACTGAATAAGTGGAACCAAGTGTCAAAGAGGACACTTAACACAAAACAAAATGTAATACAATCCTAGACTAGAAAGAGAAACTAACCAACTGAATAAGAGCAACAAGATAAACAGATGCCTAGAAATCAGCAAAAAATTAGAAGCCATACTAAGAAACAGGAATTCATGGCCCAGTCGAATCAACAAACTAAAAAGCAGGAGAAGAAGCAAAACATGGAACAACTAATCAAGGATGTTCAAACAAATATCCTTAATTAACTTAATGAAGTAAAAGAAGAGATAAAGGATATTAGAAGACACTGGATAGGGTGGGTTGGGGGAAAATACTTTGGTTAGTAGTAATATTTTAGGGATGCTCTTTCATCATTAGTTAAAAATGTTTAACAACAATGCAAGGTATTGGTGGTAGGGTGAGGTATGAGAGCTCTATATAATGTTATGTATGTTTGTTTTGTAAGTTTACAACTATTACTATACATTTATTATGTATGATCATGTATAAGTGATATACTTAAAGTAATTTAAAAAAAAGAAGACACTGGGAAGAAGAAATTATAAATATGCATACATAAAAAGATAACAGATCTTTTGAAAGGCACAATGCAAGAAATTAAAAATATGCTGGAAACATATAACAGCAGATTTGAGGAGGCAGAGGAAAGAATTAGTGATGTTGAAGATAGAGCATCTGAAATCACGCAGATAGAATGGATAGACAAAAAATGGAAAAAATTCAGCAGGGACTCAGGGAATAGAATGATAATATGCAACATACAAACATATGCATTTATAGGCATCCCAGAGGGAGAAGAGAAGGGAAAGGGGACAAAAGGAGTGTTTGAGGAAATGATGGCTGAAAATTTCCCAACTCTTATGTGGGATATGGATCTACATGTCCAGGAAGTGCAGTGCACTCCAAACAGACTACATCCTAGCAGGCCTACACTGAGACATATACTTATCAGAATTTCAAGCACTCGGGACAAAAAGAATCCTAACACCAGCAAGAGAAAAGTGATCCATCACATATAAGGGAAGCTAGATAAGATTAAATGCTGATTTCTCATCTGAAACCATGGAGGCGAGAAGGCAGTGGTATGATATAGTTAAGGTACTAAAAGAAAAAAACTGCCAGACCAAAATTCTGTATCCAGCAAAACTGGCATTCAAAAATGAGGGAGATAGGAAACGGATGTGGCTAAACAGAGCATCTGCCTACTACATAGGAGGTCCAAGGGTTCGATACCCAGGGCCTCCTGGCTCATGTGGTGAACTGGCCCACACGCAGTGCTGCTGTGCACAAGGAGTGCCAGCCCACACAGGGATGCCCCTGTGTAAGGGTGCCCCCTGTGCAAAGAGTGGCCCCTGTGCAAGGACAGCATGCCCCGTGTGAAACCGTAGCCTGCCCAGGAGTGGTACAACATACACAGAGAGCTGACACAGCAAGATGATGCAACAGAAAGAGACACAGATCCCTACTGCTGCCTGATGAGAATACAAGCAGACACAGAAGAACACACAGCAAATGGACACAGAGAACAGACGATGGCGGGAGGGGAAGGGAAGAGAAACAAATAAATCTTTTTTTTAAAAAATGAGGGAGAGGGAGCAGATATAGCTCAAGCAGTTGAGTGCCTGCTTCCCACATGGGAGGTCCTGGGTTCAGTTTCTGATGCCTCCTAAAAAAAAAGAAAAACAAACAACTAGTAAACAAATGATATAACCAACTCAGGAGAGCCTATGTGGCTCAGTAGTTGAGTGCTAGCTTCCCACATATGAGGTCCAGGGTTCAATCCCTGGTCCCAGTACCTCACACACACACACACACACACACACACAAAAAGTAAAGCAAAAGAAAAAAGAGAGTTAAAAATATTCACAGATAGAAAGAAACAGAGAGTTTGTCAACAGTAGTCCCACCATTCAAGAAATACTAAAGTCAGGTTGAAAAGAAAAAACAGGAGTAGAGTGTAGAAAGGAAGATCATTAGTAAGAAAAACTAAAAGGATGAAAAGAAATACAAATAAAATATGACATAAATAAATCTAAAGAAAAAATGGCTAAATGAGTACTGCTTTTACAGTAGTAACACTGAATAATAATGAATTAAACTCTGATCAAAAGACACAGATTGGCAGAATGGATAAGGAAACATGACTCAATTATATGCTGTCTACAAGACACTCACCTTAGATACAGGGACACAAATAGGTTGCAAGTGAAGGGTTGGAAAACGATTCTACATGCAAACAGGAACCTAAAAGGGGCAGGAGTGTAGCTATACTAATTTTGGGCAAAAAGGTTTTAAATGTAAAAATGTTGTATGACACCAAGAAGGATACTATATATGAATAAAAGGAGTAATCTACCAAGAAGTAAAAACAATCATAATATTTATACATCTACCAGGGAGCCCTAAAATTCATGAGTCAAACACTGGCAAAACTAAGGGGAGAAATAGATGCCCTACAATCATAGTGGGGGACTTCAATTAAACCATTATAACGATTAGAGCATCTCAACAGAGGGTCAATAAAGAAACAGAGACCTTGAATAATACATTAGAGGAACTAGACCTAACAGACATATACAGAATATTATTTCCAAATACAGTAGGATATACATTTTTCTCGAGTACTCATGGATCACTCTCCAGGATAGACCACATGCTAGGCCACAGAACAAGTCTCAGCAAATTTTTCTGGTTCTCTTCCCATTCCTGTTACAGCAGCTACCTGGCATTTTACAACCATTCAAAAAAACAAACAAACAAAAAAACCCCAAAAACGGTTAGTTGCTACTAGCAGGAATGAGAGTTGCTTAACCTCCATTTTATCATCTGTAAAACTGGAAACTCTCTGGTAGAACTGATCCTTTGCAGACATTATAATTCAATCCTTAACAAGCCTGAGGTAGTCAGGGATGACTCTGGTCATGCCTCTTAAAAGATCAAGTTCTCAAAGCAGGTTCAGTAATGGAGCTAGGATTCAATCTTAGGCCTGACAGCAAAGTCCAGGATTTTTTTTCAAAAGGAGGTACCAGGGATCAAATCCAGGACCTTATACATGGAAGCAGGCACTCAACCACTTGAGCTACATCTGCTCCCCAAGGTCCAGGATTTTAACTCTGTCACTCTGCCTCCTTTTCAAGGCCTTGAGGGGTTATTCTATCCCCTCCAAATTAGAATCCAAGAACTGGAAGGAAACCTGGATATCACCCATCTAGCAACTGCCACTGAGCACCAGCTCCATGCCAGCTATGCCTGACTCCTGAGCCTCCCCTCAGGACCCATCCTCCCAATCCCTCCCTACTACCTTTGCTCCCTGGGCCTCATCTGAGCTTTGCCCAGCACACAGCACGTGTGAGCTGGGGAGGGAATTAGACAGCAAAACTCTAATCCTGTTCTGTCCTCACTCCTCTTCTTTTCCTAGTCAAGCTATGAACAAAGTGCTTTAGTGCTTTACTACATTTCATCCTCACAGCCCTATGAAAGGGGTCCTCTTGACCCCGTGTTGCTGATGACACTGAGACCCACAGCTGGTGAATGGTGAAAAGCAGGATTTGAATCCAGGCCGGTCATCCTCCAGACTGCAAACTCTTGACCACCACTCTCTTGCTGCTTGCTTCTCATTAGGTCATCAATGGATGGACAGTATTATCAGAGGGTTGGTTGATTTCATGTCTTTCAAAACTAACAAATTAGATTTACTTCATGTAGGTGAATGTCCTATTTCAGTAATTTCCTGAACTCTAAGACATGCCACAAGCTTCTAGTCACTCCCTTCAGGAAACACCAATCTAGTCCAATAAAGACTGGCAGGTAATTGTTGAAGCTGGAACCAAAACCTGGACCCCAGACTCCCAGGCTCAAAAGAAAACACCTTACACAGGGCCACCCACCCCTGCTATCCACATCATTTCCCTCTCAATTCTAATCCTACCTTTTCTGGAAATTCTATGTGAAGCTGACTTCAGGGTGACCCTGACCTTGTCACTTATGTTCTCCGAGCTCAGTGAGGGTGGTCCCAACCTACTCTGAAAAGTGAGGCTGGTATTTCTTTCTTTTTCCAAATTCTACGCAATTTATTCATCTAAAAAAAAATATTACATTAAAAAAATGAGGTAGTATTTCTAATGGTTGAAATTTCTTTATATCATGACTGTTAATTGAATCAAGTCCCTCTGCTTTCGAACTGATTTTTATTGTAACATTTACCTGCTGTTGACAATACGAGCTGTCTTTTTTTTTTTCCCCCTAAGGATGTATGGGGGATTAAACCTGGGACCGCATACATGTGCCAGCTGTCTTGGAATATGAAGGTAACACCAATGCAGTAAGAGAAAATACTTGAAAGCCACCTCCACGTGAGGAAAGGAGAGATGTGTTCCAAAGATCCCTTTGAAGCTCCCAGGTTCCTGGGTTGGCTGGCCGTTCTGCAGCCTACTCTGCAAATGTCTAGGAAGCAGCGTGGTCCTTAAGGCTGGCATTCATCTGAGCCTCTTAGTGTGTTTGGTTGTAGGGCAGGAAACTCTGCTGTACAACCCCCACTACCACTTCTTGCGAGCTGCATACAGCACCTGACATGTCCTGCCATTTGCCTTCTCAGCTATGTCCAGCATAGGGTCTCTATAAACTGGGTAGCAAATTACCACCAAACCTGATTTTCCTTTCCCTCACTTGAAGTTTCACTAATTCCACAATCAATTAGGGAATGTTGTTCCTGTTCACCTTTTCCACAGACATTTGCTATGGTTTGTGTATTGGCCTATATTAGCACTTTTCACCTTCTAATGGAGTGTATAACTTATCAGCTGATTAATCCCAAGTACTGAGAACAGTTGCCTGTCCCTGGCACATAGTTAAGTGCTCACTAAATTTGTAGAAATCATCTCCCAGCACCTTATTCTAAATATTAAAAGTATAGTCACAAAGTTGTTAGTGACTCTTTGTGAAGTGCTAAACATGAGAATTTCCCTGGATTTCTCTTTTTAAACCAGGGAAACTGCACGAGTTGACAGAGAACAGTTGTTTCACATCTTTGTAAAAGGCCCATTAAGATTCCTGTTAGGGATTTTTAAAAAAATTTTGTTTGTCCCTGTGATAGAGGCCTATTAGGTCTGTATTTGATGTTTTAATGTTAAAATCTGACAACTTTTAGTATTCTAATAAAACCCTTAAGGATAGCTTTAATTTCAAACTGTTACAAAATAATTTGTTCTTTAACCTTGTAAGAAGTGAGATGCTAAAGTATATATGCTTATGAAAATAAACTTTTAATGGCTAAATGATAATTAACATTATCAATATATTTGTATTTAATTCACAATGGAATATTTATTCCATTTTATTCCAAAACTGAAAACTCATACTTACATTAACTGTAGAAGTTTAAATGGGATGTTATTTTGACATTTAATTTTTAGTCATGTTTTATTCTGATCAGAATTTCTATCAAGGTGTTAAACTTCTTTTAAAAAAACTGGTTTGTCATAAAATAATGTGCATAGTCACAGTATTTATTTCCTAAGACTATTATAAATGTGTAGACTTACGTTTACTAAGGGAAATATTATTCATAAAATAGGAAGATAATCTTGAGTTCATTGGGAATCTTAGGTTCTCATAAATTTACTAGAAAAATAGTTTTCTTCTACTGCTGAAGTTGCTTTGTGGTAACAGAATCTTTCTAAATGAGAAAACATGGAGAAGTTAAATGTGTAATTTACCTATGTATTTTAGGATTTAATGAAAATTCTTCAAGACTTTTAAAGTTCTCACTGTCTAGTCTAT
The DNA here is from genome assembly GCF_030445035.2 of Dasypus novemcinctus. Lineage (NCBI taxonomy): Eukaryota > Metazoa > Chordata > Mammalia > Cingulata > Dasypodidae > Dasypus > Dasypus novemcinctus. The sequence continues at coordinate 129,705,866 of NC_080704.1, forward strand.
CCTAATATTTATCTGCATATTGTTTAGTTTTAGTTATTCTTAGCAGAATGTGATATTATGAAAACCACCAAAATGTCTTCTATTAAGACTATTTTGCTCTGATGCTTCTCTAAAAGAGCACTCAGCCCATCTTTAACAAAAAGGGACTTTAAAGGAAAAGCCAGGCAAGAATCTTTGTTTTGTTGCTGATTAACATAATCTTGCTAAGAATAAAAGTAAAATGAATATAGAACTCCTATGGTCTGTAGTTAATGGTCTCTAGAAACAGCTTTACTTAAAATACTCATAAGGAAATTAGGGCCTAGATTGTAAGTTCTTGCAGTTGTCATATTTATACCTGAGCTCTGATCTCTAATTGTTATTTCTAACTGCTATGATGCTTAACTCTTTGTGTATAACCTAATAGCTTCCTAGACTTTTTAAGGGCCTGTATGACACTTGGAACTGAGAGCTAACATTAACTAGCTCTAAAGGTGCTGAAAAAGAAGCATTAATTCTAACAGACCACCCCAATTAAAGAAACTAAAAAGAATCAGACTTCAATTAAAAGGTCAATGAGGCTAAAGACTAAGAATCATGATACAAGGAAGTACTATGGGGACCAGAAAGAAAATTGTTTTGTCAAGAAAACTCTAAATTTCTGTATAACACTAATTTAACCTGACTAGTCAGCTTATTTAAACAGCATTATCTAACATGGAAACTAAAATAGTGAATGAGATTGATATATTCTGTACAGAATTGTAATACCCTGATGCATTTCAAATTGTTTTGGGCCTAAGATAGAAAGGTATTGCAAAGTTTACTAAGGGACTGGGGAAAACAGTTAACTCTTCAAGGTAAATCTGTGAAAACAATCATGCTAGTAAGCGGAGCCCTTCCTTGGTCTTTGAGGCTTGCACTCACAAAGCTTATTTCTGGAATGAAGCTAAACTTAACTATGATTAATGCCAAAAGTCACCTCTACGTTACTCAAATGTGGCCTGCCCCTCTAAAACAAATTCTCACTACCTCCCCACGATGTGGGACAGAACTCCCATGGCTAATTTTCCCTGGCAACGTCGGACTTGACTTTCAGATATATTTCCTGGCAATGCAGGACTTGACAACTCCCAGGGATGGGCCTCCTGGATAACGTGGGATTAGACCAAAAGGGGGAAAAGAACTAGGACAGAATTAGTTTTAATGGCTGAGGGATTTTAGAGTCAAAAGGTCATTCCCAAGATTACTCTTACACAGCTTTGTTTAGAGCAGGGATTCTTAACAAGGAGTCCGTGAGCATGAATTTAAATTCATAAAAACATTATTCCTGTGGGGACATATTGGTGTGATATATTTAATAAATACATAGTGTGGACTTAGTAAGGGGTCCATGGTTTTCACCTGACTGGCAAAGGGGGTCCACTGAACAAAAAAGGTTAAGAACTCCTGGTTTAGAGACTCACCTCAAGTGATAAAGCCTTGCCCACTGCCGTACTGATATAGAATTGCTCCCAGAAAAGGACTTAAACAAATTTTTGTAAAATGATTTATGGAGTCGTTTCTTCTAAAAATAATAAGTATACAGATAACATGTATGCTAGTCCTATATTAACTATTATCTACTGTTAGATTTTTAACTTTGTAGCATACGTTTCTCCAGACCAGTGCCCCAGAAAAATGAATGTCCAATATCCATTGCATGGACCTCACCTTTCACCAGAAAAACCTCTATCACCCCCTTGCCAGCAGGAAGCAGTTAAGAGCTATCTTCCCAAAGATTAGCAAATGATCCTACAGCAATTTGAATCCAGCTCCACTTTGGTTTCTGCAAACACCAGGGTCCTGACTGAAGTCATCCTGTCCTCCATAACCTAACATTAACAAAAAAGTCAACCACTACACCGGGAGCCAAGAGTGCCTAAACTGCAAGCAGAATTGTATCCATCATCCACATGGAATCTAAACCCCCTCTTGATACAGAGGGAGAGTGGACATAACCATCCCAGGGTCCACAGGATGGAGGAATATATAGAGTGGACTTACTGATATTCTATTCATGAACTATTGTTATTAGTAATCGAAGAAAATGAGGCATTGGTGTGGAGAAAGTGGCCATGGTGGCTGCTGGGGGTAGGGAGAGGGAAGATATGATGTGGGGGCATTTTCAGGACTTGTCCTGGGTGGTACTACTGCAGGGACAGATGCTAGACACTGTATGTCCTGCCATGGCCCAATGGGTGGACTGGGGGAGAGTGTAAACTACAATGTAAACCACTATCCATGTGGTGCAGCAGGGCTCCAAAATGTATTCACCAAATGCAATGAATGTGCCACGATGATGAACGAGGTTGTTGATGTGGGAGGAGTGGGATGAGGGGAGTGGGGGGTATATAGGGACCTCTTATATTTTTTGAATGTAACATTTTAAAAAAAAATAAAGGAAAAAAAGATTCCTTTCAGTCACTTAGCTACAATTCTTATGTAAGGCAGGCAACACCATCAGCCCTTGATTTGCTATAGTGCCAACAATTAACTTAGAGCATTTAAGCAAAAGGAAATTTTCCTGACTCCAGGTGTTCAGATCAAGGGTTGACATTTTTCTATGAAGGGCCAAATAGTCAATTTTAGCCTTTGCAGGCCACAGGGATTCTATACAATAGAGCCCAAACAGGCACAAATAATATGTAAATGAATGGATGTGTCTTTCAACATAATATTAGCTATAGACACTGAAATTTGAATCTCATACAATTATAATAAAAATTCAAAATCAGTTCCCTTGCCACAGTAACCACATTTCAAGCAGATAGAACATTCCTAACACTGCAGAAACTTCTGTTAAATAGTGTTGTGTTTGATTATCTGTCAGGGAAGGAGGATAAATTCAGTATTTTACAAACCAGAATACAACAGCAGTTCAAACAGAAGGTCTCACATATTTATTACTGAATCAATATATTTATGCCAAAGCACAAAAATAACTTTTTCTTCTAATAAAGTCCAACTGTTAAGAAAGAAAAGGGTCTCCTCCAACAAGGTGTAAGTGAACTCAATACAGCGTAAACATGTGAGTTATTACATGTGCGATTCCTTACAGACCCAGCTTGGTTCTTCTCCAATGTCTTCTCTTGGAGTTGTACCTACACAGAAGGAAACTACAAGTTACAAAAGCAGTCTGACCTCTGTTCTCATGTGCCACACACATTGCCCTTTAGGTTCTAAATCACCAGTAAAGGCAAAGAGTCCCATTTTCCCTTCCTTTAACAAGTCTGGAGCTCTTTCTAAAGAGTAAAAAATGATTTGCTAGATGTGTTCAAAAACAGTCCTTTCTACATAATGGGGTCACACACAAAAGTTCCTATCTTTTGCAGAACTAAAGTCATCTCAGAATTGTCCATGTCAACCTGTTATGATTTTAGCCACATGGGCAAAATCAGAAATGATCAACACAACTTTTCTTTCAGCAGGATAATGTCAATACTTCCACAAAATGAAGCACTGTAATTGCAACCTGCTATCACTGTATTTTAAAAATTGGAAGACAACTGAAACAACAGAAAAATGATTCTATTATGCCAGTTCTCTGAGCAATGGGTATATAACCTTAAATACAAAGTATCTTCCTATGTGTTAGACATCAAAGTGCAAGGGACTAATACTGATAATAGCAGATACCCTCTATTGCTCCTGCAAGACATCCCCTATACACATTCACATATACAAATAAAGGCCAGTGCCTATCATAAAGGTAGCAATTAACTGCTATACAAGGCCAAAGTGGACAGCGATTTTCATGTCTTCTAAATTGGCTAAATGAATATAGGAAACATTTATTTGGGAGAGCTAGGAAACCTGATACTTCATTTTAAACAAGGGGAGTGGATGAGTGCCTGCTTCCCATGTATAAAGTCCTGGGTTCAAATCCTAGTACCTCCAAAAAAAAAAAAAAAAAAAACAAAAACCCACAAGCCAAAGTTCTGTAACTTGTTTAATACACTGGGGCTATCAGTGGCCATGTGATCTCAGGCTCATCTCATTGATTTTTTATATGAATTTTATGTCCTTCAAGACCTGTATCAAGGTCCAGCTGGTTCAAAAAGAAGTGGGCTGAAAGGTATGCAGGAAATCCAAGTTTTCGTCCTAGTTGTGCCTAGAGCTGCCTAGATGACAAGATGTCCCAGGAATTCTAATAATGTCTTTCTTCAAAAAAAAAAAAAAAAAAACACCATCAATTTAGCTCCTTCTGCTGTAGAAGATCCTCCGGTCTTTAGGAAAGAGAGACTTCAAAAACTCATTTAGTGAGCAACATGGTCTTCCCCACCAGAAAATTAATAAGTATTGGAGGAGTGTCTCCTCTATGCTTAGATGGGTGCTGTGTAGAAACACAAAAGCAGCATATTAAAAAGGAAAGGAATTTCAGAATGGTGGTACAAGGATGGATTAGATTACATGTAACTTCCAAGAAATTAATTCTATACTAAGTAGAAAGCAGAGGGTCTTACCTGATTTTATTGCCAGTTTTCATTCGAATCCACTGAGGAATGGGACGATTCTGTTTTTGTTTCTTGGCCAGGAATCGCTTGATTCTAAAAGTCTTATGAGAAGACTGGGAAGGAAATACAATTAATTTAGACAGTAATACTAGAGTTAGTCCAAATGTTTCAGTCAAGAATTTCCTCAATCCAACAAACATTAAGTACCTTAATATATACCCAAAACAATCTTCTCAATGCTAAACACATCACGCCCTTTGCGCCTCACTTCTTTTGGAGGCAGGTACCATAATTCCCATCCTTCAAATAAAATTAAGCACACGCCAGGAGTCAGGAGTCAAGACATGCAGGACAACCCAAACGGCCTAACACATCCTTGCAAAAGGGGGCCATTATAAAGAAAAGACTAGAGCACTCCGCGCCCACAGTAAATTTTCTGTCAAAGAAAAAACTATGGAAACACCAGGCAACAATCGCCTCCCATGCCAAGAAGCCTAGAAACGTTTCTAATTTTTCTTGAGGTGTTACAGAAAAACCTGTAACAGTGACTGATTTGCAGTTCGCATTTACTACGAACTTCCCAATGACACACGGGCTCACACCACGGGACCCCTTTGTTTCAATCGATTCCGGGGTGCGACGCTCACGGCCGTAAACACATGGCTTATAAATCCTGTAAACGAATCCTATGGTATGTTTCTGGCCGTCAGGTTAAAAACCTTCCGCAAACCAGCAGCCCGCATCCACCTCGCGATGCCCGACACATCCCACGAGCTATGAAGCCACCCGCAACCTGCCCCGAGTTCTCTCTCCTTCACGCAGAATTGTACCGGGCCCCCGGCCTAGGGCTCCGGCCTCCACCGGGACAGCCCTGGGAGAAGGGCGCAAGGAGGTGGGACTCTATAAACCGCCTCGGCGGTGGTTCGGCCCAAAAAGCCCTCTCGGGCCCAGCGGCGCTAGCGCGGCCGGCCCCTCAAGTGCTCGCTAGTTTCCCGCCGGGCCTGTGGGTGGCCCGATTTGGCTTTCCCTTGAAAAAACCTTAAAAAGGCCCCCAAATCTCGATGCTCCCCGCGACCCCAAAGACCCCCGCGGCAACCTCAGGTCTTGGAAAGCCATCCCGGAGCCGATGGCGACGGATGGACTTACCATGGTGAAGCTTGAAGTCAAACGCACACACAATGGCGGAGGAAGAGAGAAAGAGAGGGAAGCGACCGGAAAGACGCATTTAGAAGGCACCCCCGGAGGCGGGGCTTGGGTGTGAGTCACGCGCAGGCCTCTCTCTCCTAGCTCCCCGCCGGCCTCCGCTGCCGAGGGGCCTTCGGAAACCGAGCTTGGTCTGTGCGCAATTAAATTCGGTTTGATTCACCGCCACGAAGAGCTTCCCCCAGGAGCCCGCTAGGAGCACCCTGCTCAGTGGGCAAAGCAGACAACCCGTGATATGTGCAAAAGCAGAAGCCCTTAGGATTGCAGAGAGGGCGGGGCTAACTCCTAGGAAGGGCCGAGGGGCCCCGGTTGCGAGCGTAAGGGTCGTCGGTCCTGGCTTGGGCGGAGGCTCGCGGATGGGCGGGGCCTGTGCAGCGGCTGCCGGGGTGGGCCCGCCTGTTTAAAGGAACTGGCTGTACTTGCGCCCAGGCTGGAAGGTGCTGGTGGAGAAGCGGCCGTGGTATTGGGGCAGGGAGAGGAGGACGGAGGTTGGGCTAGGCGGACTCTTTAAGCTTAGGGACGGTCTTGGGCATTTAAGCCCGGGGAAGAGGTTGCCAGTAAAGGTTTTAAGCTGACAAAGTAGGGACATAACCTTGTCTTTGGATTCTAGGAAGCCCACACTAGCATTGTAGTACGCGTTTGGAATGTACAGGAATTAATGGCATGAGTTTTGGATATTAACGCACCCTGCTTCCATCTTTTTTCTTGTCCCCATTAAAAAACAAAACATGTTTTGTTTTGCCCTGTGTGTCTTTGCATTCACCTCAGACATTTTGCAAAAAAAGTTTATTTTTTAAATTTATTTCTCCCCTCCCCCCTTGTCTGCTCTGTGTATCCATTTGCTGTGTGTTCTTCTGTGTCCGCTTGCATTCTTGTCATGCGGGACTGGGAAACTGTCACTTTTTTGTTGTGTTATCTTGCTGTGTCAGCTCTCTATGCATGTGGCGCCACTCCTGGGTGGGCTACACTTTTTTCGCACGGGGCGGCTCTCCTTATGGGGCACAATCCTTGGGCGTGGGGCTCCCCTATGCGGGGGCACCCCTGCGTGGCACGGCACTCCTTGCATGGCAGCACTGCGCGTGGGCCAGCTCACCACATGGGTCAGGAGGCCCCGAGTACAGAACCCTGGACCCTCCATGTGGTAGGTGGACGTTCTATCACTTGAGCCACAACTGCTTCCCAGGGCAAGACTTTTCAACTGGGGGTTCATGTGTAGAATTTAGAGAGTCCGAGAGCTTAGATGGGGGAAAAAGTTACAACTTTATTTTCATAAACTCTGACTGAAGTTTAGTTCTTTCTTCATTTATAAACATAGGGATTAGTAGTACATTTGAAATAATAGATGTCATATAATATTACCGTTGATGCTGATGTCCCAAAATGTTTGTTATCCCTTCTTTGAATTTACAGTAATTAGACCTACAAGTAAAACTGTTAAGAAGCCCTTGTATTACTATAGCACTAATTTCTTTTACAAATATTTTCATAATAATACTTCAGTGTAATTGTTTTTTTTTCTTTTTGTAATCTTATGTACTTTATTTTAGGTGTTTAAAAACATTATTCTGAAAATAAGTCCATAGACTTCATCAGACTGCCAAATGGTTCCATGGCACAAAAAATGGTTACAAATCCCTGGATTGGGAAGAGTGACAGATGGTAGAACAAACAAGCTAGGTAGGAGGCTGTGGAAATAGTCTGGGCAAGAAACGATAATGGCTTGAAGTAAGGTAGACCCTATGAGAATGAATAAGAAGCAAAATCAATAAAAAATGAACAAAAACAACATGGGACTATACAACACAATTGTGAACCCCTGTGTAAACTATAGACTATAGTTAATTGTATAATTATAATAATCTTTCACCAATTATAACAAAAGCACCACAGTAATGCAAAGTGTTAATAATACAGAAATTGTATGTGTGCAAGGAGAGTATAAGGAACTCTATTTTTTTTAAGATTTATTTGTTTATTTCTCTCCCCTCCCCCCCCACCCCAGTTGTCTGTTCTCTGTGTCTATTTGCTGCGTCTTCTTTGTCCACTTCTGTTGTCAGTGGCGCTGGAATCTGTTTCTTTTTGTTGCGTCATCTTGTTGTGTCAGTTCTCCATGTGTGTGGCACCATTCCTGGGCAGGCTGCACTTTCTTTCGCCCTGGGCGGCTCTCCTTAAGGGGCGCACTCCTTGCACGTGGGGCTCCCCTATGCGGGGGACATGCCTGCATGGCAGGGCACTCCTTGTGTGCATCAGCACTGCGCATGGGCCAGCTCCACATGGGTCAAGGAGGCCCGGGATTTGAACCGTGGACCTCCCGTGTGGTAGATGGATGCTGTAACCACTGGGCCAAGTCCGCCGCCCAGGAACTCTACTTTATGCACAATTTTTCTGTAAACCTAAAACTTCTCTAATATAAAATTAAAAAAAGAAATGAAGTATTGGTACATGCTGCAATATGGATGAACCTTGTAAACATTGAATGAAAGAAGCTAGTCACAAAAGACCACATACTATAATATTACATGGATATGAAATGTCCAGAATAGGCAGATTTAGAAACACAGAAAGTATATTACCCATTGCCTAGTAATTGGGATGAGGAGGGAGGGGGTGTCTGCTAAATGACACAGGTTTTCTTTTTGGGGTAATGAGAATGTTCTAAATTTAGCTCCATTGATGATTGCACCACTTTGGGAGTTTACTAATTGAATTGTATACCTTACATGGGTGAATTTTATGGTGTAAGAATTATATCTCAATAAAGTTTTTAAGAAAAGAAAAAAAAAGTAAAATCAAGCGATGATTATGAGATAAAATTAACAGGATTTCGTTCCAGGTTTCTACCTTGGGCAACTGAGTACTGGTGCTGGAGAGGGAATACAGAAGAAATAGGAAACCTGAGCCCCAATTTAATAATTACCTTTTTTAAAAAACAGAGTTTTATTACATTAATCCTGTCCTGTTTTTAAATTCAGACACTCATCCAAATAATTGTAGATTTAATTGAAGTGAGTCCTCAGGCTTCTTAACCTGAATATTTATTTATTTAACAACCAGAGGTGTTTTGTTGTTATTGTTTTTTTTTTTGTTGTTGTTGTTGTTGTTTTTGCTGACCAGAAGGTGCAGCAAATAAGTCCTTGGTTGGTGAAATTATCATCATCTTCTTCATCATAGCTACCATTTATTGAATGTTTAGGGTGCAAATATCACTGTGCTAAAGTGCTTATATAAGTCACCCTTTTAAATCTTAGAGGGTAGGGTACATCTTATTCCTCATTTTCCTTCTATCTGCATGTCACCCTTTCTCAGTTTCTTTTGCTGATTCTGTTTTTAGCATTAGAGAGCTCAGGGTTCAGTTTTGGATCTCTTCCCTTTCTATATGCACTTACTCCTTTGGTGATCTCATTTAATATGATTCCTTTAAATACTCTGTTTGACAACACCCAAATGTTTGTCTCCAGCTTGGACCACCCCCTGAACTCCTATGTTCTCAACAACTCCACTGGGATATCTAACAGATGCCTTCAACCTAATATGTCCCAAACCAAACTCCTGATCTTTTCACTTCAAATCTGGGTCACTCATCATTCTCCCCAACTCAGTAAATGGCACACCTCCATTCTTCCTGTTGCTTGGGTCAAAATTTATCTTTGACTCAAGTTCTTTTTTTTTTTTTTTTAAAGATTTATTTTTATTTCTCTCCCTTTCCTCCCCAACCACCCCCCCCCCCAGTTGTCTGCTCTCTGTGTCCATTCGTTGTGTGTTCTTCTGTGTCTGCTTGGATTCTTTTCAGCGGCACTGGGAATCTGTGTCTCTTTTTGTTGTGTCATCTTGCTGCGTCAGCTCTCCGTGTGTGTGGCACCACTCCTGGGCAGGCTGGACTTTCTTCTGCGTGGGACGGCTCTCCTTGCGGGGCACACTCCTTGCGTGTGGGGCTCCCCTATGTGGGGGACATCCCTGCGTGGCATGGGACTCCTTGAGTACATCAGCACTGCATGTGGGCCAGCTCCCCACACATGTCAGGAGGCCCTGGGTTTGAACCCTGGACCTCCCATGTGGTAGGCAGACACTCTATCCATTGAGCCAAGTCAGCTTCCCTGACTCAAGTTCTTTCTCTCTCACATCCCACATCCAATCTGCCAGCAAATCCAGCCTTTGAAATTTATCTGGAATCTGACCACCTCTCATCAACTCTCCTGTCATCCTCTCATACCTAGACTATTTTAAGCCTCCTCACTGGTCTCTGTGCTTCTGCCCTTAATTCCATACTCTAGCCAGTGATCCTTTAAAAAGCTAAGTCAGGTCATGCCACCTCTCCTAATAAAAGTTAAAGTATTTGCAAGCCATAATTTGTAACAAATGTAAAAATACAAGGCGTTGGTGGTGGATTGATGAATGGGACCCCTATATGATGTTATGCATGTTTGTTTTATAAGTTCAAAACTTTTTCTATGTACTTATGGTTTATGTATGAATGATATAAAAATAACAGAGTGGGGGAAGCAGACATGGCTCAACTGATAGAGCATCCACCTACCATATAGAGGGTCCAAGGTTCGATCCCCAGGGCCTCCTGACCTGTGTGCTGAACTGGTCCATGCACAGTGCTGCCATGTGCAAGGAGTGCCGTGCCACATGGGCATCCCACATAGTGGAGCCCCACGAGCAAGGAGTGCACCCCACAAGGAGAGCTGCCCTGTGCGAAAAAAGTGCAGCCCGCTCAGAAATGATGCCACACACATGGAGAGCTGACGCAGCAAGATGATGCAACAAAAAGAGACACAGATTCCCGGTGGTGCCAGATAATGCAAGCTGACACAGAAGAACACAAAGCAAATGACCACAAGAGAGCAGACAATGGGGGGGAAGGGGAGAGAAATAAATAAATCTTTTAAAAAAATAGGGTGGTGTAGCAGTTTGATATGGTTATGAATTCCAAAAATAGATATTGGTTATGTTTGTAATCTGGTCTGTACCTGGGCATGATTAAGTTACGATTAGGGCTTTGATTGGGCCATGTCATTAGGGTGTTGAGTCCCCATTCCTTGGTGGGTGGGGACTCACAGATAAAATGCATGGCAAAGGACAGAGTTGAGGGTTTTTGATGTTGAAGTTTGATGCTGAAACCTTAAGCTGGAGCCCCGGGAAGTAAGCTCACAGAGGAAAGAGAAGCCAGCTCCAGGAAGACAGGGTCCCTGAGCCCAGGAAGAAGCAAGGCCCTGGGAAGAAAGGAACTTTGAACTCAGAGGGAAGCAAGACCCTGGAAGAGAGGAACATAGGAAGCTTGAACCCTTGCAGATGTTGGCAGCCATCTTGCTCCAACACATGAAAATAGACTTTGGTGAGCTAAGTAACTTATGCTTTATGGCCTGGTATCCGTAAGTTCCTACCCCAAATAAATACCCTTTATGAAAACCAACCAATTTCTGGTATTTTGCATCAGCACCCCTGTGGCTGACTAATACAGGTGGGTTGGGGGAAAATACATCAAATGTAAGATACTTTGGTTAGTGGTAATATTTTGAGGATGGCCTTTCATCATTTGTTAAAAATGTTTCACAACAATGCGAGGTATTAGTGGTGGGCTGAGGTGTGAGAGCCCTGTTTGATGTTATGCATACTTTTTTTTAAGTAAGTTCACAACTTTTACTATATGCTTATTGTTTATGTATCTTTATGTATGAGTGACATACTTCAATAAATTTTTTAAATAAAAAAATGTTAAAGTATTTATAGTAGCCTAAAAGGCCCTACCCGATTGGATCCTGTGATGGTTTTGAAGCTATATGGACCCCAGAAAATCGTGTTCTTAAAGCTAATCTATTCCTGTGGGTGTAAACCTATTATAAGTAGGGCCTTTTGATTAGGCTACTTCAGTTAAGGGCTTTCAGTAAGGCATGGTCCAGGGTGGGTTTTAATCCTCTTACTGGAATCCTTTATAAGAGAATGCAGTTCAGACAAAGAGAGAGAGAAGGCCACAGAAGCAGGAAGCTGAAAGCAACGAAACCCAAAAGAGAAGGGAGAGACCAACAGAACCACCATGTGCCTTGCCTTACGACAGAGGAGTCTGGGATTATTGGCAGCCAGTCTTCAGGGAGAAAGCATCTCCTGATGATGCCTTGATTTGGACACTTTGGTGGCATCAGAACTGTACACTTGAAAGGTAATAAATTCCCCATTGTAAAAGCAAACCCATTTCTGGTATATAGCCTTTGGCAGCTTGTTGTCTAAAACAGACCCTGTTACTTCTCTCTGACCCAACCTATTGCTTCCCTACCCCTCATTTTGTTGAAGTCACACCGACCTTGCTTTTGCTCAGATACACCAGGCCTTTGTAGTTGGTGTTCTCTTTGCCTGGGACTCCATTCCCCCAGATATCATGTAGCTTGTTTCCTCCCCTCCTTCAAGTCTTGGATCAAATGTCGCCACTTCAGTGAGACCACACCCTGTATCCTCTTTCCTCTTTTCCTGTATCCTCTTTTCCTGTTCTGTTTGTCTTGATGACACTTCTCACCTTCTAACATGCCATATAATTTATTTATTTATTTTATTTATAGGATAACTCCCCATTGTAATTAAGCTCAATGAAGGCGGAGTTTTTTTTTTAACTTTCAGTTTGAAAGAATTAAGATTCACAAGAAGTTGCAAAGAAATATACAGGGAGGTCCTGTGCAGCTTTCACCCAGCCTTCCCCAATGTTAACATCTTGCATAACTATTGTACGATAGCAAAACCAGGATATTGATATTTTAAAATAATTTTTAATTGTTTTTTTCCAAAAAGATACATAGATCACAAATAAATGTTACATTAAAAAATATAAGTGGTTCCCATATACCCCACCTCCCCACCCCCCACTCCTCCCACATCAACAACCTCTTTCATCATTGTGGCACATTCATTGCATTTGGTGAATACATTATGGAGCACTTCTGCACCACATGGATTAGAGTTTACATTGTAGTTTATACTCTTCCACAGCCCATTCAGTGCATTATGGCAGAATATATAATGTCCAGCAACTGCCCCTGCAATATAATTTAGTACAATTCCAAGTCCAAGAAATGCCCCCACATCACATCTCTTTTTCCCTCCCCCTGCCCTCAGCAACTACCATGGCCACTGTCTCCACATCAATGAAAGAATTTCTTCCATTGCTAGAGTCACAATAGCTCTATAGTATAATACCAGTAAGTCCACTCGAATCCATATTTTATTCCTCCATCCTGTGATGGTGATGTCCACTCCACCTCTAAATGAAGAGGAGGCTTAGATCCCACATGGCTGATGGATGTGATTCTCCTGCTTGGAATTGTAGGCCCTCTCAGTTTCCTGGTGGTTGACCATCTTCACCTCCCTGTTAGCTGACCTGTGTAAGTTCAACAAACCGGAGAGTAGGAGCTGCAACTCTGCTGAGGCTCAGGGCCCAGCTGGCACATGGCCAGTCCAGAGATTCAAGTCTCCTGAGTATATACCAACCCCAGCACCAACCACAGTTTCAGTAAAAGTGACAGATGAGGCATGTTTATAAAAGTCACATTTGAGTCCAACTCCATCACACTCAGGAGCACAAATTCCAAGGTAGGGCCCACTGACAAAGCACTGAACTCCAGAGCCATCTGCCATGATGTAGAACCTATGTGTCTCTGCAGCCCTCAGGAGCACCAGTACCTGGAGTTGTATATACTTTGGCTGTGATCCTGCCGGGTTGTGCATAAGTGCAAACCCTCCAATGACCTCTCAACTCATTTTGAAGTCTCTTAGCCATATAAACTTGTTTTTACCATTTCCCCCTTTTATTCAAGATTTTTTTTAAGTTTTATTTTTTTATTTCTTTCCCTTTCCCCCTGTTGTCTGCTCTCTGTGTCCATTCACTGTGTGTTCTTCTGCATCCGCTTGCATTATCAGGTGGCACTAGGAATCTGTGTCTCTGTTTTGTTGTCATCTTACTGCGTCAGCTCTCCGTGTGTGTGTGTGTGGGGGGCCCACTCCTGGGTGGGCTGCGCTTTTTTCATGTGGGGCGGCCCTCCTTGCAGGGTGCACTCCTTGCGTGGGGGCGCCTTGCATGGCACAGCACTCCTTGAGTGCAGCAGCACTGCGTGTGGGCCAGTTTACCACACAGGTTAGGAGGCCCTGGGTACCGAAGCCTGGATCTCCTATATGGTAGGTGGACGTTCTATCAGTTGAGCCACGTCTGCTTCCCTTATTCAAGATCTTTTTATAGTTGCATCACCAGCTGGTGATTGGTAGTAATCCCTCGGCACCAAGGAGACTCATCCCCAGGAATCATGTCCCATGCTGAGGGGAAGATTACATTCTGAGTTTGGGTTAGAGAGTGGCCACATTTGAGCAAGATGGAGGCTTTCAGGAGGTAACTTTTAGGCACCCTGCAGTATTGATATTGGAACAATCCACAGAGCTTATTCAGATTTATCCAGTTATATATGTATTCATTTGTGTGTGTGTAGTCCTATGCAATTTTATCATGTGTGTGCCTTCATGTAACTGCCACCACAATCAGATATAGAACTGTACCATCACCACAATGCTCCATAAGGGCAGAGATTTGGGGTCAGATTTTTTCATACCTGTATGCCCAGCACCAAGAACCAAGCTTGACACCTAGTAGGCCCTCAATATCTATTGTGCGGTCACCCCTTGGGCTGAAATGTGGTTTGCTGGCCTGGCGGGGGAGCAGCCGCGGCAGGCCAAGCCGCTGCCCCCATAATAGGGTGGCTGGTCGGACTCACCGCCACCCCTGAAGGGAGCTCGGCATGGGCGCAGAGTGCCCTCGGGTCTCCCCTTCTCGGCAGCCATGCTTCCGCGGCCGCCCCTCCTCCCGGATGGCGCCACACGATGCCTGTGGGGCGACACCCTTCTTCTTCTTTCTCCCTGCGCAGGCGCAGGGCGGAAAAATCCAGTCTGCCCTTTTCCCTCCCCCCCCCGACAGCAGCAACAGCCAGGCGTGGGCGGGAAACTCAAGACTCAAGTCTGCCCTCCACCCCAGCAACAGCAGCCACCAATCCCTAAACCCTGCCACTTCCCCCAGCAACAGCAACAGCCAATCCCTAACCACCACCCCTCCCCCATCCAGTACCGCCCACTGACCTTTCACCAGCAACCAATCAGAACAGGGCGTGGCTACGACCAATCAGCCTTCCCCAGCCCCTATAAAACTGTTGCCTCTCCCTCAATAAAGTGGACTTGCGTGTTTACCTTGTCTCCGCGGTAGTTCTTCTGCCGTGCGCCCTCCAGTCCTGAGAGCCCCCGACAAGGGCCTGGCCTCCCTTGTCCCCAGTTCGTCGCCGGCTTCTCCGGGCGACCCCTTCGTCGCCGGCTTCTCCGGGCGACCCCATCAGCCGAACCACGCAACCCCTGTGAGACCGATCCCTCGTCTGCTGCCAGACCGACCCCTCGTCCCAAGTGGGACCGACCCCTCGTCCGCAGCCAGACCCCACCTCTACCGACCGAGCAAGCCGCCGCACTGTTGAATTAAAAAGGCAGTAGAGTGTAATGGCAACAGCACAGACTCTGAAGCCAGGAATACCTGGGTTTAAGTCCCAGCTCTGCAACATACTAGTTATCTGACCTTAGGTATATAATTTAACCTCTCTGTGCCTCAATTTCCTTATCTGTAAAATGGAATTAAACAGTAGTACTTACCTCATAGTGCTGTGATGAGGACTCAAATAGTCCCTGGTAAGACGTATTAAGCACATTGTAAGGTAATGAGTTAACGTGTGCCTGGCACATAATAGTCATCAAGCTCAGTAAATGGCAGCTAATATTACTTTCTTTCCTTGCATTTTTATAGGGCACATAGTGCTTGGACATAAGAAAGGTACAAATAAGCTATTACAAGAATGTTGAAGGGATGATGATTTCCAGCTAGGGGGAAGAGGTGGCACTGGAATTCAGCCTTAAAAGGTGAGTGATTAATCAAGAACTACTTCATGTAAACAGTTTGTTTTTTTAGCTATAGAAAAATAACCAGTAGAGGTCTCTGAAAGGCATCCAGCCTTGCTGAGCTCACCTTTTTTCCCCCTTTTAACAATAGTTAGAAGTGGAATATAGACAATTTACCGAGTCCCTTCACCCTAGTTTTCAGGCTGCACTGCATTAAACTCAACTCACTAACTTAGGGAATTATTACCCTCTAGTTCCTCTATGGGCCAATACATTTTCAGAAGCATTAAAAAAATCATTAAAGTATCACTTAACAAATGGGTAGAATCACTTGGCTATTTGTCCCTTTTTTTATTCCATAATTATGTTTATGTTTTTTGTTTTGTAAACAGTAATGGGCCATACCTTTTATTTTGTTTGAAAGAAAAACCTTTGATCCAGTCTTTCAAGAACTGTTCCATTTTTGTGTCTTTTTTTAGGAGGGAGGGAGTTACCGGTTAATTTGTTTTGAAATATTTAGGCATTCTTTGAGTTACAAAATTGTGATGTAGGGATTTGTGAGACATTCACATGTGAAAGATGACTTAATTAGTTATCTGCTTAAGCAGAATAAAGTGCATATATGTACATCGCATGTATGTAATCATAACTCCACTGTGCAGTGCCTTTTAGATGTTCCACTTTCTATAAAGTCTTCAAATTTTTGCTTTTATATATTATATATATGATGCGATGTTGTAGAAATACATGTATAATATACATATTTCTTCCCAGGGGCATCTGATAGCTCTGTATTCTGTTATGGAAGTTGAAAGTAAAAAGTATTTTACCTCAGAAATTAAAGTTAACTAAAAAAGTACTTTTAAATAACGTTCCCTCCTCTCTCCCTCCCCCCAAAAAAGGTAAGTGGTGAGGTCGGGACATGGAGAGATGGGAAGAAGTATGTTCCAGCCACTAGGAACAGTATGAGGCAAAGCATAGAGGTTGCTGGGCACAGGATTCCATCTGTAATAAATTCAGATTGTTTGGAGCCAAGGGAGGCAAGTTTCAGGGACCAGAATTCAACACTTCTGGATACCACAGGGGTCAGGAATATTGATGACTGTGATGAGGGTCACCCCTCTGCTAGAGAATCTCCGATGGCTTCATACCATCTGGAATAAAAGCCCAAGTCTATGACCTGTTAGTTCTCTTACTTCATTCTATCCCCTTTTATTACTCTCTCCCTTGCTCACTCTACTCTAGTCACTTTGGCTTCTTTGCCATCCCTGGACCAGGCCGGGTACACTCCAACCCCAGAACCTTTTCATATACTCTTTCCTCTGGAAGGCTGTTTCTCCAAATATTCCATAAGGCTGAACCCCCTCATTTCCTTCTCAAGTCTTTTTTTTTTAATACGTTATTTGCAATTGATTTTTTTTAAGATTTATTTTTTATTTCTCTCCCGTTCCCTGCCCCCCACCCCGTTGTCTGCTTTCTGTGTCCATTTGCTGTGTGTTCTTCTGTGTCTGCTTGTATTTTTGTCAGTGGCACCCGGAATCTGTGTCTAGTTTTGCTTGCATCATCTTGCTGTGTCAGCTCTCTGTGTGTGCGGAGCCATTCCTGGGCAGGTTGCACTTTTTTCACGCTGGGTGGCCCTCCTTTTGGGGCACACTCCTTGCACATGGGGCTCCCCTACACGGGGACACCCCTACGTGGCACGGTACTCCTTGCGCACGTCAGCATGGAGCATGGGCCAGCTCACCACACAGGTCAGGAAGCCCTGGGTTTGAACCTTGGACCTCCCATGTGGTAGGCGGATGCCCTATCTGTTGGGCCAAATCCGCTTCCCCTTCTCAAGTCTTGACTCAGAATTCATCTTCTCAGTGAGACCTTTCAATCCCCACCTATCTATCCCCCTTGCTTGCTTTTTTTCTCTGAAGCACCTGTGACTTTCTAAAAATGTATATATTTGCTTATCTGTTTAACTTAGTTTCTTTCCACTTGAATGTAAGTTCCATGGAGGCAGGATTTTCTTGTCTGTTTTGTTCATGGATATAATTCCTAGAATATGAATGGCACATGGCATGTGTTAAAAAAATACTTAGTGAATGAATAAATGAATGAAGAGTGGTGACCTGAACTAGAGCAGTGGGGGGATGGCGAGGAGGGAGATTGATTGGACAAACAGAGTATAACGAATGAATGGCTGTGGGGAGTGAGGATGGAATCAGGTATGACCCTCAGTGCCTGAGTAGATAGTTATCATTCTGTGCAATACAGGAATGAAGGAACTTGAGTTTGGACCTGGGAGGCTTGTGGGCAGCTGTGTGTGACAAAAAGGAAGTGGTCAGGGCCTGGAGATCCAGAGGATGACCTTAAAGTTTGGAAATGTGGATATTATATCATGTCTTAAAATAACCATAAACAATTGATTACATATTTAACCATGTCTTTATAGCAGGCACGTAATACATATTTGGGGAATGAATAAATGAGTTCTGTGAGACTTCTCAGGATAGCTAATCCTATGTAGTTGTCAACATAAACTTTCCAAGAATTCACCAAGTGTAAGCCTACCTTTGCAATCTTGCTTTCCCTAATAATGACATAAATTATCATAATAAAATTTTCTGATATAGAGCACAGCCTCAGAGTCAGCAAGGAAAATTCCAGTCAGCCACCATAAAGATATATAACACAGAGCTCTATATACCAAGAAAAGGCTACAAAATTCCTTTAACTTTTTTCATAGGGAATTATCTTAAAGATATCAAAGAATGTTATGTCTTAAGTTTGTAATCAGAATTAAATTACCACCTCAGGATGACCTCATTTATGCATACTGGTGGAAAGGGGTCAGTTCCTGATTTTGAAGGCACTAAAGCTTCATGAATGCCCAAGCCATTCCTTTTTCACTGCCGTGGACATCCCCACTCCACCTCCTCACCCCATGAATTTTTCCTGCCTACTTCCCTTAGCATCAGTTCTCTCCCCAGAACAGCTAACCCTCCATGACTGTATGCTCTGTGCGGGCAGGGACCCCATATTGTTCACTACCATATACTCAGTGCTAGCACAGTAGGAGGTGCTCAGCAAATGTTCACTTATCCAGTGTCTGAATTGTCTCAACCCTGTCTTTATTCTAAAAGGGTAACAGAAATCAAACTTGTGTCATAAGTAGGCAAAAAAAATGAAATGAAGGGAAGCGGACTTGGCCCAGTGGTTAGGGCGTCCGTCTACCACATGGGAGGTCCGCGGTTCAAACCTCGGGCCTCCTTGATCCATATGGAGCTGGCCCAGGCGCAGTGCTGATGCGCAGAAGGAGTGCCCTGCCACACAGGGGTATCCACGCGCAGGGGAGCCCCATGCACAAGGAGTGTGCCCCCCAAGGAGAGCCGCCCAGCGCGAAAGAAAGTGCATCCTGCCCAGGAATGGCGCCTCACACATGGAGAGCTGACACAACAAGATGACGCAACCAAAAGAAACACTGATTCCCATGCCGCTGACAACAGAAGCGGACAAAGACGACGCAGCAAATAGACACAGAGAACAGACAACCAGGAGGGGTGGGGGGGGGAGGGGAGAGAAATAAATCTTAAAAAAAAAAATCAAATGAACTCTTGCTTTTCTTGTTTACAACATAGTTGGTTTTTATTAAGAATATGAAATTATGATTTATGAGGAAGTAGTCCAACGTCCCCACCTTCTGCATGCACACACACACAAGAAAAAGAGCAAGGGAGCACTAGAAAGAGAAAGAAGTGGCACTGTGGAATAGGAAGTCAATTTAGATGCATTTTTTAAAAAATTGCTTAGCAGCAGGGAGGTCCCTCTTGTAGTCTCACCAATTGATCTTGTTTGAGGATTTTTTTCCAGCAACACTTTGCAGTCTAGGTACAGGAGGCTCCCATGCCATGCCTTGCCACCACAGCCCTT
Source organism: Dasypus novemcinctus (assembly GCF_030445035.2). Classification (NCBI taxonomy): domain Eukaryota; kingdom Metazoa; phylum Chordata; class Mammalia; order Cingulata; family Dasypodidae; genus Dasypus; species Dasypus novemcinctus. The sequence goes on from NC_080704.1 coordinate 129,725,365, forward strand.
CTCCCATGGTGCACTGTACTGTTTCTAATTTGTCTCTTGCCACCACTGGACCATGAATTCTTCAAGAACAAGGACTTGATTGACTCCTTGACCCCCAGGGCCTGGCACACAGTCAGTGATTATCAAACATTTGCTAAGTGAATACATACGAGAGTAGAAGAAACTTAGGGGGGTGGAGCTAGTGTGGTTTGCCCCAGCTTGGACTGGCAAGGCAGGTAGAACAAGAGGGAGGTGCTGATATGGAAACAGCCTTGAACTGGCTGGCAATAGGGTCCAGGGCTGGGTAAGGAGGTGAGTGATGCCAGCTCATGACTGATAGTTCATCCTCCTAAGGCCAACTCCTCTCACTTCTACCTTGGCTTCCATTTTCACCTATCTTCTCAGGAAACTTATACTATTGATTATCACTTCCCTTGGGTATTCATCCTCTCTCTACTAGAGCTTTCCTTTTGGTTTCTAAACATGCTATAATATTTCACATCTTTAAAAATAATCCTCCATAAGCACTGTTTACCCTAGCTGTTGCCACTTTTTCCCACTGTCACGCCTCTTGAAATAGTTGTCTATATTGTTTCCACTTCATCTCCCACTTATTCTTCAACCCAAGCTGGCATCTGTTCCATATCATTCTGCATCAGTGATTTGAAAGTTACTGAATCCAATGGCCTTTTTTCAAATATAATATTTGATCTTTCAGCAGAATACAACCTTGCTGGCCACTACCTCTCTTTCTGAAATAAATAACACCTGTCTTCTGGATTTTCTCCTACTCTGGCTATTCATTCTCTATCTTTGTAGATTCATTTCCCTACCTGCTTACTAATGTTAGAGTTCTTCAAGGCTGGGCCTTTTGTGATTTTCTTACTTCACTCTTTCTCCCTAAGTGACTGAATTCATGCCTGTGGCTTCAATGACCACATAAAAATAGATAAATTCCCAATCTTTATCTCCAGCCCAAATCTTTTCTCTGAGCTCCAAGACTCATCCAACTGTTCCAGTTCCATTTCCCACCTCCCATTCATACCTCACTGTAACATGGTTTCTACCCCACCAGTTTACTAATGACCTCATACTGCCAAATCCAATGAGCACATTTCTTATCTTCTTTAACCTCTTTGTGGCATGGGACACTGTTGACCATTCCCCTTCTTCCTAAAAATTTCCCTTTCTTATTTTAGTCCTTTCCCCCAGGTGAGGACCATTCTTTTTCAGTCATCGTCAAGGGCTAGTTTCTAAAAGCTGAGAGGAAAACATAAAGCAGTGACTCATTAAGTGAGGGCAATCTGGTACCGTTAGGAGGTAGCAGGATGAAAATTCAGCAGGAGCTCAAGGACTGTGACAGTTTGAAGTTTTTTTGTAAATCCCAGAAAAGATCATGTTCTTAAACTAATCTATTCCTTTGGGTGTGAGACTCTTTTATTGCCTTAGATTCAGTTAAGGGACCTTGATTAGATTCCTTTTGATTAAGATTGCTTTAGGGCCTTTGATTGGACTATGTCAGTTAGGTGTGACCCAGGTTAGGTCTCTGCTCTCTTGCTAGGATCTTAGTAAACTAAGAACTGAAAGTAGAAACACAGAGAGAGCTGCCATTTTGACTGTCATGAGAGGACTACAGGAAGTCAGAGTCTCAGAGGCTGAGTGGAAGCCGAGAGAAACCCTGGAGGCTGAGAGGCCAGAGGCTAGAATCAGGAGATCAGGCCTGAAGCAAGGAGAAGCTGCCATTTTGCTTCGCCGCGTGGCAGAAGCCCAGGATCTGACCAGCAGTTGACCTTTCGTGAGAAAGCATCTCTGATGATGCCTTGATTTGGACATTTTCACAGCCTCAATACTGTAAGCTTTTACCCTAGTAAATCCCCATTATAAGAGCCAACATATTTCTGGTATTTTTGTATTGGCAGCCTTAGCAGACTAAAACAAGGATGTTCTTCAAACAAATTGGTACTTACAGACGAGTAATAAACCATAATTTGATCCTCTCCTTGGTAGGCAAAATAAAGACATGTCAGTGAAGGCAGAAACTAATATCATTCATCCCCTTTTTAAATTCCCTAGTTAATTCATTATCAAAAGTTTAATTTCCCAAAACTAATAGCTACTTAGTAAAATTAATAAATATACAAGTTCATACTTGAATGCTGTTGATGTTTATTGACACCAATTACAAAACAAGACTAAAAGTTGCCATATAATAGAATAAATATTAGCGAAGTTTCCTTCCTGGAGAGGGTATAGACTCAGATCATGAGACCTAAGATAAAATAAAGACTGGATTGTCAAGAATCAAACAAGGGCTAAGTTTTACCTATTAATATAAAAATGCTAAAGGCAAATGAGATGTTTCAAAATATTCCTATGCTAAGCTCATATAAACAAACAAAAAACTAAAACTAATCCTAAAACTTTAGGACATAGGATACAGACGTGTTACACGACTACTTAAATTTATGCATTAGCAAAAATTTGTTATATCCTTCACTGTACTTGTACTACAATCACATGCTTGTTGCTTCTACAACTACAACTGAATTGTCAACAGTTACCACCCACAATGCAACTTAACTAAATCTGAACAAGACTTTGAACTGCCTCTGCTCTGCTCCAATTAAGAAAATTCCACCTGGAATTAACAAGCTCTTTTGATTTTAGATCCAGTTCTCCTATTTGCTCTTGTGTCCTATAATAATTAAGTCCTCACTTGACGTTTCTAGTCTGCAATTGCAATGCATGTCACCTCCCTCATCTTTTTCTTACACTTTAAAATTAATCTGTAGAAACTGCATAAACAAGGAAATTGTACTTCAGATTCTGAACTTGCCATCAGATTCCTGCTTTAACGCAAAACGTACTCCTCTGCAATGTACCTCACCAGCACAGCGACCCCTTCTTTCTATCCCTTTGCCCTGAAGGCACTTCTGGATTGCTTAATAGTGCTCTTTGGCTGCCTAGACAGTCAGGATACCCAAGGCCATTTAGATTTATCACTCCTCTCCTCCCTCTTTTTTATGGCTTATACCACTTTCCTGCTTTTTTTCTATTGCCGGATCTGCAGGCTTGGTGCTGTCATCAGGGGGACAGAGTCGATTTCGGCTTCGAGCTCCTGGTTGGTAAAGCTGCATTGCTGGACGATCCTAAAGTAAAATGAAATACGTTAATGTTGTAACGTTACTTCTAGGCTTTTACATGGGATCTCCAGAGTCCTATTCTGTATTAATACACACCCCAAACAATTCATACCAGACCACAAATGTGAAGGTAGGGTACACGATAGCATTGATGGTTAATTTGCTTTCAATTGCCTGCTTCTCCTGGACCTCCAAAGAAAAGCAACCATTTCATAATGGTTCACTTAATCTGAACCATTAAGGACATACTAGAATGATGAGAATATAAAAAATTAAAAGCCACTAGAAATGTCTTCAAAAAAAGAACAGGTTAAGGCATACACATTTATTGAAGCTCACTTGTCCAATTCAGTGAATGTGCACTTAAAATGGTGCATTTCATCATAAATTTTTCATCAAAAGAAAAAAATTAAAAAGGATTTGCAGACGTTATATGTTTCCCAATGTGAGGCAATAAGAAGTGCACACCACCACCTATGAAATATTCTTTCCAAAAAGCTGAACCTGAATATATTCCAGTCTCTAGATCAAGGGCCACCTGACTATCAAGGAACTATTAACTTTGGTGTGAAAATGCTATTAGGGTTATATTATTAAGAAAAAAAGAGTATTTCTAATATTGAAGTACCTAAAGTATATATCTAAGATTTGCTTTAAAATAATCCAGTGGGGACAGGGGTAGAGCAGAGTAGAAACAAGGTTGGCCTAAGCTAATAATAGTTGAGGCTGGGTCATGGGTACAAAGGAGTTCATCACACTGTTCTCCACTCACTCTACTTTTGTGTCTGTTTGAAATTTCCATAATAAGTTAAAAAAAAGAACCCAGCCAAGGCTGGGGAAAAAAGTACTTAAGAGTTTTCCTGTGAAAAGTCTTCAATAAACAATGAGTTACCCTTTCTTTTACACATGCAAGAAAAAAGATCCTCAAGAAAATAAACAAGTTTGTGGAAAAGCAGTACCTTGTTTCTTATGCGATCTCTCTTAACCACTTCCTCTTTTTTTTCAGTTTTTTCTGAGCTGCCTATGGATTCTGTACTTTCGTTCTTCTTTCCTTTATCCCTAAGTGCTTCTTTTTCCTTTTTCATTTCTTCTTCTTTTCTTTTAAAAATCTTCTCTTTCTCATAGCGCTCCTTCTGCCTCCGGCGCTCTTCTTCTTGCCGCTTCAGTCTCTCTCTCTCCCGGAGTATGCGGTCTTGGTCTCGTTCATAATCCCTTTCCCTCTCCCTGTAGTCTCTGCCACTCTCATCTTCAGGTCTGCGTGAAAAACAAATCTGAAAATGAGCCTTTAAAGACTTGTAATCACAAATGCAGGAACATGGTGAATCTGAGTTGGCCCCTGCCAGTAGGCTGTACTTTGGGAGCGGGGTAAAAAATATAATAATACTAGCTAGTTATAAAAAATCATCTTCAGTAAACAAATCGTTCATCTAGATTAAGAGACTAGAACATTCTAAACCTTTCCTCCTCACCCCCCTGCCTCTAATAAAATAGTTTATCTTAATTCAAGTATAAGTCCAGGACATAGCATCAAAACTATTATCTAGAGACACATCTAAATCAAATGTACCTAATCTGTACAAATGTTCCACAACAATGTAAGGTGTTGAAGAGGTGCGCTGTATGGGAATTCTGCACATTATGCACGATTTTTCTCTAAGTTTATATATATATAAATCAAATGTACCAAAGAGCTCTCTCCACTACTAACCTCTTTGGCTTATCATCTTTAAGTTCGCCGTCAGAACGTTTGGTCAATGTACAGCTTTGCACACTGGCTCTTTCATCATTCAGATTCTCTTTGTCCAATTTCTTGGCTTTTTCTCTTTTGTCCAATTCTTTTTCATCTCCTTTTTCTGGCTTCTTGAGCAGCTTTAAAGAGAACAAGTTGATTGTTATTTTGAAGGGTGAGCCACTGTCATTTTTTTCTATCAAAGAAAATAATATGCTAAATATTTAAAATTTAGGCTAGAGGATGCCTCCCATATCTGCAGGTGCTCTTAAATTTTTAGGTGAACAACTAGTACACAAGAACAGTAATTTACTAAAAAGGATGCTAATTAATGTCAAAGTGTTATCCACTCAAATGGAGTAGTTTAATCACTTTGTGGCAATAAGATCAATGCTTTAAATGGGTCAACCTTTAAGTAAACCAATGCATGCTTCCAAGTATGTCTTCTGTAGCAAATCAGCATGCTGATACAACTTGATAGGAATATATACACCAAAATTTAAAATTCTAGGCAGGTCATTACTGTTGGATTGTTTTTATTAAATACATGGAATAACAGACACCTTGGTCACTAAAGGAATGATCTACTGCAGAAATAATTTTGCCTTGAGCCTGAGAATAATATAGTTTTTTATTTGCCATTTGATTGAAAATCCAAATGCCTTATATAACAGAATGGTGCCGTTCCATCTCCACTGAGTAGGAACTCTGTGCTCAACGTGTGTGTGTGTATTTAAAAATACCATTCTAAAAAATTAAAATTGCTAACTAGACAGCTTCTTTCTCCCACCACTGCTATATATTTTTCTAGAATACCCCCTCCCCACCATGTACTGGAGATTCAGAGATTCTTAGGTAAAATAGAAGAATTTCAAGCCTCAGAGTAAAGGCATCATACAAAGGTCCATCTCAGGATGAAGGCATCATACAAATCACCAAGCAAAAGGCAAAGCACCTCAAAAGACTTAAGCATAAAGTATTTAAGCACACAGCCAGCCACTGCAAATGGTGAGTCCAAATGGTACACTAAAGGCACCAGTCCATCAGAATTAGGATATCATGTGCAGGTTTCATTGGAAGTATTCTTATTTCTCTAATGAACATCTCTATCTGAAACCAAGATGCTCATTACTCTAATAAGAACATTAATGAATGTATCCAGCATGGCTGGCTCTACCTTTTGCCTTGCTTATACTCAGGGATAGCAAGTCAAGTCACTTGCAGCATAGCAGAGAGAGAGAGAGACACTGCTGAAAGGGATAACCCCTGCCTAAACCCCTTATCACCAATGAGCCCTGTAGAGGCTCAGAGAACCCTAGTCACATAAACTGCTGAGGATTCAGGAGGTGGAAGAGGGAGACCCTGCACCATTTCTGTTTCCCTAAAATACTAAGGAATCAGTTCCCCAGGAAGTTTGTTGGAGCAAGGGCTGTCTAAGCCATGCCCCCAGAGGGAAGCAGAAAGGTTGGTTTTCTTCTTCCTAAATGCAATGCATGAATCAGAATTTGCTGCTCATAGATTCCCAGCTGGAGGCAAGAAGATAATGTGGGAATCACATGAGAGGGAAAAGCACATAATGCAAGATATTCATCCCAGGTACTCCCATAAGGCAGTTATGAGAGGCATATAGGATGAGGAAGAACTATTTAAGCATGGCTCTCCTCTGGCTGTACACTGTTGAAGGTCCTGGGTAGACAGCAGAGCATGAGGAAGTCACCCGGGCTTCCTTTTAAAGTAGTTGTGTAAATACCTCAGCTTTTAAGAAGACCCAAGTCAGTTTGAAGGGGTTTTCTACAGATAACACTACCACCACCACCAAAAGGATTTATTAACTAAGACCTGTGTGTGTGACATGATACTAGGTGCTCTGTATCATGTGCTTGGTCCTTACATTTTTCTGATTCACAGCTTGTAACAGAAACCTGTGTACCTGAAGACAGTGGAAAACAAACAGATGAGGCAACTTCATGTATCAAATATGAAGGAAAAGCTGAATAAAACCCATAATTAATGTCAGCCAGCTCTAAACCCTTATTTACTATGGATTGAGAGAACAGTAATCCAAAAATCAAGAATTTGCAATGATAAAAATAACAGATTTGCACTGAAGAAATGATTAGGATCATGTAAAACTACTTAATCCTTTTAAATGATGTTAAATTTTAAAAAGTACTATTAGAATTGTAGGAACTTTTAAAAAAAAAACAGTTCACTTCCTCCCCCCAAAAAACAAAGACCAAAAAAAAAAAGGACATGTATTTATACCAACAGAAGAAACATGCATATTTAAAGAAGACGCATGCAATTTTCAGCAACATGCAGTCTGTTTAAATTACTTTCATACCTTAATCTTTGGTTCATCCTTTAATTTGTCTCTTTCTGGAATTCTGTCTATCTTCTTTAGCTTTTCTATATCTTTTCTTTTTCGTTTCTCCTCTTCTTTCCATTTCCTCCTTTCTTCTTCTCTTTGTCTTTTTCTTTCTATTTCTCGCCTCCTCCTTTCTTCTCTCTTTTCTTCTCTCATTCTCTATAAAGAAACATCAGCACAAGCCTTCAAACAAGATAACCACCACCAAAACCTTAATCCCAAAGGCATGGTGGGCACCCACTAAACCATAACCTCGTTTTCTTCCTATTTTCTACAAAGTGGTTATTTTACATCCTTAACCCCCACCCCACACCATTCAGAATATGAAAGAGAATCAAGACCAGGGCCTGCTAGTATCAGAGTCTTTTACTGTTGCCTTCCTATACTACCAGAGGCTTTCAGAATATCAAGAGAATTTGTCTGGGACAAGTGAAGGGCTTTCCAGGTTTGCAGAGTAAATCCCTAGTCCAACAACCAGAGTGAAGGAGAGGGCCAGAGAGTGAGACCAACGGGCCAAATCTTTAAAGAATGATAGTGGAAAAAGCAGCTATTTATCTTATAGGACCCCAATGCTCTGAAAATATTTACAAAATTTGAACCAATGAAATAAAAGTATGGAGAGAACTATAAAAACAAAAGGTTTACCTGCTTGTTTTTCAGGAAGCTCAAAAGTGGGGTTGTCTTTTTAGCTACATAAATGTAAACAGATTATTAATAATACTTATCAACCCCTCAAAAGGATTCCATTTTCTGACATTCCCTACCACCCATCCAAGGTGGGAAAACTACACCCCTTAAACAGAAAGTTCACAACTGTATTATTGGAAAGGGTTTTAGGGTATTCCATTTCAACTCCGCAAACTTAAAAATACTTTTAAAAAAGTGAAGACATTCAAAACAAAACAATGAAACAAAATTTTAAAAGAGTAATTCCCAGTGCCAGTGAGAATTAAAGAGCAAAGGGCAGTCTTGTTTTATGACTGAAATATAAATTAGTTCAAATTTGTCCAGGAAGAAATTGGGGAAGAAGCTAAAATTATCTAATTCTTTTTACTTCATAATTCCACTTCTGGGAATTTATTCTAAGGAAATGATCAGAGATGAACTTTACTATGCAGCTATTAAAAATCCAAGTTTTAGAAGAATATTTAAGTGTACTTTTCAATATTCTGAACAAAGTTACCTAGATTTGAAGCTAGTATTTTGAGGGGTTGTGTATGTGTGTGTATGGGGGAGGCTGTAGCTAGATTTCTTTTTTTAGGAGGCACTGGGGTTTGAACCCAGGACCCCATACATGGGAAGCAGGCACTCATGCTGCAACTGAGCCACACCCGCTCCCCTGTAGCTAGATTTTTGAACACATACTTCCTTAGGATAAATTCCTAGAAGGTAGAAAGACTATGCTCATGTTTAGAGTTACTGATACAGTAGTGACAATCTATTGTTAGAACCAACATCCAAGCTAGAATTTCTCAAGATTTCAATTTTCTAGAAAGTAACTTTATTTTTTTGCTATTTTCAGGCCAAAATATATTTATAGGAATATGACCTTCTCATTACTAGACAATATCAATTTATCTTCAAAGGCTTCCTGGTGTCTAATGGTCCCCTATCAGTTTTCAAATTTTTTATACTTATAATACTACATTTGTGGGGCATGGAATAGGTCACAGAATTTTTTCCCATCTTATCAACCCATTCTCATAATCCTGTGAAGCAGACATCATATGCACCTCATGGAAGAAGAAATGGAATCTCAGAGAAGTTAGTGACATCCCCAAGGTCACACAGCTAGTGATGGAAGTGGGAACCAGACCTAGGTATTCTGATAAAAAAAAACCCTGCCCTTAATTAGTTTTGCTTACTTACCTATTAATTCTCTATTTTTTGCTTCTATTTCCTCTAGCAATGTCTCTGGAGTAGATGTCATTTTCTCATTATCTGCAGCATAAGTTTCCAAAAACTTTCTATACTCTGGATCTAAATAATCAGGAAAAGAAACAGAAAATATAGCAGAATTTATAAGCAAAATAGGGAATATTATCTAGGATATTTACTTATCAAAGAAGATAATTTTTTACTTCACTAAAGAATAAAAACACACCAAACCATATCTACCCAAGAGACTAAAGCTTTATTCGTCACTTATTCTCAGAACTTCTCTTACTGATACTATGAGAGTCTGGTGTAACACGGGGATCAGGGACAATGAGACATCACCCCTTGTAAGAGAACCACCAGGCATGTCATATTGGCTTTTAAATATCACTGTTCCTACTAATCCAGAGTCACACTTAAAGGAAAACTGATCCATCCATCTGCCCCATGGGATCTAAGCCCCCTCTCAATCAGAAATAGAGACCATCGTAAAATCTCCAAGATTGAGGAATGAACAAACATAAGAGGGGAATGCAACTATGGACTAAAGCAGACTTACTACTCTAGCAATGGAAGAACTTGTAACAATGATAAAAAGGCAATGGTCACCAGGGGTTCAGAGGGGAGGGAGAGGGAAGAATAGGTGTAACATGGGACAGTGGAATTGTTCTGAATGATACTGCAATGACAGATAGAGACCATTACATATTGTTAACACCTATAAAAAAATGTGTGCTGTAAACTATTATGTAAGCTATATACCATGGTTAGTAGCAATGCTTCAATATGAATTCATCAACTGTACCACACTAATGAAAGATGTTAATGGGGAAGAGTGGGGGAGGGGGAGGGGGAGGTATATGAGAATCCTCCTATATTTTCAGTGTATCATCTATGTAATCTAAAGCAGGGGTTCTTACAAAGGGACTGTGAACTTGAATTGAAATTTAAAAAAATTATCCTTGTGGGGACGTGTTGGTACAGGTATGCTATATTTATTAAATAATACACAGTATAGTGTGGACCTAGTAAGGGATCTGTAGTTTTCACCTGACTGGCAAAGGGGTCCGTGGAACAAAAAAGGTTAAGAACCCCTGATCTTAATAATAAAATGTAAAAAATGGAGAACTGAAAGATACAGCTACAGGATATACAGAGTATTATACATAACATGTAAGCAATTCCTATATGGGTATATCTCATGTTAAGTAAGTGTGACATATGAAAACTAGATGTTCCGAAAATATAAATTAGGGGAATGTCCCAGGTGGGCACTGGAAGTGATGACAATTCCTGAAGTTTTCTCCTAGACACCTGTGATCAGAAAGGGTAACACATCTGAGTCACTGTATTGCTGTATTTGGAGTTTCTATGCACCATCGAGCATGTGACTTGATCCAGTCTTCCTGATCTGAATCTATGATATAATCAACAAGCAGCTGTATGTTGAGTCTTTACTGTGTTTTCTTTATAAAATACCAGTTATAAGGGGGGTGGGAGGTATATGGGGACCTCATATTTTTTAATGTTAACATTAAAAAAAATAAAGAGAAAAAAAAATACCAGTTATAGAAACTAATGATGGACCTCGAACTAGATAATTCTAAAATATCAATCTGATATATTATATTGGGGTCAAGTTCTTATCCAACATAACAAAAATATTGGCTATAGAGATCTCAAAATCTGGAGATGGTTTATATTAAATGGCAATTATTCCTGTTTTTCAGTTCCTGTATTTCCATTCAACCTAATTACTATGAGTATAGGTAAGTGTATAGTCAAAGCCTAGAAAATAGAATGGACCACTTCAGCTACTTTATATTAAGTTACTCAGATATGGAAATTTTTCCATCATTGTTCTCAATGATAAACTTTTCTATTTATATAAGGATAATGGAAACTAAAAGTCAAATAAATAATCATGAAAATGGTAAGAGGTCTCAAGAAGCATTTGTTATACTTTGAAACATCTGATTTTTTCCCCATTGTCTTCTAATCAATAGACATATGTGATTTACTACTCATTAATTAATACTATATTGTTTAATGATGGAGGAATGAAATGCCACTATCAAAAGAAGAATGGAAACTCTGCAGGAAACCTACCTACATTCTAACAATTGAACAACACCTCCATCGGTGAATAACAGTTATCATGAACTTTATATGTTTTCTTACATAAAATATTGGGGCTTACTTAACCTTCACAACGGTAATATTTTAAAAAACTACAATAGGCAATAGGATTACATAATGTAGCTATAGTGTACCATCATCAATAGTCCCAACTTTGGTATCTCTTTTCTTAGTCTTCTTTTTTGCAGCTTTTTGAAAAGGGGCAAATTCTACTATGGCAGGATATTCTTGACCTATTTAGAAAAAAGAAAACACACTTGTTAAAACAAAGAAATTGTCAAAAGTGGATACAAGTGAGTCAATCCACCATTCTTTAGGCCCCCTTTGATGACACCTCCCAATGGGCAAAAATCACATTGGCTCAACTATAATCAACATGTTATCAGAGTAGCCCAAACATCACACTGATAACATAATGAAAAGATTTGTCAGGAAACATCTAAATTCAACTTCTAAAATGTGGTCATTTGATATGTGAAACAAAACTACAAACATTTTCATTTTAAAAAATACATCAGAAATATCTAGAATAGGCACAGCTATAGGGACAGAAAGTAGATCAGTGGTGGTTTAGAGCTGGGGAAGGGGTGAGGTAAATAGGGAGTAACAATGAATGCATATGGGGTTTCTTTTTTGGGGTTGATGAATGGGTTCTAAAATTAGGTTGTAGTGATGGCTGCAACACTTTGGGAATGTATTAAACACCACTGAACTGTATATTTTAAAAAGGTGAATTTTAAACGTGAATAATATTTCAATAAAGCTGTTATTAAAAATGTATATCAAAAATTGGGAAGTGGATGTGGCTCAACCAATTGGGCTCCCATCTACCATATGCCAGGCCTTGGGTTCGCTTTCCAGGGCCTCCTTGTGAAGGCAAGCTGACCTGCACCTATGGAGAGCTGACAGCCCACGCTCGCAGAGAGCTGACAACCTGCACCAGCGGAGAGCTGGTGCGGCAGGATTATGCAACAAAGGGAGATAAGCAGACACAGAGAACAGACAGCAAGCAAGCGGCAAGGGGGAAAAATAAAATCTTTTTAAAAATATCAAAAATTTAAAAAATCAAATTAAAAAAGTAAAAAACTAAAGAGAAAAAACAGGGAAAAAAATCAGATCCCTGCCAGAGAACAATGTCACACAATGTACAGAATACTATGGTGGCATCTAGACATAATAAGCCAGAATGAAATAACAATTGACCAGTGTGGAGCTGGCCCATGCGCAGTGCTGATGCACACAAGGAATGCCATGCCACGCAGGGGTGTCCCCCACATAGGGGAGCCCCACGCACAAGGAGTGCGCCCCGTAAGGGGAGCCGCCCAGCACAAAAGGAAGTGCAACCTGCCCAGGAATAGCGCTGCACACCCGGAGAGCTGACACAACAAGATGATGCAACAAAAAGAAACACAGATTCCTGGTGCCGCTGAGAAGGACCAAAGTGGTCACAGAAGAACACACAATGAATGGACACAAAGAGCAGACAACTGGGGGGAGGGGGGAAGGGGAGAGAAATAAATAAAAAATAAATCTTGAAAAAAAAAAAGAATTGGCCAAAAGGAATCACAGAGCAGTCATAGAGAAAACATCTTTCTGGAAATCCTACTGAATGTGGAATCAGATTAGATTAATAACTGTGATATATCTGAGGAGAGAGTAGAGATAAACCATACTGAAGGAATAAGAAACTGTGTAGATAGTCTGAAAAAAACAGAAGGGAGGTCAGACCTTGGAGGACCCTGAATACCAGGCTAAGAAATTTGAACTTTTTTTTTATGACTGCTATCTTAAAATCAGTATTTTCAAAAAGATTAATTTCATGGCAATATCATAGCCTGAATTATAATAAGTGGAAAAAATGGAAAATCCTACAAATAGAGAGGCAGCGATTGTCCAAGCATTGGATAATGTAGACATAAATTGTGAAAGCATCAGTAAGCCTAGATGAACAAGACATCAAAAAACAATGAACTGACAATATTTATAGTTTATTTAAATGTAGGGGATAAAAAAAAGGAGGAAAAGGTAACAACACAACTCAGATTTCCAGGCTATGTGATTAGGAAATTATTGCTATACACTGGAATAAAAGAGTAGAAATAAAGAAGTGGCTGGTTTGGGGTATTAATAAAAGTTGGCCACAGTAGCGATCCTTCAACTTTACTGGCATATTTTCTGACAAAAACTGAATGTTTATCAACTTTGAAATACACTGAAAAAAAACCAAAAACCCGAAACAAAGACACTCCATTCACCTATGATTACATAGCCAAAAGAAAAGTGACCAATGTCAGTTTAGACATTCTCTGGCTAAAACTTGTAAGCAGCCAATAATATAGAGTTAAGGTAAAAGTGTTTCTTCCCTATAGACTGGATCCTCCTGGATACAAAGGGAGATATCATCAAGTTCAAAGTCTTAATTACATACATCTTTCTGAGAATGTTAAACAGTATTTCCAACTGGGAACTGCTGGCTTAAGGGATTTGAATTAAATTAATGTTGGTCCTTGAAGCAAGATGAGAAGTAAATATTCAAAACTTGTCTTATAGGTTTAGAGTCATTTATCAGTATTGCTGCTGAAACTAGTTAAATAATCAAAATAACATCTAATCCAGGGCACAAAATTCACCACATGAGGAGAAATTGGTGGTAATTTCATCCAGATGATCAGACTACAGAAATAACAGGTCAATAAAATTACTCAAGGGCTGTGAAAAGTCACAAAATCTATGAAGGCATTGAGGGTGCACTTTGACATACATATTTTCTTAAGACATACAAATGACAAGAAACTTCTAGTTCAGTTACAAGGACTCACCTTTATTGTCAAGGAATACATAACCATCAAAGCGATCCCTGAACAAAATAATGTCCTCCTGGTTTTTAAAGTTGATGTATGCTCTGGCATACATATGAGGATACAGACTGCAGAAAGGAAAGTAGTTATGTAAATGTGCTTGTGGGTATCCAGCTGAATTACAAGTATACATACATTAAATAAAGAGACTCAAAAATCAATTGGAAAATATTACTAGTATCCAAAGAATAGAAGAAACCTTTTTTATTTACTCCCTCTTATTTTAAAAATGTATTTATTTTACCTGGTATCATTAGAAAAAAACTCAAAATAATCATGCTCCGGCATAGGTTGAAGATGTTCCAGGAGTTGTTCCTTAGTCAAAGTGGGAGGTAATCTCCGAATTACCACCTTAAGAAATGAATAAGGAAAATGAAATTAGTAAAAATCCATTTCTTGTCAATCTTTAAGGAATCACAGTCCCTGAGGAAAGATGGGCTGTAAAGTCACTACTTATAAAAACCCAAGGGAAAATATTCTTCCGCGGCCTAACGATCAGAAGTTGTCAAACATAACAGTAACGCGGTTAAAAAAAAACAAAACAAAACAGTCCTACAAACCAGAGCCGACTGGAGCAAGGAAAATCTCAGGGTCTGCCTGCCCTTAACTTAGTGCCCCGCAGTATTCTAGTTTGCGCACCATCTCACCCATTTTTTCATTTCTAGTGGTAAGAAATCAGAAAGCCAACCCTGCTCTTTTGCGGGCGCCACTAATTCTTGATTTATTAATCTCTCTCTTGCACATCCAGCACCTCCTAAAACAAAATCCTTTCCTCATTCAGCTTAATGAACTAAAAACCCTAACGAGTACGAAAAAAATTCACACCATTGCTCCCGATCCTCCTCAAATCATTGAAGCCCCTTCTCCCCCAACTCTCTTCCATTGCTATCACAGGCTACTTCCACCTCTGATGTTCTCGTCAAAACTTAGTAATTCTCCTCAATGAACTTTTAAATTTATGATTCTCTTCACTGTCGCGCCCCGTTCCTCCCTCCCCGCCGCCCCATTATCGTCTCACAGCTCGGACCTAAAACCCTTCATGTCCGGGGAGCCCCCATTTCTCTCACTTCCACCCCAACGCTTGGTCGGGAGGAGTCCCCACCCCACCCCATTTCGGGCTAGTGGATGAGGCAGGGTGCGATTTTCATTCAGGTCACAGGGGGACTGGGACATGAAGAAGGCACCCCCATTCCCAGCCATCATCCACGGGCGGCGGGGTGTCCCGCCCTCTCCCGGGTCAACAGCCGACCGAGCACCTTGCTCATCGCCTCCTTCTTCTCCTTATTGCGATCCTGCTTGTCTTCCCCCTTGGTGGTGTCCCCCGAAGCTCCACCGCAGCTGCCTGTGGCCCCCGGGGGCGTTAACAGGGTTACTCGTTTCTCCTTCGGCCTATGCTCCTTCTCTTCCTTCATGGCCTCGGCTACGCGGCTCACAGCGGCAGTTCGGCCTGAACGCCACTAGGCCGGGCTGTCTACGAAGCCCGCCCAGCTCCTGTCAGAGCTCCGCCCCCAACAATACCCCTAGTTACGAGCTCCGCCACTCGTTTGATTGGTTACCGCCAAGACCTCGCGAGACTTCGTGTAACCGGCGTCCCTCTGAGGAAAAGTTTTAACACCTGGTTCTTACTTCTCGTACTGCCCAATCCGGTCGCGTCCCAGAGTCCCTCGAGGCCCGCTCCTTCACATACTATTGGCACCACCGCCATCGTGAATAGAATGGCTAGTGCTTGTACTACAAGTCCCGGCATACAAAGCAGCCACCCGTTTCTGGCCAGGAGTGCTGGGAGTTATAGATACCTCAGGTTTCCTATTTGTAAATAAACCCAGTCCTTTAGTTTTGAAGGTTCAGCGGTTTTTTTTTTTTTCCCAGATGAAAATATAGGTTCAGCGGGCTGCACTTAGCGTTGTTTTCCTCAGATAAATTTAATATTCTCCAAAATTTGTCTCGCTAGGGGAACAGCTTATATTTTCTGATATTCTAAAGTGTATTTCCAGAAACTTTAGCACTATTTCCTTATATTGATTAGGATTCATAGCTGATTCCTAGATACTTAATAAGAATTTACAAGCTACTGGTATATGAAGGATGTAATATAACCAGAATGTATGAGATTTGTTTTCATCACTCGTGTTTTTTTTAAGGATTTTTATTTATTTCTACCCCATCCCTTGTTGTTTGCACTTGCTGTCTGCTCTCCGTTGTGTGCTCTCTATGTCTACTCTTTTAGGAGGCACTGGGAACTGAACCCAGGACCTCCCATTTGGAAGGCAGGTGCCCAACTTCTTGAGCCATATCCACTCCCCCATCACTCGTTTTTTAGTTAAAAGGATTCTATCATTTTATTGATGGGTCACAGGGAGGAAAAAAATTAAGTAAGACCTAGTTTTGATTTAGTTGGAGTCACCTTCCTCCCCACTTAAAAAAAAGTAAATTATACATTATACATTATTCATAATGGCCCCAATCTGGACATTTGGAAGGAGTCCAAATGTCCAAGTGATAAATGACTTAAAAAGTCCATCCATTCAAGGAAATACTACTGCATAACAAAAATGAACTGATACACCCATAAGAATTCATGAATTCAAGCTAATTATGCTGAGTAAAAGAATTCAGACCCAAAGAGAGTATACGCTGTATGATTCCACTTCCATGAAATTCTAAAAAAAGGCAAAACTGCAGTGATAGAAACCAGATCAGTAATTACCAGGGGCAAGGGAAAAGGGGATTGATTGCAAAGGCACTTTCTGTAGTGATAAAAATGTTCTGTATATGATTGTGGTGTAGGTTGCATTACTACATAAGTTAGTCTAAATTAATTGAGGCATACACTTAAAATTGATGAATTTTATTTTTTTAATACAAAATCCATACAGAGAACTTCAACATACCACTCTTCCCCCAGATATACAGATCCACCAGTATTAACATTTTGCCACATTAGGCATATCATTCTGTCTACTTATCAATCCATTTTCTGAACACTTAGGATTATATACATCGTGTTCCTTGAATACAAATACTGCCATGTACAATACATAAGAACAAGGCTATTGGTAAATGTTATTATGTAAATTATACTTCAATAAAGTTAAGGGAAGTGGATTTGGCTCAATGGATAGAGCGTCTGCCTCCCACATGGGAGGTCCAGGGTTCAAACCCAGGGCCTCCTGACCCGTGTGATGAGCTGGCCCACGTGCAGTGCCATGCAGGGGTGTCCCCCGTGTAGGGGTGTCCCCCGTGTAGGGGAGCCCCACGCGCAATGAGTGCACCCCATGAGGTGAGCCGCCCAGTGCAAAAAAAGTGCAGCCTGCCCAGGAGTGGCGCTGCACATATGGAGAGCTGATGCAGCAAAATGATGCAACAAAAAGAGACACAGATTCCCGGTGCTGCTGACAAGAATATAAGCGGACACAGAAGAACACACAGCAAATAGACACAGAGGGCAGACAACTGGGGGCGGGGAGGGGAGAGAAATAAATAAAAAATAAATCTTAAAAAAAAAGTTTCTGGCGGTGGACTTGGCCCAGTGGTTAGGGCATCCGTCTACCACATGGGAGGTCCGTGGTTCAAACCCCGGGCCTCCTTGACCCGTGTGAGCTGGCCCATGCGCAGTGCTGATGCGCGCAAGGAGTGCCCTGCCACGCAGGGGTGTCCCCCGCCTAGGAGAGCCCCACGCGCAAGGAGTGCGCCCCATAAGGAGAGCCGCCCAGCGCGAAAGAAAGTGCAGCCTGCCCAGGAATGGTGCCGCATACACGAAGAGCTGACACAACAAGATGATGCAACAAAAAGAAACACAGATTCCTGTGCCGCTGACAACAACAGAAACGGACAAAGAAACAAGATGCAGCAAATAGACACAGAGAACAGACAACCGGGCGGGGGGGGGGGGAGAGAAATAAATAAATCTTTAAAAAAAAAAGTTTCCAGTGTTTGAGATGCGTAATAATGCCCCCCTCCCAAGATGTCCATATCCTATGCCCTGGAGCCTGTGAATATGTTAGTTCACATGGCAAAGGGAACTTAAGGTTGCAGATAGTATCAGCTGCTATTAAAATAGGGAGGGGGGAAGCATATGTGGCTAAAGCGACTGAGCTACTGCTTACCACGTGGGAGGTCCCAGTTTAGTTCTCGGTGCCTCCTGAACAGACGAGCAAGACAGAACTGATGAAATGGGCAGGCACAGTGAGCTGATGCAACAAGGAGACACAAAGAGGAAATACAATGAGAGAGACACATACTCACAGACGACCTTAAAAGTGGAAGGTAGATAGGGAGCAGGTGTAGCGGAGCAGGCGTAGCTCAGTGGTTGAGTGCCTGCTTTGCATGTATGAGGTCCTGGGTGCAATACCCAGTACCTCCTACAAAATAAGGAAGGAAGGGACAGAAAAGAGAATCAGAGAAAGAGGCCTGATATAGGGGCTGGGTCAGAGAGAGATGCTATGTTGCTGGTTTTGAAGATGGATGAAGGGGTCACAATCCAAGGGATATGGGTAGCCTCAGGGATCTGTAAAAGACAAGGAAATGGAATCTCTCCTAGAGCCTGCAGAAAGGAATTCAGACCTGCTGACAAGATGTAAGTGCAGAGTTATGTAGGTCAGAGGCATATATTTAAGCAAGACTTATAAGTACAGGCAAGTATTGAAGGAAAGAGTGGAAAACAGGCCATAAATTCAGGGAAATGGTCTTTGCAATAGCCACTAGAAATTCAACCATAGGCAGATATAGGGGTGAGGAAATTTAAGTATGGAATCTATATAATATATTCTAGACAGTAGCAAAAATGAGCCTGCTTTCTGCCTTGAGCTCCTATTACATCCTTAACTTGCTCCTGCCCTATGTGGGTACCTATGCATCTCCCTAGCTTATCATTTGTCCTTCTCCTATTTCTCCCCCTTTTTCCTAAATTATACATAATATAGAAATTACATGTTTAATTGATTCAGACTTTTTTTTCCCCACATTTTAACAACTTTGAAGTCAGGATGCATCTTTTTTTTTTCTCCTTTATTTTCTTTTAAATGTTACATTAAAAAAATATGAGGTCCCCATATACCCCCCACCCCACACACACTCCATTCGTTGTGTGTTGTCTTGTCTGCTTGCATTCTTGTCAGCAGCCTTGGGGATCTGTGTCTCTTTTTGTTGCATCATCTTGCTTTGTCAGCTCTCTGTGTGTGCAGCGCCACTCCTGGGCAGGCTGCATTTTTTTCACGCAGGGCAGCTCTCCTTGCCGGGTGCTCTCCTTGCGTGTGGGGCTACCCTATGCAAGGGACACCCCTGTGTGGCATGGCACTCATTGCGCACATCAGCACTGTGCATGGGTCAGCTCTCCACACAGGTCAGGAGGCCCTGGGTTTGAACCCTCGACCTCCCATATGGTAGGCAGACGCTCTATCAGTTGAACCAAATCTGCTGCCTGGAGACTTTCTTTTTAATTAAACTTTTAAAACTTTTTCTTAGAGAAGTTGTGGCAATCAAAGTTTTAAGTAAAGTATAACAAATACAAACTGGTACACAAATAATAAATGTACAGCTTGATGAATGTTCACGAAGTGAAACTAGTAATGAGATCAAGAAAGAAAATACTGCCAAGACTCCAGAAGCAACCTTAGTGTCCCTTCCCCATAACTTCCCTGACTAAGAATACCACCACTGGAACTTCCAACACCATTGGTTAGTTTTGCCTGTTTTTGCACTTTATGTAAAATGAATCATGCGGTACGCATTCTTTTATGTTGGGCTTCTTTCAACATTTACAATTTTGAGAGTCATCTGTGTTGTTGTATGGAGACGTTAGTTCATTTTCATTGCTGTATAGTATTCCATTGTATGAATCCACCATAATCTTCTTATCCATTCCCCTTTTTGGGGCTGTTACAGAATGCTGGTGTGAACATTCTAGTACATGTCTTTTGGTGATGATACATATGCATTTCTGTTGTATACATACCTGGGAGGGGAACTGCTCCATCATAGGGTAAGCATATGCTCAGCTTTAATAGATACTCTCAAACAGTTTTCCAAAATGGTTTTACCAATTTACAATCTTAGCAGCCATGTGCGAGAGTCCAAACTGATTCATACCTTCACCAACACTTGGTATTGTCTAGTAGGTGTGTAGTGCTATCTTGCAATTAGTTTTTTATTTTTTAAATGTAATTGTGGGGACATATACATTACATGAAATTTGCCATTTTAACCATTTTAAGTGTACAATTCAGTGGTATTAATTACAGTTTTATACTACCATCATCACGATCCATTACTAAAACTTTTTCATCACCCAAAACAAAAATGTTGTACCCATTAAGCAACAACTCTTCATTCCTCCTCCCCCAACCCCCAGGAACTCCAGTTTACTTTCTGTCCCTATGAATTTACTTATGCTAGATATTTCATATAAGTGGAATAATATAATATTTGTCCTTTTGTATCTGGCTCCTGTCACTTAACATAATGTTTTCAAGGTTCAGCCATGTTGTAGCATGTATCAGGCCTCATTTCCTTTCATGACTCTATTTAATTTATCTCTACTTTATTCTTTTTTATATCCTCCTTTCTGCTCACTTTAGGTTGCGTTTGCTCTTCCTTTTCTCATCTCAAGGTGTAAAGTTAGGTTATTGATTTGAAATCTTTCTAAAAAATGTAGGCATTTATAGCTATAAACTTCTCTCTCAGTGCTGTTTTGATGGCTCTCACACATTTTGATATATTGTATGTAGTAGTTTTACTTTGCATTTTTCTAATGATTCATGAAGTTGAGCATCTTTTCACGTATTTATTTTTCGCTGTGTAACTTTTCAGCTCTTTGTCATTGAACCATATTAAATATATTATTTATTCCAAAGTAAAAGAAAAGAAAACAAAACAAAATACATCTGTATGGCTCCTTTTCACCAGGTAGAAGACAGAAAGACATTAAGAGATTGAGAGAGAGAGAAACACTTCTCCCAACAGTTCCTCACATCACTGACTCTCATTGTTTCACTGTACGCTCTAAGTTTCTTCTTTCCATTTCTCAGGATGAGTGATACCGTGGTCTGACCTATTCCTAGGGAAGCAGAAAGATGTCTACGCACACAAATTAACTTGACTTTAAAAATTCATCCCTGGCTTTCATTGAACAGGCCGCTTTCAGTAACTTGTATTGCCTCCTTATCTTAACTCATTTCACAAATAAACCTCCTTGTGGGAAGCAAGTGGGACTGCCTAGTGTTCAACTCCACCCAGCTTAATGAGATCTGTAAAACTAAGATGGAATTTCAAGATAATACTTTCATTTAAATGTTGTCTTTGTTTTTGTTCTTAAATCTTTTTTAAAAGATTTATTTATTTTAATTATTTCTCTCCCTTCCCCCCGCCAGTTGACTGTTCTCTGTGTCCATTGGCTGCGTGTTATTCTTTTTTTAAAAAAGATTTATTTATTTGTTTTATTTCTCCGCCCCCGCCTCCCATTGTCTGTTCTCTGTGTCTATTTGCTGTGTCTTCTTTGTCCGCTTCTGTTGTTGTCAGCAGCACGGGAATCTGTGTTTCTTTTTTGTTGCGTCATCTTGTGTAACTTCTCCGTGTGGGCGGCACCATTCCTGGGCAGGCTGCACTTTCTTTCACGCTGGGCGGCTCTCCTTACGGGGCGCACTCCTTGTGCGTGGGGCTCCCCTACGCGGGGACACCCCTGCGTGGCAGGGCACTCCTTGCGCGCATCAGCACTGCGCATGGGCCAGCTCCACACGGGTCAAGGAGGCCCGGGGTTTGAACCGCGGACCTCCCATGTGGTAGAGGGACGCCCTAACCACTAGGCCAAGTCTGCTTCCTGTTCTTAAATCTTTAAAAAATATCTTTATTGATATATAATTCATATTACATAAAACTCAGCCTTTTCTTTTTTTAAAAAAAAATTTAGGAGGTGCCAGGAACCAAACCTGGGACCTCCCATTTGGGAGGTGGGTGCTCAACGGCTTGAGCCACATCTGCTCCCCATTCATTTTTTTTCCTTGTTGTATGCTCATTGTTTGCTCATTGTCTTGATTTTGTATTTGCTTACTGTCTGCTCATTTTTTTGTTGTTGTTCATTGTCTGCTCATCTTCTTTAGTAGGCACCTGGAACCGAACCTGGGACTTCCCATGTGGGAGGCAGGTGCTCACCCGCTTGAGCTACATCTGCTCCCCCCATTCTGTATTGATTACTGTGGCTTTCTAGTATGTTTTAAAAAAATTTTTTATCCCCCCCCACCAAGATGGCTCCCTTGACTGTCTGCTTGTTGCCAGCTCATCATCTTTAGGAGGCACCAGGAAGCGAACTCGAGACCTCCCATGTGAGAGGCAAGTGCCCAACTGCTTCAGTCACTTCTGCTCCATGCTGTTTGTATCATCTGTTGGATACATCATCTGCTGGTTGCTGCATCTGCTGGTTGCAGCATCTGCTTGTCTTCTTTAGGAGGCAGGGGGGCCCAACTGCTTAAGCCACATCCACTCCCTTTAATAAATTTCTTAAAATTTTTTAATTATCTTTTTTAAAAGATACATAGATCATACAAAATGTTACATTAAAAAATATAAGGTGGCAGACTTGGCCCAGTGGTTAGGGCGTCCGCCTACCACATGGGAGGTCTGTGGTTCAAACCCTGGGCCTCCTTGACCCATGTGGAGCTGGCCCATGCACAGTGCTGATGCGCGCAAGGAGTGCCGTGCCACACAGGGGTGTCCCCCACATAGGGGAGCCCCATGCGCAAGGAGTGCGCCCCGTAAGGAGAGCCGCCCAGCGCCAAAGAAAGTGCAGCCTGCCCAGGAATGGTGCTGCACACACGGGGGAGCTGACACAACAAGATGATGCAACAAAAAGAAACACAGATTCCCGTGCCACCGACAACAACAGAAGTGGACAAAGAAGAAGAAGCAGCAAATAGACACAGAGAACAGACAACGGCAGGGCGGGGGGGGGGGGGGAGTGGGTGGAGAGAAATAAATAAATAAATAAATCTTTAAAAAAATATATAAGAGGTTCCCATATACTCCACTCCCCACACCCCTCACTCCTCCCACATCAACAATTTCATTAGAGTGGTAGATTCATTGCATTTGATGAATACATTTTGGAGCACTGCTACACAGCATGAATTAGAGTTAATGTTGTAGTTGACACTCTTTCCCAGTACATTCAGTGGGTTATGGCAGGATATATAATGTCCTGTATCTGTTCCTGCAATATCATTCAGGACAATTGCAAGTCCTAAAAATGCCCCCATATCACACCTTTTTTTCCCTCTCCCTGCCTTCAGCAACTCCTGTGACCACTGTCTCCACATCAATGATATAGTTTCTTCCATTGCTAGAGTTACAATAGTTCTATAGTAGAATACCAGTAAATCCACTCTACTCCATATTTTATCCCTCCATCATGAGGACCATGAGTGCTGATGCCCACTCCACCTCTTAATTGAAAAGGGGCTTAGGTCCCACATGGCAGATGGATGTGATTCTCCTGCTTTGCAGTTGTAGACTCTCTCAGTTCCTTGGTGTGGTGGTTGACCATCCTTACCTCCTTGTTAGCTGACCTGGGTAAGTCCAAAGAACTGGAGAGTAGGTGTTGCAACTCTGCTGAGGCTCAGGGCCCAGCTGGAACATGGCCAGTCCAGAGACGCAAGTCTCCTGGGCATACACCAAACCCAGTGCCAACCACAGGTTCAGTATAAGTGACAGAAGAGGCATGTGCAGAGAAGTCACATCTGAGACCAACTCCATCACACACAGGAGCACAAATTACAATGTAGGGCCCACTGTCAAGGCACTGGAATCCAGAGCCATCTGCCATGACCGTAGGACCTAGGTGTCTCCATAGTCCTCGGGACCACCACTGTCTGGGGTTGTATCTACTTTGGCTCTCTGAGATTCTGATGAGATGTGCATAAGCGTGACCCCTCTATGACCTCTCGACTCATTTTGAAGTCTCTTAGCCATATAAACTCATTTTTCTTTACCTTTCCCCCTTTTATGCATGGCCTTTTTCTAGTTGCATCACCAGCTGGTGCTCAGTAGCCATGGAGGCTTATCCCCAGGAGTCATGCTGGGGGGAAGGTAATGCATTTATATGCTGAATTTGGCTTAGAGAATGGCCACATTTGAGCAGCATGGAGGGTCAGGAAGTAACTCTTAGGCACCCTGCAGCTCTAGGCAAAGTTGGAATTTGAAGCACATAGGCTCATAAGCATAGTGATCAGTATCAAGGGCCCATCACTGGACCATCCTTCTTCACTGGTCTTTGCCCTTGCACTCGGGGGATTGTTGCTGTTCCATTGGAAAATGCGACAGAACTCCCCAGGATGGGACCTCAGCACTCCCTCAGTTGTTGTGTGAAACTCTACCCACTATATCATTACCCAACAAACATCCAAACATATCTATATACCCTATATGCATGCCCTGGAGAACTCCCTTCCACCCATGCATCCTGCATCAATGGCACCCCCACCATGCTCCTCCCCTACCATAGTTGAACCCCTCCGGGATCCAAAACTTCTTAAAAAATGAAACCTAATATATTGCCAAATTCAATTAATAGGAAAATGAAATAGTAATGATAGATTTAAAGATTATAAATAAAACAATAATTTAGATAAACTAAAATAAAGTAAAAAAATAAGTTGGGGTATTAAAAAATGAAAAATATCATAAATTTGTTTTGACATTTTGCCTTTTATTACTGTAATAGGTGTTGCCCTGTATGTACAGTGGCAAGGCTGTCTCTTCCATTTCGTCCTCAGTGTCTTATGTCATTTTTTTAATGTCTTCAAATAAGTTTTAGGTCACAGTAAAATCACATATAGAATGTAGGGGACTCCCATATACCCAATATCCTCCCCCTTTACCCCTGCCCAGCAATTATCTTTTACATGTGGATGTTATATTTGCTGCAACTGATGTACAAATATTGAAATATTGCTAATAACCATGTTACATTATGGTTCACATTATGGTTTACATTTTAGACTGTGTATACTTTTATAAATTTTTGGTTACATAATGGTTTACATTTTAGACTATACACTTTTATAAAGTTTTGGTGAAATTTAACATGGCCTGTATCTATCATTGCACAATCACACATAACACTTTCATTGCCCCCCAGTTACCCCCTCTTCCATCTATTCTATTCCTCTTTCCCCCTCCCCTCGGGGCCTACAGTAACAACCAAGTTTCACTGCTTGAAGGACAAGATTCATAGATACTTGCAACAATCCTGGGGGCTTGACGCCTTAGTCTGTCCTCCCCCATTGGGAGCCATCCATGCTCTCAAGAGTCACCTTCCCTTCTGTTTGAGAACATCAGGCCTCCCCAGGATGTGGGTACAACACCTTCCCTCTCATTGTATGGGTTTCCACCCACTGATATAACACACTATAACAAGATGAGCAGTCACACGCCCCCCATTAAACATCTTAAACCAGTAACCCTTCCTTATTATATTTTCTAAAGAGTTTTCTCAACATTATAGTTTCAGTCATGTACCTGACAATGTCTCGTGTTCACCCAGTCCCCTCCCCGAACCCTACTTTATTTCCGTGGACCATCTGACCCATCCTCACAACCCTAGCACCCCTCAAGCCTGCAAAGCCCAACCCTGTAGTATCCCTATGCCCCCATCTTATCCCTTCACAACCTTCCTCTCCCTCCCAATTTCCTGTAAGCCTATCATCCAGTCTCTAGCTCTCTGAGAGAGCTTGATTTGCTTATTTCCATATCATTGAGGTCATGTAGTATTTGTCCTTCAATGCCTGGCTTGTTTCACTCAACATAAGGTCCTCAAGATTCATCCATGTTATCCCGTGTGTTAGTACCATATTCCTTCTTGCAGCGGAGTAGTATTACATTGTATGGATATACCACATTTTGTTTATCCATTCATCTGTTGATGGGCATTTGGGTTGATTCCAACTTTTGGCAATAGTAAATAATGCCGCTATGAACATTGGTGTGCGTTTATCGGTTTGTGTCCTTGTTTTCAGTTTTTCTGGGTATATACCCAGCAGTGGAATTGCTAGGTCATATGGCAAATCTATAGCTAGTTTTTTGAGGAACCGCCAAACTGTCCTCGACAACGGCTGGATCCTTCTACATTCCCACCAGCAGTGGAAGAGGGTTCCCATTCTTCCGCATCCTCTCCAACACTTGTAGTCTTTTGTTTTTTCAATAGCCATCAGTCTAATGGGTATAAGATGGTATCTCATTGTAGTTTTGATTTGCACTTTCCTAATAGCTAATGATGTTGAGAATCTTTTCATGTGCTTTTTAAATAAAATTTTTAAAATTTCTCTCCCCTTCCCCTACTCCCTCCCCGCCCCCAGTTGTCTGCTCTCTGTGTCCATTTGCTGTGTGTTCTTCTGTGTCCGCTTCTATTCTTGTCAGCGGCACCCAGAATCTGTGCCTCCTTTTGTTGCATTATCTTGCAGTATCAGCTCTCCATGTGTGCAGCGCCATTCCTGGGCAGGCTGCACTTTTTTTCGCGCTGGGTGGCTCTCCTTATGGGGCGCACTCCTTGTATGTGAGGCTCCCCTATGTGCGGGACACCCCTGTGTGGCATGGCACTCCTTGCGTGCATTAGCACTGCACGTGGGCCAGCTCATCACAGGAGTCAGGAGGCCCTGTGGTTGAACCTTGGACCTCCCATTTTCATGTACTTTTTAACCATTTGTATGTCTTCTTTGGAGAAGCATCTGTTCAAATCTCTTGCCTATCTTAAAAAAGGATTTTTTGTCTTTGTTTTTGAGATATAGGACTTCTTTATATACGTTGGTGTATTAGTCAGCCAAAGGGGTGCTGATGCAAAATACCAGAAATTGGTTGGTTTTTATAAAGGGTATTTATTTGGGATAGGAACTTACAAAGACCAGGCCATACAGCATAAATTACTTCCCTCACCAAAGTCTATTTTCAAGTGTTGGAGTAAGATGTCTGCCGATGTCTGTGAGTGTTCAGGCTTCCTGAATTCCTCCCTTCCAGGGTCTTGCTTCTCTCTGGGTTCAGGGTTCCTCTCTTCCTGGGGCTTGCTCCTCTTTCCTCAGTGAGCTTACTTCCTGGGGGCTCTAGCTTAAGGCTTCACCATCAAACTCCAACATCAAAAACCCTCCACTCTGTCCTTTGCCATGCCTTTTATCTGTGGGTGGGGACTCAATGCCCTAATGCCATGGCCCAGTCAAAGCCCTAATCATAACTTAAGCAAGCCCAGGTATAGACCACATTACAAATATAATCCAATATCTATTTTTGGAATTCATAACCATATCAAACTACTACAGTTGAATATTAGGCTTCTATCAGATACATGGTTACCAAATATATTCTCCTATTGGGTAGGCTGTCTTCACTTTCTTGAAAAACTCTTCAAGGTACAAGAGGTTTTAATTTTGGAAAGATCCCATTTGTCTATTTTTTTCTTTTGCTGCTCATGCTTTTGGTGTGAAGTTAATGAAGACATTTCCTATTACAAGTTCCTGTAGATGCTTCCCTACATTTTCTTCCAAGGTCTTTATGGTCTTGGCTATTTAAATCTTTGATAGATCTTGAGTTGATTTTTGTATAAGGTGTGAGATAGTATTCCTCTCTCATTCTTTTGCGTATGGATATCCAATTCTCCAAGCACCATTTGTTGAAGAGGCCATTCTCTCCCAGTTGAGTGGGCTTGGTGGCCTCGTCAAATATCAGATGACTGTGTATGCAAGGATCTATATCAGAACTCTGAATTTGGTTCCATTAGTATGTCTATCCTTGTACCAATACCATGCTGTATTGACCACTATAGCTTTGTAGTATGTTTTAAAGTCAGGTAGTGTGATTCCTCTGATTTCATTTTTCTTTTTCAGTATGTCTTTGGCTATTCAGGGCCTCTTTCCCTTCCAAATAAATTTCATAGTTAATTTTTCCAGTTCATTAAAAAAATGCTGTGTAGATATTTATTGGGATTGCATTAAATCTGTAGATCAGTTTGGGTAGGATAGACATCTTAATGATATTTAGTCTTCCTATCCATGAACAGGGAATATTCTTCCATTTATTTAAGTATTTGATTTCCTTTAACAATGTTGTATAGTTTTCTGTGTATAAGTCTTTCACATCTTTAGTTAAATTTATTCCTAGGTATTTGATTTTTTAATTTACTATTGTAAATGGTATTTGTTTCTTGATTTTCCCCTCAGATTGCTCATCCTTGGTGTTTAGAAATACTACTGATTTTTGCACATTGATCTTATAACCTGTGACTTTACTGAACTCATAAGTTCTAGAAGATTTGTTGTAGATTTCTCAGGGCTTTCTATATAAAGGATCATGTCATCTGCAAATAGTGAAATTTTGACTTCCTCCTTTTCAATTTGGATGCCTTTTATATCTGTTTCTTGCCTCAGTGCTCGAGCAAGTACTTCTAATACAATGTGAAATATGAGTGGTGATAGTGGGGATCCTTGTCTTGTTCCTCATGATCATGTGATTTTTCTTTCAATCTATTTGTGTGGTGTATTACATTGATTGATTTTCTTATGTTCAACCATCCTTGCATACCACAGATGAAACCCACTTGGTCATGGTGTATAATTAGTTTGATGTGTTGTTGAATACGATTAGCAAATATTTTGATAAGGATTTTAGCACCTAGGTTCATTAGAGATATTGGTCTGTAATTTTCCTTTCTTGTGGTATCTTTGTTTGGCTTTGGTATTAGGGTAATGTTGGCATCATAGAATGAGTTAGGCAATGTTCCTTCTATTTCAATTTTTTGGAAGAGTTTAAGCAAGATTGGTGTTAGTTCTTTCTGGAATGTTTGGTAGAATTCACCTGTGAAACCATCTGATCTAGGGCTCTTCTTAGTTGGGAGGTTTTTAATGACTGATTCTATCTCTTGGTTTGTTAAGATCATCAGTTTCTTCTTTAGTAAATGTAGGTGCTTATGTGTTTCTTGGAATTTGTCCATTTCCTCTATATTGTCCTTTTTGTTGGCATATAATTTTTCAAAATATCCTCTTATGATACTTTTTATTTCTGTGGGGTCAGTGGTGATATCCCCTTTCTCATTTCTTATTTTGTGTATTTGCATCTTCTCTCCTTTTTCCTTTGTTAGTCTAACTAAGGGTTTGTCAATTTTATTGATCTTATTAAGAACCAGCTCTTTGTTTTGTTTATTTTTTCTAGTGCTTTCTTATTTTCTATTTCATTTAGTTCTGCTCTGATCTTTTTTTTTTGAAGATGTTTTTTCTTTTTCTCCCCTTTATTCTCACCCCTGTTATCTGCTCTCTGTGTCCATTTATTATGTGTTCTGTGTCTGCTTGCATTTTTGTCAGTGGCTCTAGGAGTCTGTGTCTCTTTTTGTTGCATCATTATGCTGTGTCAGTTCTCCGTGTGTGCGGCACCACTACTGGGCAGACTGTGCTTTTTTCACACAGGGCAGCTCTCCTTGTGGGGCACATTCCTTGCACGTGGGATCCCCTACACAGGGAACACCCCTGCATGGCATGGCATTCCTTGCACACATCAGCACTATCCACGGGCCAGCTCACCACATGGGTCAGGAGGCCCTGGGTTTGAACACTGGACCTCCTATATGGTATGTGGATGCTCTATCAGTTGAGCCAAATCTGCTTCCCTGCTCTGATCTTTGTTATTTCTTTCTTTCTTCTTCCTTTGTGGTTAGTTGTTGTTGTTGTTGTTTACTAATTCCTTCAAGTGTGCAGTTAGGTCTTTGATTTTAGCTCTTCTTTTTCGATATATGAATTTATGGCTATGAATTTCCCTCTCAGTACATTTTTTGCTGCATCCCATAAGTTTTGATATGTTATGTTGTCATTTTCATTAGTTTCAAGGTAGTTCCTGATTTCTTTGAGATTTCCTCCTTGATCCACTCTTTGTCTAAGAGTGTGTTGCTTAACTTCCATGTCTTTGTTCCTAATCTGTTTCTCTGGCCCTTGCAGATTTCCAGCTTTATTCCAATGTGGTCAAAGAAATTATTTTGTATGATTTCAATCTTTCTGAATTCATTGAGACTTTCTCTGTGGCCTAGCATGTGGTCTATCTTAGAGAATGATCCATGTGCACTTGAAAAGAATGTATATCCTGCTGTATTTGGGTGTATTGTTCTATATATATCTATTAGGTACAGATCCTCTAATATATTATTGAAAGTCTTTATTTCTTTATTGATTCTCAGTTGAGATGTTCTCTCTAAAGTTGATAATGACGTATTAAAGTCCCCCACTGTAACTGTAGGGGCATCTATTCCTCCACTTAGTTTTTCCAGTGTTTGCCTCATGTATTTTGAGGCACCCTGGTTAGGTGCATAAATGTTTATGATTGTTCTTTCTTCTTGAAAGATTACCCCTTTTACTAATATGTAGTGTCCATCTTTGTCTCTCACAATAGTTTTGCATTTAAAGTGTATTTTGTCCAATATTAGTATAACTACTCCTGCACTTTTTTGGTTATTTTTTGCTTATAAGATTGTTTTCCAGCCATTCACTTTTAACCTCCTTGAATCCCTGGATCTAAGGTACATTTCTTGTAGACAGCGTATAGATGGATCATATTTCCTTATCCATTCTGCCAGTATTTGTCATATTTTAAAAAACAATTATTTATTTATTTATTTCTCTCCCCTTCCCCTGCCACCCCTTCTGGTTGTCTGTTCTCTGTGTCTATTTGCTGTGTCTTCTTTGTCCACTTCTCTTGTTGTCAGTGGCACGGGAATCTGTGTTTCTTTTTGTTGCATCATCTTGTTGTATCAGTTCTCCATGTGTGCGGCACCATTCCTGGGCAGGCTGCACTTTCTTTCATGCTGGTCGGCTCTCCTTACAGGGTGTACTCCTTGCGCATGGGGCTCCCCTACACAGGGGACACCCCTGCGTGGCATGGCACTCCTTGCACGCA
Organism: Dasypus novemcinctus; assembly: GCF_030445035.2. Taxonomy (NCBI): domain Eukaryota; kingdom Metazoa; phylum Chordata; class Mammalia; order Cingulata; family Dasypodidae; genus Dasypus; species Dasypus novemcinctus. The sequence goes on from NC_080704.1 coordinate 129,756,364, forward strand.
TCAGCACTGCACATGGGCCAGCTCCACATGGGTCAAGGAGGCCCGGGGTTTGAACTGCAGACCTCCCATGTGGTAGATGGATGCCCTAACCACTGGGCCAAGTCCGCCACCAATATGTGTCTCTTGACTGGTGAATTTAATCCATTAACATACAGTGTTATTACTCTCAAGGAATTACTTACATTAGTCATATTTTCTTTGGATTTGTATATGTCATATGTTGTTTTTATTTCTCTTTCTATCTTTTTAGTTCTTCTTACCCTCTCTTCCAACTCTGTCTCTCCTGTTTTTTCCTTTCAACCTGCAGAACTCCCTTTAGTATTTCTTGAGGGGAAGGTTTCTTATTGGCATATTCTCTTAGTTTCTATTTTTCTGTGAATATTTTGAACTCTATAATTTTTGAATACCAACTTTGCTGGATAGAATATTCTTGGCTGGAAATTTTTTTCTTTTAGTACCTTGACTATGTCATACCACTGCCTTCTTGCCTCCATGGTTTCAGATGAGAAATCAGCATTTAATCTTATTGAGCTTCTCTTGTATGTGATAGTTCTCTTTTCTCTTGCTGCCTTCAGTATATTTTCTCTTTGTCTTGAGCACTGGATAATTTGACAAGTATATGTCTTGGAGTAGACCTGTTGGGATTTATACTGTTTGGGGTGCACTGCCCTTCCTGGACATGTACTTCCATCTGCCTTTGCTCAGAAAGGCTGAGGAAACACCAACCCCCTCCTATCCTATTGGGTGGTGGGTGTGGACCCATGGGTGTCCAACAGTTCAGTCTCTGTAGGCTGAGAGTACCTTCCATTGCCCAGAGAGACTGAAGAAAGACCAGTCTCCTCCTGTCCTATTAGGGGGTAGGGGTAGATCCACTGGTACCCTCCAGTCCAAGTTGTGCAGGACAAAAGTGTTTGCCATTGCCTGGAAATGCTGAGGAAACCCAGCTCCCTCCTATCCTACTTGGGGTGAGGGATGGAGCTACAGGTGACCAACTATTCAGTCTATGTGGGCCAAAAGCACCTGCATTTACCCAGAGAGCCTGGGGAAACACAATCCCTCTCTTATCCTATTGAGGGTAGGGGTGGACCCACAAGTGCCCAGCAGTCGAGTTTGTGTAGGCCAATAGTGCCTGCAGTTGCCCTGAGAGGCTGAGGAAACACTAGCCCCTCTTATCCTATATGTAGCAGGTGGGGCAGAGGTGAATATGGGATTGAAGGCACTCAACAGACCAGTTCATGTGGGCTGAAAACACCTGCATTTGCCAAGAAAGACCGAGGAAACACAGCTCCTCTATCCTATTGTGGTGCTGGGATGGTACCTGAGATGTCTGACTATTCAGTTTGTGCCAGTCAAAAGCTGCCTGCAGTTACCTGGAGAGGCTGGTGCAAGTCCCCCCAGCTTCCTCCCTGCCAGAGGTGGGGCTGGAAAGTGGGCTTGGGCTGCAGTCTGATCTTGGTGGAAAGAAGCCAGTCCTTCACTTCACTGTGATTATCAGTCAGCTCTGCTTCCCCTCATGTGATGGGGGTGGAGGACCAATTTAAAAAGGCAGTTACTGACCTCTTTCCAATTTGGATAGGCTCAATCGTTAGCTATTTTTAGAATTATACTTTAGCCAGCCGAGTTTATTAATCAATAGCTGAAGTTGGTGGACAACTGTCTCTTCCTCTCCTGTTTATGGGAAATGGACCATCCAACTCCAGCCATGGAATTAATCCCAAGGTGGCTTGCACCAACGGGCACCAGCCTCTGCCATGTGGAGTGCTCTACTCATGAATCTTCTCTGCAGATGGGCAGTCTCCTCCTTCCATCCTTTCAAAGATGTTTCAGGATACTCTTCTGGTCTCCTAAGGCCCCCAAACAGGTGCTTTAGATAGCTCTGGGTAATTACTAACTGCCGTGTAGGATGAACTGATCCTTGGAGCTTCCTATTCTGTCACCATCTTGCCTGTCCTCTGTCTTCTGCCCATTTTTTAATTGGGTTGCTTGCTCTTGAAACACTACTGAGTTTTGCGTGTTGATCTTGTATCTTGCCACTCTGCTGAACTCATTCATTAGCTTTAATACCTTTGTTGTAGGAGGCGGACTTGGCCCAGTGGTTAGGGCATCTGTCTACAACATGGGAGGTCCATGGTTCAAACCCTGGGCCTCCTTGACCCGTGTGGAGGTGGCCCATGTGCAGTGCTGATGCGTGCAAGGAGTGCCATGCCACGCACGGGTGTCCCCCGCATAGGGGAGCCCCATGCGCAAGGAGTGCACCCCGTAAGGAGAGCCGACCAGCATGAAAGAAAGTGCAGCCTGCCCAAGAATGGCACCACACACACGGAGAGCTGACGCAGCAAGATGATGCAACAAAAAGAAACACAGATTCCCGTGCCGGTGACAACAACAGAAACGGACAAAGAAGACGCAGCAAACAGACACAAAGAACAGACAACTGGGGTGGGGGGGGGGGAAGGGGAGAGAAATAAATAAATCAATCTTTAAAAAAAAGAAAATATCTTTGTTGTAGACATTTCAGAATTTTCTAATATTGAGTTTAACTTCTTTTCCAATTTGAGTGCATCTTCTTTCTTTTTCTTGCTTAATTGCTCTAGCTAGAACTTCCAGCACAATGTTGAATAACACTGGTGACAGTGGGTATCCCTATTAATACAATGTTGGCTGTGGGATTTTCATATATGCCCTTTATTATGTTGAGAAACTTTCCTTCTATACCTATCTTTTGATATGTTTTTATCAAGAAACAATGCAGGATTTTGTCAAATGTCTTTTCTGTATCAATTGAGATGATTGTGTGCGTTTTTTTTCCTTTCATTTCTTAATGTAGTGTATTAGGTTAGTTGATATTCATATGTTGAACCTCCTTTGCATACCAGGAATAAAACCCACTTGATCATTGTGAATACATCTTTTAATATACTGTTGGATTTGGTTTGCTAGTATTTTGTTGAGGATCTTTGCATATATAGTCATAAAGGTATTGTTCTGTAGTGTTTTTTTTTTAAATCTTTTTCTGGCTTTGATATGAGGGTTATGTAGGCCATGTAGAATGAGTTAGGGAGTGTAACTTCCTCTTCAATTTTTTTGGAAGAGTTGGTGCAGAATTGGAGTTAATTTTTCTTGAAATATTTGGTAGAATTTCCCTGTGAATCAATCTGGTCCTGGGATTTTCTTTGTTGGGAGATTTTTTTAAATATAAAATTTTATCGAAGTATATCATTCATATATAAACATACACAAACAACAAGTGTATAATAAAAGTTGTGAACTTAGTGTTGGAAAGTTTTTGATTACTGATTCAATCTCTTTACTAATAATTGACATGTTGAGATCTTTCATTTCTTTCTTTTCTTCTTTAGTCCATGTTGGTAGTTTGTGTGTTTCTAAGAATTTGTCCATTTCATCTAGGTTATCTAATTTGTTGTCATACAGTTGTTCATATTATCCACTTTAGTCCTTTTTATTTCAGGAGTGTCAGTTGCACTGTCCCACTTTTCATTTCTGAGTTTTGATATTGGTATCCTCTCTTTTTCTTTGTTTTTTTTTTTTTAAAGATTTATTTTTATTTATTTAATTCCCCTCCCCTCCCCCGGTTGTCTGTTTTCTGTGTCTTTTAGCTGCGTCTTGTTTCTTTGTCCGCTTCTGTTGTTGTCAGCGGCACGGGAAGTGTGGGCGGCGCCATTCCTGGGCAGGCTGCTCCCTCCTTCGTGCTGGGCGGCTCTCCTTACCAGCGCACTCCTTGCGCGTGGGGCTCCCCTACGCGGGGGACACCGCTGCGTGGCATGGCACTCCTTGTGCGCATCAGCACTGCGCATGGGCCAGCTCCACACGGGTCAAGGAGGCCTGGGGTTTGAACCGCAGACCTCCCACGTGGTAGACGGACACCCTAACCACTGGACCAAGTCCGCTTCCCTTTTCAGACATTTTTATAGCAGCCAGTCTGATAGGTGTGAAATGATATCTCATTGTAGCTTTTTTAAAAGATTTATTTTTTATTTATTGCTCCCCCCACCCCCCATTCCCTCCATTGTCTGCTCTCTGTGTCCATTCGCTGTGTGTTCTTCTGTGTCTGCTTGTATTCTCATTAGGCAGCTCCAGAAACTGATCCTGGGACCTTCTTGCATGGGAGAGAGGCCCTCATTCTCTTGCGCCACCTCAGCTCCCTGGTCTGCTGCATCTCTTATTCTCTCCCCTGTGTCTCTTCTTGTTACATCATCATGCTGTGCCAGCTCTCCTGTGTGGGCCAGCACTCCTGCATGGGGCAGCACATCTGTGCAGGGCAGCACTCTGCATGGGCAAGTTTGCCTTCACTGGGAGGCCCTGCGTATCAAACGCTGGACCTCCTATATGGTAGACAGGAGCCCAGTTGCTTGAGCCACATCCCATTCCCCCAGTTGGCTCTTGAATATCTACTACAGTAATAGTCACATCTCCACTAAGCCTCACAATGCATACTTGCCAAGGTCATCCATGCCCTCCTTCTGTATTGTCAAATCCTGTGGTCAGTTCTGAATTTTCATTATTCTGGGCCTCTCAACAGCATTTGACACAGTTGACCCTTCAGTCTTCCTGGCAAGTCTTGCTTCCCTTGCCTTTTGGAACACCAAGCTTTGCTGGTTTTCCTTTTATCTTACTAGCCAGTCAGTCAGTCCTCACTGTCTTTTGCTGGCTCCTCCTTTCTCCACCTTCTGGAGTCTCGAGGTTGGAATGGCACAGGTTCCCTCTCTGCGCTCACTCCCTTGGGTCTTCATCTGGCCCCAGGACTTTAAATGCCCCTGCTACATGGACACCTCTGCTGTGACTTCTGTCAGTTCCAGACACACATCCAGCTGTCTCCTCAGCAGCAACCCTTGGAGATCTAATAGACTTCTCAAGCTTAGTATGTCCAAACTGAAGCCCTCCTGAACTGCCCTCCCCAAATTGGCTCCTCTTTCCATCTCCTCCACCTCACTTCGTGGCAACTCCACGTGCTTGTGTGAAAACATTGGATCATGCTTCACTCCTCTCTCTTCTCTCACACACAACATACAGTCTTCAGCAAACACTTCCCACCCTACTTTGAATGAGATCTCCACTCTTTGCCATAGTGTACAAGGTCCTGCACCTCACCCACCGCATCTCCTACCAACCCCCTCCCACCCTCCAACACCCACTTATGCTGCCCCAGCCCTGACCCCTCCTCCAGCCTGCTTCTTCACTGATCAAGCCAGATAACCTCCTGCCTCAGGGCCTTGGCACTTGTGGTTCCCTCTTCTTGGTGTGATCTTTCCCCATTCATCTGCTAGATTTACTCCCTCACTGTGTTCACTCTTGCTTAAGTGCCACTTGGTGAGGGAAACATTCCCCGTCCAGTCACCTTGTCTAAAATAGCACCCTCTGGGCCCTCTCTATCCTCTTCCGCTGCTTTATTTTTGTCCATAGGCATATCGTATAGTCATTTGCTTGATGTCCATCTCCCCAACTGGAATGCAAACTTCATGAATTTAGACTTGGTTTGTTCGTGGCTGTCACTCTTGCCACCTAGCACAGTGCCTGGAACGTAGCTGTTAAATCAAACTGATCATGTTCCTCCCCTAGCTTACAATCCTACAATGCTCCATCATATTCCTGTGCCTTTGCCCATCCTGTTCCTTCTACTTGAAGCCCTTCCTCCTCTTAGTCTGCCTGGCAAGCTCTTACTCATCCCTCAAGCCCTGACTCAACTGTCATCACCTTTGTGAAGTCCCCCAAGTCTCCTGGTAGAGTTAGCCAGTCTTTCCCCAGTGACCCCACAACAACCTTTACACATTTCTATTAAATCCCCTCTCTCCTGGGATTTGTCTGTCTCCTGTAGTAAATTGTGGGCTCCCTGAGGGCAGGTGCCATATCTTTATATCCCCAGGGCCTGGCCAGGTACCTGCACAGCCTAAGTAAGTATTTAGGAAAGGTTTGCTGACCGAATGAACAAATGAACCAACAGATGAGGGAGGGCAGAAGGAGGGAGCCAGAGACCGATCCCTTTCCTTAGGGTACCCGGAAACCCCTCACTAAGGAAGTTCCCTGTTGGAAACAAAGATATAATGTTTTCATATGGATAGACATGCTGTTTCCCTGGTAATGCTTGCAATGTAAGAAGTTCGGCATTTGGGAGTGTTGGGCAAGCGGACGAAGCTGTCATGGGCTACAAGAATAATGAACATATTTACTTGGCAGTTATATAGAATATCTAGATTTTTGTACTCTGAGATAAGATCTTTTAGTTCCTTCGGACGGATGGGTAACTCGAAACAATAGTTGATTGAATTCCGTAGGTTATAGTTAATATTAATATTTAACTATATGTAGCTGCTTGTTCGTACGAATGCTGGGGTATATAGAGAAGTCCCTCTGAAGCAATAAATTTGTCTGATGAGTCTTTACTCATGGATCCTCTGGTCCCATCTCTCTTTGTTTCATTCCTGATACCCTTCAGGCCCTAGTCTCCGACAGTTCCCCTGTGTTCCGAACTGACCCTGACTTCCTGCCCCCTCATCAGACTTCTAGAAACCAGTGCTAACCTCTCAGCCACAATAACGTTAATTTCCCTACTCCAAAATTAGAACAAACTATCTGACAAGTTTGACTGTGCTTTTCCATTGATGAGATAATGTTTATAAGGTATTGGCCACATAATAGTGTCTCAATAAATAGCTTCAGAGCAATCAAGTAAGGGAAATATTGAATGTATACGTTGGAGCAGGAAAATAGGAGATGACCTTAGCAAAAGCCATTGCAGTGGAAGGGTGCATTTGTCAGAAGATAATTTCAGAGAATACTAGAAATTTCAGTGGCTTAACGTGACATTAATCTGTATCTCCCTCACCCAAAGTCTGCAGCAGGTCCAGTCAACCCTTCAAAAACAGCTACCCTCTTCCATGGGGTGACTTAGCAATTGAATATGCCTCAATATTTTAGCATCACCATCTCAACTTGAGGCTTTCAGATTCACTTCAGCTGGGGAAGAGAGAAACTGGAGAATCACATATGGGCTGTGTGTAGGTACTGCTTCTGTTCACATCTCATTTGTCAGATCTAGACATGTAGAGCTATGCAAGGCAAGGATATTGGGCCATGTTCTCTCCCATATGCCCTAGAAGGAAGCAGAACAGGATATTGGTAAGTATTATGTTTTAGTTCGCCAAAGGGGTGCCAAGGAAAAGTAACAGAAATGTGTTGACTTTTATAGAGCGTATTTATTTGAGGTCAAAGCTCACAGTTCCAGGGCGGTGGAAAGCCCAACTCAAGGCACCGGAAGAGGCACTTTCTCACCAAAGTCAGCTGCCACGTGTTGAAGGATGATGGCGGGTGACCTCTGGCTGGTCTCTGCCTTCCCCTCCAGGTTTTCTTTCTTTGGCTCAGCTTTTCCACTTTCTTCCCAATTTCAGCTCCAAGCTGGCACAGGGCTTGTCTCTTTCTGGGTGTCCTATACCAGTCTTGGTTGTTCAGGTTTCTTCCCAAGTTTAGCTGTAAGCTATCAGTCATATAGCTGGGCTGGTATCCTCTTGAACTGCTCCGTTAACCCAGCCTTTTGGGGGCTTTGTGCCTTCTCACATTGCAAAATCAAATATGCAGGCTCCCTTTGTCCTCTGTCTGTCTGTCCATGTGAATCCTTTTATACCTGACCCAACAAGGGGGCAGGGGCTCAACCTGAGTCACACTTCACTGACTTAGGCCAATTAAAAGCCCTAAAGCATTCTTATCAAGTGATCTAATCAAGGCCCTTTAGCTGAAGTTAATGCAGTCAAAGGGTATTACTCCCAGAGGAATAGCCTAGTTTACAAACATAATCTTGTTCTTTTTGGGATTCATAAAATAATCTCAAACTGCCACACATTAATAATATCCACCAGAAGTGATTGTGGCCAGAATATGACCTATAGTGAGCTAAAGAGTGCATGGGAGGAGAGATGGATTTTCAGCACAACACTGTAAGGATCTTCACGGACCCATTCCCCAATGACACTGGTGAAATCTACTTAAAAACAACCATTTAGGGAAGCAGCTGTGGTTCAATCAATTGGGCTCTTGTCTACCATAGGAAAGGCCTTGAGTTCGCATCCCAGGGCCTCCTTGTGAAGGCAAGCTGGCCCGTGTCCACGGAGGGCTGACGGCCCACAGCCCATGCCCGCACTGGCAGAGAGCTGACGGCCTGCGCCTGTGGAGAGCTGGCGCAGCAAAATGACACAACAAAGGGAGATAGAAGAATGTGCAGCGAATGGACACAGAGAGCAGACAGCAAGCAAGCAAGCCGCAAGCGGGGGCAGGGGGGGATAAATAAATAAATTAAATCTTTAAAAAAAAAACCACACAACCATATAAGTCTCTGAAAATGGTCTTAAGGTAGGTATATGCCAAATGAAGAAATATCTATTCAAGAAAATATACTAAAATTCGGAAAGGACTGCAAGAGTCTGTGGAATGAGATGGAAGCTTCACTCCAGTGCAGCCATAGACACAGGGCTTCCTCTGTCCATTGCTTCAGGCTGGAGGGCTAGCTTTCCAGGAGGGGCAGGCCGTAAGTCAGAATTTCAGATTTCATCTAGGAGGCACGGTTCCCTTCTTCTTCCCATCTACTACTGTTGGAATAGAGGTTCTACCTTGAGCATGGTGCTGCTGAGATTAATGGGGCCCCAATTACCCTTGCTCGAGCTCATGAGCAAATGTTCTACAACAAGAGAGTCGAGATGAGAAGACAGGGCCACCGTTCCTAGTGCTCAGCTCCTAAATATGGTTATTACTCAGAGAGAAGCATTCCATTGTCCCCAGCCCCACCTGCAGATCCATGTCTCAGACATTTTGCTTGGGGGAAAAAGCAGGCCTTAAACATATAACTCCTAATCTCTTTCCAAGGAACTGGCTTCTTCCACAGAAGGAGAAGGTTTAGCCTAAGAGGGCTCTCAAAAACAGTGGAGGGAGGAAATACAAATGGCCAAACAGCACATGAAAAAATGTTCAGTATCACTAGCTACTAGGGAAAGGCAGATCAAAACTAAAATGAGATACCATTTCAACCTTATAGAATGGGCATTATTTTAAACAAAGAAACAGAAAACTACAAGTGCTGGAGAGGATGTGGAAAA